>NC_056686.1:152653832-152999665 GCF_018350215.1 Panthera leo | reverse complement strand
ATGGCACTATTTTTGATAAAAGAACACAGGTACAATAATTCAATATCAAATTAAGGAAGTCCAAACTACCACGTCTGAAGATTGGGACACCTTATTTCTTCTTCTCCACAATTAGGTACGATTTTCCTTCCCTGTTCCCCTTTGAATATCTTTTTTTTTTTTTTTTAATTTTTTTTTAACGTTTATTTATTTTTGAGACAGAGCGAGACAGAGCATGAACGGGGGAGGGTCAGAGAGAGGGAGACACAGAATCTGAAACAGGCTCCAGGCTCCGAGCTGTCAGCACAGAGCCCGACGCGGGGCTTGAACTCACAGACCGTGAGATCATGACCTGAGCCGAAGTTGGCCGCTTAACCGACTGAGCCACCCAGGCGCCCCCCCCCTTTGAATATCTTAAGCTTCAGCTGCACGACTCTTTTGTTCTACAGATACTCTACTTTTCCACCTCCACACCTTTTTGAATGTTTTTTCATCTGGAGTACCTTACCACCCACATTTTCTCCGTTTGGCTTGTAGCTCAAGTAACACCTTTATTTATGAAGGCTCCCTAATCTTCCCAGAATGAACTGTTACCTCTACCTTCCAAACTCTTCTGACACTTTATTACCATTGATGGTTATCCTATATCCATCTATGCTATAATTAATATGCATGTCTTCTCTTCTTGAATAGACCACAAGACCCATGCGGGCATCATTACTTCATGGTGCTTAGCAGTTTCTTGCAATATACTAGGCATTTAATAAATACATTAAAATGAAAATGGTCTTCCTAAACTCTTTTATGTACATGGAGGTAGCAACTTAAATGGTATGTTCTGAAGAGACATTTGTTTTGACGGTCCATAGTTACTTTCCTAGGATTTTTTAAATAAAGATAATTTCTCCACATAGAGAACAAGGAAGGTGTGTCCCAAATACTGATTGCTGTTTAAAATTTGTTTAGGGCTGAAAAACTTTCCTATAAGCAGAATTTGTTTCATACCAGTGTTTTCATCAGACATTTTGATTCAGGGACTTTGTTCCTAATAGTTTTATCATTCAGGAATGACTCAAGTTATAGGTGCAGTGACTAATTTTTTAATATTAAGTGTTTGTGATTAAAAGTGGTGGTGTGATTCTGGATATCTTAGTGATTGTAGATATCTTAAGCTACAATTTGGGATATCTTAAGAGTGTAATTTGGAGTATCTTGAATGTTGCAGCTACCATTGGCCCATGGTTAAAAAACAAAACAGTGTTTAACTGTAACAAAAAAATGTGCAGATAAATGTTAGCTACCTAAAATGAAGACCCATGACATGGACAACTTAAATTTCTTCCTGGCTTTGTTACTATAAATAGAATAAGGAAAGTTTCAACAAAATAATTCAGGAATTTGGTGGAAGATTAAGGAAGAATAATTTTAAATAAGTTTATATACATAATGTTTTCTTAGAAAATCAGAGTTCCATATGTCACTGTGAACAGTCTCTAATAAAACTTTTTGAGATGATATTTTCTTAATTTATCTAAATATTCCTCGTGCATGATATTTATTTTGATAGTATTATCTATCAAATATGCATTTCCTTTGAAGAATAATATCAATATTAGACTGGAATAAATATTTAGAAAACTTATATACTTCATTTAACTTTTTAGATATATATACATATATATTTTCTTTTCCTCAAAATGTCTTGGGGAAGATTTTTAGAAAGTTTCCCTTTGTCTCCTTATACAACTCATACAGAGATATGCTCAGAATGTTCCATTTGCAGGAATGTGAACACATAGCATTATCTTCAGAAGAATGCCCTTATTTGTACATTGATTTTTCACCAAAGAGCTTATTCAGATTAGGGAACACAATAAGGTTGGAGGTGGTAATAGACTTTGTGCTCAGGGGGAAACTAAAAACTTGTCCTGAATTAGGTTGGTAACCTTGCACTGGCTTACCAATCTTTTGGTACTGGAGCTTACTGATAATGCCTCTTTAGAGACCAAAAGTCACCCTTTGTCTGCCATCTTGTCTTTGCGGTCCTTTGCTTACCTTGAGGCTACCTGCGGTGCCAGACTGAAAACCCTTGGGCATTTCTGTGCATCCTGTCATGGATGATTAGATTAAAGGGAGGTGAAATTAAAATGTTTATTGTGGTGTGTGTGTGTGTGTGTGTGTGTGTGTGTGTGTGTGCGCGCGCGCGCATATATATACCCATAAACATGTATGAGTGTGTGTGTGTGCACGTGCACATGCATGCGGGCAGAGTAAACAGCCTTCTTCACCAGACAGAGCAGCTCTGTGCTTTATTAAAAGTAAGCATTAAAGGACACTGCTGTTAGGGACAAGATGCCCAGGGCCTGCCCTCCTCAGAAAATGCTACACTATGCAACAGCACAAGTAGTGGTGTCTACATGTACTTGGGAAAGTTAATTTTTAATGAAAATGAGTTTATGGGCTAAACTGCTATAGACACTACAGAGAATAAGGAAATATGTGAGTATGTTTGCATATCACTCCAGGTCCTTACCTTATAGTCAGGTGTCTGCCTAGGATGTAATTATTCCTCATGAAGTGTTTGTTCCTTTTTTCTCTATTCTCTTTCTCTGGGACACTTTAAAAACAGTTTTCATTTGGGAGATTTGGTAAAAGATTGACATCAATCCTCTTTTTTAGCCTGTGGAGAGAGCATTGTATGGCTAGACTAGCACAGTCTCTCTTCTTCAAAAGAGAATCAACACCATTTATAAAAAAGATATTGCTTTCTTTTATGCTCCTACCATAAATAGAAATTTGTTTTGATTTGAGCAAATCTGAGAATGCCATAAATGAAAACACAAATAAAGAAAGCATAGAACTTGAAGTTAGAAATCCTGGGCCCTATAGTTGATTCTGTAACTTGCTATGTAACCTCCAGCAAGTTGCCTCATCTCTCTGGCCTTTGCCTATAAAATGACCCAGCGACATGTTGCACATGATTTGTGACCTAATTTGCCTGTCCAGCAGCACCAGTTTATAGCAGAGTTGAGAGTAAGCCCCGCAGCTTTGACGGGCACTAGTTGGGTCAGAGAACTAGCTCAGAAACAGTTGACATGGACTACAGTGCCACCTATTGGAAAAAGTAGACTATGAAAAATGACAAGATAATAACTGCATTAATGTGGGTCAATTTTGTTTAAAAAAAATCAGTAATACAACAGTATGGATCTCAGAAGAGTTTCAAAATTTCATATCACATTTACATTTATTGAAAAGTGTAAAATAATGACAAATGTATAGTATATATATAATAGGCAAATAGATTTCAAAAACACACTGCTGAAAATCTATTCCATGGCACAAATCATGTTGAACTCTAAGAATGCTTAAATTTTAGTGTAGATACTTATTCAATTGTGGATGCTTAAAATAAAAGTTGGAATTTTAAATTATTTAAGTAGAACAGCACTTTTTGAGTTTTTATTGGTGAGACTGAAGAATCCTGTAATCTGGGCTCCAATATTGCCCTCCACAGCTCTGAGCCAGGGAGTGCATAAGCCTCTACTGGTTGATTGCTGTCCTGGTTGGAAAAAGGTGACAGAATACTCACAAATGTTCTCTGAGTTAATTCCTAGGGGAGCTACTCTCCTCTCTTTACTTTCTGGGCATCTACACCTTATAACAATGACTCTTGTTAATTTTCTTTTTGATTTTTTTATGACTACAAATGCAATAGTTGGACACTATAAAGTAGGAAAATGCAGATAAGCTAAAAAAATTAAAACATCATGTCATTATTAAACAGGCAGTTTACGTATATTAACATTATAGTATATAACCTTTTATTCATACATAGACACACACAAATGTATACATTACCTATATAGGCACTTCTTTTGTTTTTTCCCCAATATGGCAATATGGTATCATATTGCAGATACTATCTTATTAACCTACCTTTAAGTTAATGATTTCTCACTTTTGTGTCATAAAATTTTATCTTTTGTCCATATTTGCATCACCCCAATTGCAATGAGATATATTTATAGTACTTCATTTTTTTTTAAATCAGGGGTGTGTGTATGTGTTTAATAGATATGTTATTAAATCGCAGTTTTTATGAAGGTAATTATGATTAGTTCTGAATGTAACATCCAAGGTAAATGACCAAGTAGAGTTTAGCCTAAAGTAGTGAATTTCAAAAATTTTTTATCTGTTTTTTTTAATCATTTGATGTAAGAACTTTTGTCAGTTTAATACTAATCTAATCTAAGGTTTTATTGTCTTAAAATCTTAATTCTGTGTTACTTTCTTCTAAATGTTTCCTATAGCCTAATTCAGTAAGCATTCTCAACTTTGAGATTAGGTTTATTTGTTTTATGTACCTCATCTACTCCATTTCATGCACATAGGAATAGAGATCATTACTTCATTCCTGAATTCATTATTGAGCTAGGTGGGTTAGCATAAGATAAACAAACATTAGTAATAACAAAGAGTGTTCTAAAAATTTCCATACTATCATTAATCTAATTGGGTTGTTAGTACACATTTGTAAGGGGAGGCTAGAATCTATTCAACTCAACTCAGTTTTGAGAATGCATTGAAAATGGTATTAGATAGTAGGGCAGATTTAAAGAATCATAATAAAGGGGCACCTGGGTGGCTCAGTCGGTTTAGCCTCTGACTTCGGCTCAGGTCATGATCTCATGGTTCATGGGTTCGAGCCCCACATCGGGCTCTGTGCTGACAATTCAGAGCTTGGAGCTTGCCTGCTTCAGATTCTGTTTCTCCGTCTCTCTCTGCCCCTCCCCTACTCATGCTCTGTCTCTCTTTCTCTCTCTCAACAATAAATAAACATCAAAAAATTTTTTTTAATTTAAAGGATCATAATAAGGAAGAATCTTATTCATAGAATTCAACCCCTGTCAGATACTTTGAAATCTGTCTATTCATAAAAAGTCCTTACATCATGCATCTTCATTTTCTATGACAGTCCCTGTTTGTACCTATTATCCCAGATTAATTACTAATAGTGCCCCCTTTTGCTCTCAGGTGTCTCAGATTGGATGATAAATTACATAGCCACCCTATTGGTAAGTGACTTTGTTTAAACACTTCCAGGGGTTGGAAATTCACTGAGGAAGTTATTGGACATCTTGCTGATCTGAGAACTCTCTGTTGAATCATGACTCTCATTTTTGATATCCAGTTGTACTTTGAAACACAAAAATGGAGGTCTCGTCTTAGCTAGCAGGTGGCAAAACTAGGACAAGATTACCTCTAATAGGTGTCATGAATGCAGAAAGAGTCACCATAGTATTTAGGGGGTGATTTAGTGATGTCATCATTCTTTGAAGTAAAACTACAACAGATAGCAGTTAGCCTGTTCCACACCATCCACCCCACCTTGAATCCTGATTTATGGTTATTGAGAGGCTAAAATGTAGCTCCATTAGGACTCAGGAAATTCTAATTTTGACTGCACCTTCATTCTGTATATGTTCTTCGTAATCTGGTCATGTAACTTTTCTAACTTCAGCTTTTTCATTCATGAAGTAAGAGTAGCTTTTGTGGTGGTTATGAGCTCAAATGAGATAATAGATATAAAATTCATACAAGGGGTTTTTTATTTCTAAAGGAAGTAGGGAATTTCATAGGGATTTCTCCATTTTAAAGAAGAAATAAGAGTTTTTAGAGAGTCTTAAAAAATATCTGCCCTCCAGAAAATTACTTTACAAGAGAAAAAAACTTATAAATGGTAATACACAGTAGACTCTTAAATAATATAATAAACCCAAATTCCAAGTGATAGGGGGGTATAGAGGAGGATGATACTATTTCTTATTTGATTGAGAAAGTGATGACCAAGGTCAGCTAGTCCTTTTCTACTTTTAATCATTTGGCTCAGGTTTCAGGTGGCCTGTTGGCACATGCTCCTGTTTTAGCAAACATGGACACAAGTCTTTTCCTGTGGTGATTCTAGGGTAGAACCTGTTAGCCAATTGCTGTTTGGTACATCAACTTGGGGTATCTATCCTCAAAACAAAATTGTTGTTTTGCTAGAAGTAATTTGACTTCTAGGTGGATAACTCTAAACTATACTCAAGAGATGAGTTCTGTTTTCTGTGGTGCAGTTCGGGACTAGATATTCCCCAAAGTAGCCCCATTGCATGCAGAGCCTGCTTAAAAGTTAATGTCCTACTTTTATAGTGTTAAGGCTCCTCTTTGATAGAGTTAAGACAGTAATTCTCACGCTTAAAATTGGCTGGATTAGGACCATGTCTTCTATGTTTTTAGTGCTAAATGCTGAGGCTTCAGTGAAATATAAGAAGCATTTGAACAGGTTTGAGGTTATTTTTGGAAACGGTCTTAACCCAACCTAATGCCATAATCTCACCTCTGTGTAAAGATGTCTTGACTTTAGATACAACAAGGTTACTAGTCAAGTTTGTTAGTTAAGAAAAAAATCCAGCTTTCATACCTCTGTGTATGTGTTTTTAAAGCATATGAATCTCATTTCAACAACTTTGCCTTTTCATACATCTCATACTGTGCAGAGAACTCAGTTGTATATTGTCTAATGTGTTTGAGATACCAGAATTCCCTAAGAGATAAATAATCACAGTTCCTATAAATTCCTCATTCAGTGACACTGACCTCACTGTGTACTGATACTGTATTAGGTACTGGGAATAAACATTGCTAAGAGAGGGTCTTGCAAGAAAGGAGTGCATATCTAGGTATAAGTGGAACCCACATAACATCTTGAGCCCATCCTCCTCCTTCAGATCAAGATAAGATTGGCCTGAACCCTTGTCCTAGATCTTTGGAAAGTTCAATCCCCTTCATAATATTATTATAGATTCCCAAGGGTTAATGTTCTTGGAGCCTTCTCCCCTGGCTCTGACTATATATCTTATTTTTGGATTCTTTTTTTTTTTTTTTTTTTTTTCCTACCTTTTGAAATTTCCTTTCTTTTCTTGATTTAACATGTTCCTGGAAACTACCAGGACCTTAATGTATCATAGAGCAAATCATTTAAATTAGCAATTTAGGCCTCCTGTTGGGTCCTTTTAGCAATCCTCCCGTGTTCTAGTGTTCGTGCAATACTGGCCTCTTTCTACTGATTAACTCGTTTTTCTGTCTCTTGTGTCTTCTTACCCTTTTGGCCTGGCATCAGCTTTAATCCTGTCAACACTTTACAAAATATATCTGAAATCTGACTAGTCCAAGCCACCATCTCCCCCTAAATTTTTGCAGTGGCTTTGTAACTGCTTCCCCAGGCTATTGTGAATACAACAATCAGCATATAATCCATTTAGATGTAAAGTAGACCTCATCACTCCTCAGAACTCCAGTGGTTTTTTCTCACTTGGTAAAGTCCCAAGTCACTCTGATTTCAGTCTACCTTGTTCACCCCAGCACACTGCTTTCTGTTTTTCCTTAAACTTGTGGAGCACACTATTGCCCCCAGGCCTTTGCAGCTTGTCTAACTCTGCCTGGAATTTTCTTTCCCCAGATAGCCCATTCCATTCAGGTCTCTGTTCTAATGTCTTTTTTTTTTTTTTTTTCCATTTAGAACATTTCCTAACCTCCTTTGTTATCTTATTTTTCATCATAACATTTATTATTATCTGTTATACTGTATATTCTCCTTGTTTCTTTAGCCTCTTTAGATTGCTGGTTTGGAAACTAGCATATGCAGGAGAATTGGCTGCAGTGTTTGTCAAAGCACACACTTCCAGAGTTTCTGATTCACTAATCTGGACTGGGGCTTGAGAATTTGTGTTTCTAACAAGGTCCTAGAAATACTGATGCTGCTGGCCCAGGCATGACACTTTAAGAACCGATGTACCAGAACTACTGTGGCCCATACAGTGGCCACCCACTACCTGTGGTTATTTAAACTGAGTTTAAATGAAAATTTTAGTTTGTTAGCCCACTGTGTCAGTGTATTTCAAGCGCCTACTAGCCGCGTATGGGTGAGTGGTCACTGTATTGGACAGCAGAGATGTAGAAAATTTCCATGTTGGAGAACAGTTGAACAGTACTGATCTAGAACATAAGCTACATGGAGATGGATTTCTTTTCTGTCATCTCCCCTCGCCCAGAGTAATATCCCCATATTTATATATCTGGTCTACGTGGCATTTACTTTAGTGTAAGGCATAAAACGGGTACATAACTTTTTTTTTTTTTTATCAGATGGCTAGTCTTTTTTCCCAAATACCATTTGTTGAAAATTCAGTTCTTTCCCCCCAAATTTGGAATACCATTATCATATGCAGTCTTAAATTCCCTTCTGCATTTGCATCTGTTATAGAACTTTCTGGTCTGTTGCATTTTTATCCGTCTGGAAATAGGAATATTTTCAAGACAAAATTGGCTCCTGGAATTCTTGAATAAAGAATTGGAATTCTAGAATGAGAGAATAGTGATAAAGAAGTTCTGAGATTTTTAGTTGCCTTTCAAAGACATTTTTATTAGAAAATATTTAGGCAGTGTTCAGTTTAAAAGTCATGACATAGATCTAGTTAGCATGCAGCCTTTTTGCCATGAAATCTGATATAGTGTGCAAAGATTGTAGATGACCAAACTGCGGGAATAGGCCATTATTATAATATTCTTGGCCCATTATGTGCTTCATTTATTAAATTAGAAAACTAATGTCACAGATAAAAATACAATACTTTATTAAGTCATATTAGCAAGGTTAAATACGTGTATATAAAAAGTATTAAATTTTTACCTTTTAAAAATGGAAAATATAGTTTTCCTTAAATGTTTGTATTTTTGTACATAGGAGGACGAAAATGGTGGCACTAATAAATATTTTTATCTTGTTAACTTTTGCATATTTCTGGAAGAGATTCTAAAGAACTGTACATTTAAGAAGTAAAAAAATGTTTAAAGTATAAGCTTCAGTTTTTTGCATTTGTTACATGGCACATTTATATATACAGAGAGAAATATAATCTGAACATATGATCATTTATTCATAGACAGTAGTGGACAGCTCTCCATTTTGGTTGAATGTGAAATTTTGTTTCTCTCCCAGCTTTACTGGAATTATATTGTATTTACCTAGACATTACCTGATCCTTTTTAACTTTATTTACTATCAGGGAAGGGAGATACCGTTTCCAAGTCAAGAATAGGTATGTAGCATTAAATTGGTCTCAAGATAGTAGTATGTTACCAAAAAATAAACTTGAATAATACCATTATGCTAGTCTTCCTGTGGATGAAATTTAATATATCCTACTCATTGCCAAAATTTGGGCAATTATAGACAAATTTATATATGGAATATATATTTATATATTCTATATATATTAGATAGCTCAAGAGGATATAAAATTCCTAAGTTTATTATTGTGGAATCATCTAATAAAGGCCTAGGGAACATATTTTAAGGACTGAAACATATTCCAGAGAACATTTTTTTTTTTTTTTAATTTATGGAGGGACTTAGAGTTTTTATTCATTTTCTTTATATATGTATAGTGGGGTGCTACTTGTATATGGGGAAGGAAAAGGGATGTGAACGATTGGACAATAGCCACAGGAGGTAAGGGTGAGGTAGGGGAATGAACACAGGAGATGGTTTGAGAATCTATGTAAAATGTTTAACCTCAAGACCACACATTGCAGATAACTAACCCTCTTCCAGGAGGAGACTGCCTCTGTGGAAAAACTGAAGGAGAGTGGAGATGAGGTGCATATGAAAACAGATGTACAAAATTTAAAATGTCAAACTGAATGGTGAGACTCCTAGCCTCATTTCCCTGTCAAGTTCTTGAAAGCCAGTACCCAGGTTCATATCTAGTCAAGAAATTGGAGAATGTTTTATTGACATTTATATTTCCCCATGGAAAAAAAAATAACTGGCCACCTAATTACCATCAAATGAAGCCCATCAACCTATACCTAATCCATGAAAATAGGCCTTTACAGAGTGTTTTAGTGCCTCAGTCTTCAATATGAACTAACAGCTTAAGATCATCCAGACATTTGAGGAAATCACATAATACAAAAGATCTTCAGTATTCTTTCCTTGAGGGCTGCTAATTAAGAAAGACTCAGAGACCACATTGTTCTATTGTTGGTGTGAATGGAAACACAATCTGTGTTAACAATTGGAGTCTGTGGTAAGGGAAGCAAAAACTTGGGAGGTGTCTTTGCTGTCAAATTGGATGTGCAGTTTCCTATAGAAGCAGGTTTTATATTACCAGTAATATGTAACACTTAATCACCATTTGAAATTATGCATTTACGTGGTTACTTTCTAATTGTTTCAGCACAAGTGCCCATAACATTTTTCTGTCAAGGGCCAGGTAGGAAATATGTTAGGCTTTGTGGGCCATCTGTTTCTATAACATCAACTCAAATCTGCCTTTGTAACACACAAGCAGCCCTAGATATTATGTAAACAAGTGAGCATTGTTGTGTTCCAATAAAATTTTATTTACAAAAATAGTCTGTGGGCCCACTTTGACCTGCAGACTATAGTTTGCTGACACTTTGTCTAGTCTATTTAGTAGTGTAGATCTGTGAGAGCAGATATACTGTTAACACTTGTATTGTGTCTCCAGGGCCTAGAATATATTAAATATTATTTGAATGAATTAAGAAATCTGTACTATACACTTCTTTAGAATTTTGTGGGCTTCTTCATGTAGATACTCATTGTGCTTTCTAAAGCCCAAAGGGTGGTGGTAGTGGTCCGTCCTTCCTTCCGTCCTTCCGTCCTTCCTTCCTTCCTTCCTTCCTTCCTTCCTTCCTTCCTTCCTTCCTTCCTTCCTTCCTTCCTAAGTAAGCTCTTTGTGCAACATGGGGCTTGAAGTCATGACCCCAAATCAATAGTCACATGCTTTACTCACTGAGACAGCCAGGCACCCTGGGGTGGTTGTTCCTAATGCTTCGTTTTTATGAGCTCTTTGGAGCATAACCAGTTCATAAGCAAAAGACTGCTGGTATTCAAAATAATATTGTGAAGGAGCATCTAGCAAGGTACTCTTGGGTAAGGAAAGGACTTCTCTTAAAATGTATAATACAATGACAACTTGGCAGATAAAAAATATAGGTAATTTTTAAACCAGCACTAGGACCCAAGCTCTCTTGAATATTAATCAGGATTTTTTTAACTATTATAATTTTGTCCACTTAAATATCTTATAGTTAGAGAGATGCTTGGAGTCCAGGCATACACTTCCTGCAGGAATACACCTCCTCCAGGTACACACCTTCTGCAGTGGGGGAAAAAAATCTTGCAGTTAGATTTTTAAGTTCCTTTCACACATACTCTTTTATAGCCTTGTTTTATCTACTGAAAACGAGGCCCTAAGAAAAATGCTAGGGATAATAATAACTTTAACATTTAATGAAATTGTTTTATGCACTTATGAGATCAGTATTATTTTTGTTTTACAGTAAACCTATGATGGACTTGTTGATATTCCTCTGTGCACAGTATCACTTAAACCCATCAAGTTACACAATTGATCTGCAGTCAGCTGAAAACAACCCCATTAAATTTAAGCCAAACACACCAATAGGAATGTTGGAGGTGGAGAAAGTCATTTTAAAGCCAAAAGTTTTGGATAAGAAAAAACCTACACCTATAATACCAGAGGTAAGAACATCACTGTAGATTTTGATGTCTTCTGGCAAAAATACTAAATTGATTTTTCAGTCATTAACTGAAGGTTGTATTTATGTCAAATGAAATAAAAATGGACTTTCTGTTTAATTTGATGTGAGCATGGCTATCTTGTTTGCCTAGGCCACTTTGTTTAGGATTCATTTAGTTATTGATCTTTGGATTAACTAGAATTTGAGGAATACTTTAGATTTTAGATGCTCTAAAGTGATCTCTAGGACCATATCAGAATCTGACAATTATAAATTATCTACATTTTAACTAACTTTTTCAAAAAGAGGAAGGTTTTAGAATCTTTTAATGAAAATTTATTTAAGAATTAAAATATTTTTTGGCTTCTCTGTACTTGGTAAGTGGTGGTTTTACTTATTCTAAATTGTTAATTTGAGCTATATAATGACTCAGTTTTCTGTATTATATGGATTTTAAGCAGAATTTTTTTTTGCTCTCAAAAATTTTTAACCATGATGATTCTAACAATTCTTTGTTTACAAAATTGTTCTGTTTCTGTAAGCAATAGGGATAGAATTTTTTGAGTTTCAAGAACTATTTTTTCATTAGGAACATCAACCATTTTAACTTCGGGGAATATATAAAAGTCTATATATTAAATTCATAGTTTATTTACATATGACTTGAGTGTATATATTCTCACATTTTCTTCATATTGTTATGTAGCTTTTTATTAAAAATTTAAGAATTCCCTTACAGTATTAAAACATTTGTATTATATAAAATATTAACATTAAGAATTAATTAGGACATTGGACTATTTTCCATCTAGATACGTATGTATCTAGGTGGAAATATTTGTGCTATAGCATGGGATTATACATTGTGTTATAGTTTAATGAATACATGTTAAGCTTTGAGAATCTACAAACTGTAGATTTAGCATGGTAACATGTTTCTGAATCCCATTTATATATAGGAATAAATTCAGTTACATTAAAATGATATGTTTAGAATCTTTTCAATAATTTTAATTATAACTAGATATCTAAATTGTCAAATAATAGTGACAACAGGTAATCGCAATAGCTAATGTTTATTTGTTCATAATTTATGTGCCAGACCTATGCTAAACTTTTTATATGGATTATCTCATTTGTCTTATTTCCAATAGAGAGAAGTACAAAATTCTATATTTTAACCCAAACACCACTTTTTTCATCCAAACAACTGGCAAACCACTAGATAAATATTCTTCAGCTGAAACAAAAAATAGAACATGTGCAACTCTTTATTATTATGGGTGTTTGCTCACTTATAAACATGTTAGGGAACAAAACAAAATATCAATAGTATTTTATGTTCCCTCTTGAATGTAAAACTAACTTATACCTTACAAGGGCTATGAATTTAATCTAGGTTACTTAATAAACAAATTATTTTTAAGAATATGCTTCAGGACAAAAAAAAAAAAACAATTTTACACAAAAATAGAAAATTACTGTTTATTGTAAGACTATATAATTATAGATTATCTCTTTATTATAGATATCATTGTGGAATGTTTTAGTAAATAAATTATTGTAATAACTATGGATTTATTCTGTGTTTCAGAAAACTGTGAGAGTCGTGATCAATTTTAAGAAAACGCAGAAGACAATAGTGAGAGTTAGCCCACATGCACCACTTCAAGAACTTGCCCCCATTATATGCAGCAAATGTGAGTTTGATCCACTGCATACACTGTTGTTGAAGGATTATCAATCTCAGGAGCCCCTTGATTTGACAAAATCTCTTAATGACCTGGGACTAAGAGAATTATATGCCATGGATGTCAGCAGAGGTAAGGAAGACTCTTTGTTTTATACACTTGACAGGAGGTTCATGTAAGCGCATGTATTGTGTTTGTGAATAGAGTTTCTGAAGTTCATAATGACAAGTTCATGGATCCTGTAAATAGAGGTCAATACATGTCATTGGTAATAAGAGAAAATGTAATAAAATTTAACTTGATTTCAGTTTTTGAAATTAGAACAAAAACTTATCTTTCTTCTTTGTGATTCACATTTTACACTTTTTCATCAACCTGTGAATAGTTTTTGGTGGGATTTAACTTAATTCTTTGTGGCTTTGAGATTTAAACAGAAAATAAAAATTTACATTTAAATTCATTGTTTTTTTAATCAAGTGTGAATTACTGTAGACTCACCATGTTTTGCCTGAGTCTTAATTATCATTCAAATTTATAAGTTTCTGGAAAGATTTTTTTTCTAGGTTCTCCCAAAATCAACTGGCTTATAAAAAAATCTAACTCCAAAACTTTTCTAAATAAAAATAACTGGCAGTGTTAATCTGTAGAAATAATTTAACGTATTAAAATTTGGAGATCTTAGGTTATGTTGGTTTCTATGCTAATAGATAAATGCAAGCTTATTTATTCAACATGTGTTTCACAGGAAATAAAAGTTTAGTGAAGGATGATTACTTACATCCCCTGTGCATGGAGCACTTCAAATTTCATCCTCAAATTGTGGATTTATATAATCCATAGACAGCTATTTCAACTCAGTGGTGTTTTATACTTGAACAAACATCATCTTTACAGTCAATTTACCCTCTTTTACCCCCTCCTTCTGTAGCCACTTCTGTTACTGCCTCCAATAAGTCATCTTTACAAGGTAAGACATATGAATAAGTAGAAAAAAAATTATAACATGAAATCTCTATTTTTATTGGATAAACTAAAAATAAGCTTCTAATTTACCTGTTTTCTTAACATTACTAATGTGTACATTCTGTAAGAAAACTTTTGGCTCTCATTTCCTTAAATTAAGAACCCCCCCAACCTTTGATTTCTGAAATTAATATAATAATTACATTTCAATAACTGCTTAAAAATTAATATCATCCTAAGAATGTGAGAAACATATTTTTGATTCTCATATAAGAAAAAACGATTTTTCTGGTTTATATATTAAGTTCAATTGGTGATAGTTTGGTGATACCAAGAAAGGATCTCAGATTATTTACATTATAACCAGGGCATATTCATTATTGAAAATTTTTTGCAGTGTTAAATTGTGAATATTTTATAATAACATGGAAAATACTTATGCTAAAATTAGCTTTTAAAGCATTTAAATGAGTTTAATACAGTATGTAAAAAAATTTTTACATGAAATTTCTGAAATGAAGTACATAAAAAATTTTAATACTGGTTACCTTTTGGTAGGGCTATGGGTAATTTTTTTCAACCTTTTCTTTATAGTGCAGAATTTTATAATGGGAATGTATTACTTTCATAGAGGAAAACTTTATTAAAAATTAGCCTATAATAATAAAGTCTGGAAGCCTTTTTCCTCCATTAAAAAAGGATAGACTCAGAAAATTTATTACTATAATAATTACCACTCTACTGAAAAAAAAAAGAAACCTAATAAACGTATTACAAAAAATAAGAAACTTAATAAAAGAAACTTAAGAAACATTATGTGTTATTGGAATCTTCTTTCTTTACCACTTTCAATTTTCCTATAGCACAGTAAGCCTCTCAGTCCCAAGAATTAGTCTATGTAAGTAATGTTGTGATTCTTTGTTATTAGTGGCTATCATAAAGACTACGCTAATCAAAGGAGCTGAAAATTGTTATGATCATAAAGCATACATTGGCTAATAATCAGGGGATAGGCATTTAAATTCTGAAACTGCATTAGCTGTCAAACTCATTTAGCAAGTTGATAGGGTGAATAGCTTTTTATCTGTCGGGATCTCACCTTCCACTTCTATAATAATAGATTGGGGGAAAAAATGGGCTTTTTTCCAGTAGCAACATCCTAGTACTTAAACATAGCTTTCGCTTCTACCTTAGCCATTCTCTACATACACAACCCAAAGCAAATTCCATAGTCTTGTTGCCTCATTTTGGAGGTGTTTAATGCATTGGTTTGTGATATCCCTTCCAAGCCCAGAAAATATGTGGTTTATTCAGGGTATTAAAAGTTGTGAATTTAACCTTAAGAGATTGGACTAGGAAAATTAAGAAAGCTCATTTTACAGTGTCACAATCCACAAGATCAACAGAAATGCTCTAAATGCCACTGCCTGCTAATTTTGTCTGATATTATCAGAAGTCTTAGAACTTTGTATGCAGTTATTTAGAGTCTCTCTTCTGGAAACAGGAAACTACAGTGTTTTTGAGTTGTTTTTCTAAGTAAGCTGAACCCCTTGTGTTTCTTAGTGTTTAACTCTGACTCGTGGTGATCTCTTCCATAGAGCTGTAAGTGAAGACTTAGGTTAAGTAGTATGGAGAATGGCAAAGTGCCTAGAAATTGCTTTAAGAAATAATTTGGTTATATTGATTGCACTGTACCGCCATGTGAATTTTCTATCTACTGTTCCACCTCAATTTAATTGTATGTCTACATTCAATTAGCAGAAAAGTCTATCTTAAGATGAAATAGCATTTCTAAAAAAAAAAAAAAAGGAAAAGTCAAAGGTATTATACATATCTTTGAATAGATACTAGATTCTGCTTCCTTTTCTTTACATTCTCTAACTTAGAAAAAGGGCTCAGAATGATAATTTGTGATACCTACCTCACTGGATTGTTATAGGAAAGAAATTAGGCATGTGAAAAATCTGTAACCGTAAAGTGCTATCCACTCATTATTAGTATTGTCAGTAAACTCATTGTACAGAGCGTACTACTTACTTAATGTTTCAAGCATCAGATTTATGAAGTTTTCATTTGAGAAATATAATTCTCCTTTAATGTGTTATTGAGGCATATTGGATTAATATATTTATTGTCATTAACTATCTCTACTTTCTTGGAGTGGCCCCTATTTTGTCATAATTTATTTTTAAACATCTTTTTTATTTTTTTTTATTTTTTTAATGTTTATTTTGGGGGAGGGACAGAGTGTAAGCGGGTGGGGGAGGGGGGCGGCAGAGAGAGAGGGAGATATGGAATCTGAAGGAGACAAGGAATCTGTGTGCCCAGAGCCTGACGTGGGGCTCGAACCACTAACCATGAGATCATGCATGACCTGAGCTGAACTTGGACACTCAACCGACTGAACCACCCAGGTGCCCCCTTAAACATATCTTTTAAATAAAAAGACTATGCATTTAGTCCTAAGAAAGAGGTATGTATTTAAGATTTAAATGTATTTAAGACTATACATTTACCTCTAAGTTGTGGTTTAGACCATTTCAATATATGGTACTTTGTCTCAAATGTCACTGAAATTATATTGTGATTTACCATAAAATACATATGTGCTCCTTAGTAGAAATGTTTTTTGAAACTGACAGATTCCCCATTCCATGTTTTTCTCTCTCTCTCTTTTTTTTTTTAATTTGCAAGTCATTTGTTGAAGAAACCGGGTCTTCTGTTTTCTCGAGTTTCCCACATTCAGAATTTTGCTGATTGCATCCTCTGGTGCAATTAAACATGCGTCTTGGTCATCTCTATTTCCTCTACATTGATTATTAAACCTAGAGACTTGATCAGATTTGGGTGAGATATTTTCAGCAAGAATACTTCATAGGTGGTATTATGTACTTTCAGCAGCAGCCACGTAATAGCGAGTCACATGTATGTATGTATGTTGTCTCTGCACCCAATGTGGGACTCAAACTCAGGACCATAATATCAAGAGTTGCATGCTCTACCGACTAAGCCAGACAGGTGCCCTGCAAGTTAACCATTTTTGATGTTAGCCATCAATAATCATTGCTTAAATCTTGATTAGGAGTTGGAAAATAATCATAATCTGCAAATATTCCTTTAGTTATTAATTGAGATGAGGTATTTCTGAAACAGCAAATTTCCCCATATCAGCTTGTCTACCTGGGTAGAGTTCATTCAGAAGAGGCATGAAAAAAAGTGTGACTCTTTTCCTTCATCAGTTTTTAACATAACAGACTGGTTCCTTAGCAGTACCCTAAGGTAAACAGTGAGGATGTTATTTTCTTCAGTATCATTATAAATGCATGGAATTAAATGTATGCAAAATGTTTCAATTTATTCAGTTATTCGTATGATGCCCAAGTTGTCCTGACTTTGGTCAGTAAAAACCATGTCAGATTGGTTCCTGCACCCTTTTAAAATGACCCCCTTTGACTCTGATTTCTTTCTGTCTACTGTGACTAGATATTCCAGACTAATGTTTACAATCCTTGATATCACAAAGAATCAACCATTTGTATGCAGTTTTGGTCCTCTTTTAGTGGGAAATGGTATTTAGAGACTATCTGGGCCAGGGTTCCTCAGCACTACTAGATTTGTCATTGTTTGTAGACCTTTTTAGTTGACATTAGGAAATACTTTTTGGAAAAATGGAATGTTAATATGCAATCATGAGGGTGGACATTTACCATTCTGATTAAAATGTGGTTTCTTAATTTTGGCTCTATTGACATTTGGGCCCGGATAACCCTTTGTTGTTGGGGGGCTGTCCTGTGCATTGTAGTGTGCTCAGCATCACTGGCCTCTACCCAGTAGATGCTGGTAGCACGTCCTCCTGCCCTACCTCAGTTGTGACAACTAAAATTGTCCCCAGACATTATCCAGTGTTCTTGGGGGACAGGAGTGGGGAAACTTGCCCCTTCATTGAGAACCATCAGATTAAAGAAATAATGTTTTGAAACACTTAATAAAGTACTAATGAATCATGTTTTGGAGAATACAGTATTTCATAACTGTTTAGCTCTGAGATAAAATAAAAATTCAAACTGTATGATAACAGCCTCGTATCTCATTTAATTCAAAGTGTCCATTTTACTTCTGAGATGTTGGTAATTGTGCATAGAACACAGACTCTGAGTCACAAAGAATTGAGTTTATGTCCTAGCTCTGTCATTTCTTGATTGTTGGCCCCAAGTATGTATGTTTGTTTCTCTAATCTTCAGATTGCTCTGCTCTGGAATAGGAACAATAATACTAAATTTACATGTTGCTTTGAGAATTGAATAAGCAGAGTGCATGGTTCATAGTCAATCATAATTAGTAGCTTTTATCACTTGATAAGCTTTTCAAGGGAAAACTTGGAGGTGAACATATACAACTCCATGTACAAAAGTAAGAGCCTTTTCTTCTATTTTAGAATCCTGCCAAATATCACAAAACCTAGACATTATGAAGGAGAAAGACAATAAAGGTTTTTTCAGCTTTTTTCAACGCAGTAAGAAAAAGCGGGAACAGGTAAAAGTTTTCTTATGCAATGTTTTCTCAGATTCTTCTCATCTGTTTTTTAATTGCATGTGCTTTTTATCTTGAAATTACCTATAGATTTTGCCTTTTCATTCTTTGTCAGACTGCAAGTGCTCCTGCAACTCCTCTAGTAAGTAAGCATCGCCCGGCTTTTACTAGGTCCAATACCATTTCCAAACCATACATTTCAAACACCCTGCCATCGGATGCACCCAAGAAGAGGCGGGCTCCACTGCCTCCAATGCCAGTGTCTCAGAGCGCCCCGCAGGACCTTGCTCACATCCAGGAGAGGCCAGCTTCTTGTGTAGTGAAATCCTTGAGTGTGGATGAAACAGATAAGGTGCGTAATTTTGTTTTGTTTTGTGTTTTTAGGATGGGGCAGGGGGCCATCTATTTTTCCTCTTACTTGTCCTTTTCCACCTCATCTACTAATACGGTCACTAAGTTACTAATATGTGATAAGATGAATAACATGTTATTAGTAACATTGGCCCTGGGAAGAGATTATGTACAGTTCTGTGATGCTGTAAAGAATAAATGTGTCAATTTTAAGTAGCTTTCATATTCAAGCAAATAAATCATCCATAAACTTTAAAGTCCTGACTAAGGCCCAACCAGAGGCGCTTGCTGAATGCATGTATTGGGAATGCAAATACTTATTTTTGAACTTTTTTTTTTTTTAAATAGCAACAAGACCTTTATGTGGCATTCGTGGGTTTGTAACTAGATGTATCTTCTTGACCTGACTCTGGGATTCTCTTGGGGAATTCCTGATACTTTTTTGGTAGATAGACACTTTATAGTTAAAGAAATAAAAATTAAAAAGTGTCTTTTTATAGAGAATATATTTCAGTTCTTTTCTATACTCTTTATGTTCAAATCAGTGTTCTAGGTGTGTCTTTGCTTCTGTTCACTCCCACATTTTCCTGCAACATGTGGTTTTCCTGCAAACTACTTTTCATAGCTATAAAATACGTACGTTCCTTGCTTTATTCATGTGGACTGTAAATGAAGTTTTAAGCAAAGGGGATTGAACATGAGACTGTATATTTTGTTGCTTGTAATCAGACGAACGATTTAAGTAACCTTGAGAGCAAATTTTATTTTGAGATATATGAGACACTGAGAACTTTTCCTATATCTACTTGAAGGGTTTTATTTCCCCTTGGAAGTTTAGTAAACTCAATGGTTAGGTAAATTAACACTTCCCAACGAACTAATAAACATTTCTATGCTTTCTTAACTTTAAAAATTTTAACCATAGTTTTTAATTGTAATTTATAAACTAAATGCCTTTAGAATGTAAATAGAAATCAGGGTAGAAATGAAGCAAAAAATGCTTAAATTCAGTAGCTCTTTAGAAAATCATCTATTCAGCTGTCTTCTTATTTCTATAAAGATTTTCTTATCTAATGTCTGTGGTAAAAAAAATCTCACCTTATGAATCAGGAGAATAGTTATTTTTTCAAATGATAAAATCATTTGCTACAAAGTTTTGCAAAGGAACTGCTAGGTAATTGGGTGAAGTGTTACGGAAGAGGTGATTTTTGGGTTCAGGATTAACATCTGTGTGGGTGTGCCTTAGTCAGGCAAGAGGAACCACATTCAAAGGTGTGGGAATGTGAAGGTGATGGCCTGCCCGGGCATGAACAAGAAGCAGAGATTGAAACCTGAGTGAGATAAGCAGAGGCAAAGTCAGTGTCCCCAAAGACTGCATTTTGTGGCTGGAACTCCTCTGCATTTCTTCATAGTAAGTCATTTAAAACGTAGCACTTTTAGGATTGTTTTAAAATTTTAATTATCATAGAACTATACTACAAGGGTGTAAATTATTATACTTTTGAGTAGTTACCGATGTCTGTCTTTTTCTTTGTGTAGAAATAAATCTTAGCCCCTGCTCACAAATCTTTATTCCAAATGACCTCATCCATTCTCTTCCAGTAAACTTCCTTGTGCTTGGATCCTGAAGAGGCCTACGTTGTCTTTCTAATAGTCTGCCTCTCAACATTCTAGACTGTGCTTCCAGTGGCCTCACCAAAAGCCATTTCTTTTGATTCTCACCCTCTGGTCTTTGACCAGTTGATGATCCCATGTTAAGTAATTTTTTTTTCTTTCTTTCTTTTTTTTGGTATGTTGCCTTTGGCAGACTGGACATCTTTATATAATTTTCTAATTATTTTTTCTTTTGATCTGGACATCTGGGGAGTTCTTTGATGTATTGTTCAGTATGACCCAGAATTATTTGTTTCTCCCTAGAGAAGCTGAAGAACCATTTTTTATTTATTCATTACAAAAATTCTTAACAATTATGCCGTGGTTTGGGGTGTGTGTGCGCGCGCGCGCACACACACACACACACACACACACACACACACACACACACACAAAATCATGCCTTCCTAGGCATCTCAGCATTTATTTCCTTTACTTCACCATATTTGATGTGCTAAATCACCCCGTGGTCTTGATTTTTTCTCTTTTTCTTGGTCCTGATTCTCTTTTTATATTTCACCTCTATTTCTTACCACCACTTCCTCTACCCATTTTCTAAATTTGGAGGTACCTGAATTTATGGTCTTCACCTATATTTACCATACTCTTTCAAAGAAAACGTGTTCTTTGTTGAGTTCTCAACTGCAGTGGTTTGAATAGTGTCCCCTCAAAAGATATGTCCAAGTCAAGGATCTAGAAATAAAATCATGGTGGACTTAGTCTGGGCCCAATTCCTATGACTCGTGTTCTTATAAGAGAGGAGACACATGCACAGAGACAAAAAAGGAGAAGGTCATGCGATAATGCAGACCAAGACTGTTGTTATGCTGCCATAAGCCAAGGAAAGCCAGAAGCTGGAAGAGGCAAGGAAGGATTCTCCCCTAGTACTTTCAGAGAGAGAGATGGTCCTGCCGACAGCTTGATTTCAGACTTCTGGCCTCCAGAACTGTGAAGGAATACATTTCTGTTGTGTTTAGCCCCTCAGTCGTGGTAAATTGTTACAGCAGCCCTGGGAAATGAACACATCAACTCTGTGATTCCAATCCCAGTATTTTCTTCAGTTGCAGATTGAACTCACGGTTGTTTCTTCACTCATCACTACCTGGAAATCAGCATATTGGAGATAAAGCTTGTTTTTGTTCTCCCAGATTTAAAAGCTCAGGATCATTTTTGATGTTTTGTTTAGTGAGCCCCTCATTCAGTCTCCCTTCCTTATCTTTCCTTGTCCCTTTCTTTCATTCCTTCTCCTGAAGTCATGCCTTAGAAAAATTCAGGGTGCAGGGGTGCCTGGGTGACTCAGTTGGTTAAGCATCTGACTTCGGCTCAGGTCATGATCTTATGGTTCGTGGGTTCAAGCCCCATGCTGGGCTCTGTGCTGACAACTCAGAGCCTGGAGCCTGCATCAGATTCTGTGTTTCTCTCTCTCTGCCCCTCCCCTGCTCATGCTCTGTCTCTGTCTTTTTTAAAAATAGTTAAACATTAAAAAAATTTATTGAAAAGAGAGAGAGAGAGAAAGAAGTCCAGGGTGCAGAGTAAGGAGAAGACCAGTACTTTAACATGTCTTCTTAGTTCAGAAACTTTGATAACTGGCTGTTATTTTCTAGGCACTCAAGGCCCTCTACAAACCAATCACAATTTGGGGGAGAGGACAGTTCTACTTTTGTTTCTTTTCAGTTTTGTTGGAGTATAATCGACAGAGCAAATTACAAGATAATTTAAAGTGTACATTGTGGTGAATTGAAATACATACACATTGTGAAAGAATTCCTACCATTTACTTAATTAACACATCCATCACCTCACATATTTTTTTTGATAAGAATGTTTAATTTCTATTCCCTTAATGAATTCTGATTATATCATACAGTATTAACCATAGTCACCATTATTTACATTAGATCTGTAGACCTTATTCTTCTAATAGCTGAAAGTTTGTCCCCTTTTACCAACCTCTCCTGATTTTTTTCTCAGTCAGCCTTTTTTTACTCTCTCTTTCTGTCTTTTAGATTCCCCATATAAATGATGCCATCCATTGTTTGTCTTTCTCTCTCTTGCTTATTTCACTTAATGTAATACCCTCAGGGTCCATCCGTGTTGTTGCAAATGGCAGGCTTCCTTCTTTCCCTAATACTCCATTGTATGTATGTACTGCGTATCTATTTATCCATACATGAACACTTAGGTTGTTCCCATATTATGACCATTGTGAATAATGCTGCAGTAAACATGAGACTGTAGGTATATTGTTGATACCATTTTCATTTCCTTTAGATACATATGCAGAAATGGGACTGCTGGATCATATGCTAGTTCTATTTTTAATTATTAAAAACATCCTCTGTACTGTTTTCCATAGTGGCTATACCATTTTACTTTTCCACCAAGAGTGCGCAAGGATTCCCTTTTTTCCACATCCTTGCCAGCACAAATCTCTTCTTGATGACAGCCATTTTAGGAGAGATGAGGTGATATTTCATTGTGGTTTTGAGTTGTGCTTCCCTGATTATAAGTGATGTTGAGCACCTTTTCATGTACCTGTTGGCCATTTGTATATTTTCCTCAAGAAAATGTGTATTCAGTTCCCCTTCCCATTTTCAAATTGCATTGTTTATTGTTTTTGCAAACGAGTTGCATGAGTTTTTATATATTTTGGATATTAACCCCACATCAGATATTTGGTTTACAAATATTTTTCCCATTTCCATAGGTTGCCTTTTCACTGTGTTGATGGTGTCCTTTGCTGTGCAGAAATGTAGTTTTGTTTTAAACTTTAATTCCTCATCATTTCCAGTATGCTTTCAACTCTAACCATAAGATTTGACTCATTGCTTGTGCAGAAGCCTATTTCCTATTCTTTTAGCATAGTGAGCCTGGTGTTCTCTTCTTCATTCCTATTTATCCATTCAAATTATACCTGTGGTTTCACTCATTTCATAGAGAATTTTCTAAAGATTCCAGAAGGGTGATCTTACTTTCTCTGAATTTGTCTCTCCTGTGAATTTTTATTTTTGTCTTTATTTATATATATGCGTAGGTTGTATATTTAAATGATACATATTTCTAAAGATAAAAAGGAGAATGGAGTGAAGATTCTCCTTCCTTACCCTGACCTCAGCCAAATTCTTCTGCCTGGAGGCAACCACTGATAACAGTTTCTTGTGTATCCTTCCAGACATGACCTATTCATATTCAAGCCAATATTTGTGCTACACATGATTTTTTTTTCTAGTCATACACTGCATGCACTGTGTTACACCTCACTTTTTAGTAGTGAATGATATATCTTGGAAATCCTTATTAATACATAACGGCCTTCCTCTTTTTAAAGACTGCGTAATATTCCATTGGTGGCCATAACACAATATAGGGTAAGTGCCCCATCTTCTGAAGATAAACGTTAGTGTTATTTTATTGTTTAAAGTTTATAGCATTGTTAGTTTTTCCCTTTTCCTCTTCACAACAGAAGGGCAAGAATTGTGTTCCCCAGCAAAATATTGTAACATAATAGGTGTTTTAAGAGAATTAATAAGTAACCTTTAATTTGAACTTTCATACAGCCAAGTGTATATACAATGAGAATTACTGTCACACAGACTATCACAAAATTTTAGTATTTCATGTATACATATGGTAAATTTTCAAAAGTACTTGGATAATTTAAAAATTTCTTAAATTTACTTTTAGAGTAATTGGCCCAGTAATTCCTGGTTTCTGAACCTTGTACAGAAAAGCTGGAATTTTGGCAAGGTTGTATTGAAAGCTTAAGGACCGAGAACAAAAATTCAGTGTACGTTACATTGGGCATAAAAATAAATTGACCCCAAATTGAAATTGTATAGCCAGATGCAAATATTCGGGCAATTTAACATTTTGCTTATTTTACTGCTTATTTTAAGTTACTTTTTAGAGTTTATTTATTTATTTTTGAGAGAGAAAGATGCAGAGAGAGAGAGTGTGTGCACACACGGAGGTAGGGGCAGAGGGAGAGAGAGAGAGAGAGGGAGAGAGAGAGAGAGAGAGAGAGAGAGAGAGAGAGAGAGAATCCCAAGCAGGCTCCATGCTGTCGGCGAAGAGCCAGACGCGGGGCTCAAACTCATGAACTGTGAGATCATGACCTGAGCTGCAATCAGGAGTCAGATGCTTAACTGACAGCCACCCACATGCCCTTTTACTGCTAATTTTAAATTTAAAATAAAAAAGTCATATTACTACAGACATTTTATATCTATTTTAATTTAGTTTTAAATTTGAAACTTTAAAAAGGCATTGTTTTTGATGACTGAAAGTAATAGGCTGGGAAAAAAATACCTGGAAAAAATTATTTTCCTTTTTTTTTTTAATATAATTTATTCTCAAACTGGCTTCCATATAACACCCACCGTTCATCCCAACAAGTGCCCTCCTCAATGCCCATCACCCATTTTCCCCTCTCCCCAACCCCCCATCAACCCTCAGTTCTCAGTTTTTAAGAGTCTTTTATGGTTTGCCTCCCTCCCTCTCTGTTTGTAACTATTTTTTCCCCTTCCCTTCCCTCATGGTCTTCTGTTAAGTTTCTCAAGATCCACATATGAGTGAAAACATGTGATATCTTTCTCTGACTGACTTATTTCACTTAGCTTAATTCCCTCCAGTTCCATCCACGTTGCTGCAAATGGCAGGATTTCATTCTTTCTCCTTGCCAAGTAGTATTCCATTGTATACATAAACCACATCTTCTTTATCCATTCATCAGTTGATGGACTTTTAGGCTCTTTCCGTAATTTGGCTATTGTTGAAAGCACTGCTATAAACATTGGGGTACATGTGCCCCAGTGCATCAGCACTCCTGTATCCCTTGGGTAAATTCCTAGTAGTGCTATTGCTGGGTCATAGGGTAGATCTATTTTTGATTTTTTGAGGAACCTCCACACTGTTTTCCAGAGTGGCTGCACCAGTTTGCATTCCCACCAACAGTGCAAGAGGGTTCCCGTTTCTCCACATCCTTGCCAGCATCTATAGTTTCCTGATCTGTTCATTTTAGCCACTCTGACCGGTGTGAGGTGGTATCTCAGTGTGGCTTTGATTTGTACTGGAAAAAATTATTTTCAAATCCCTGAAGAATTTTGGATATATTCTTATCCTGTAATTTTTATTGTTCAGGAATCAGAATAGACCACAAGGGTGCGCTGTTTAACAGACCTATAACGTTTTCATTTTTACACATTTTTTCCCCCAAAGCATCCTTTAATAAAGTAGAAAGAAATTATTGGAAATAGTTACCTTCTATTAGAAATAGCAAATACATACTTTTGTGAAGTGCAAGCAAATAGAACTAGAGGTAAATAACAATAATACATGCCAAAGTGATTTGTAATTAACTGTTTTATTCATTTTGAGCTTTCACTTCATGTTAGCCTTATTTTAAGTAGTCGATCTTATGTTTGCCTTAGGTTTATGGATAAGTCAGTCTACTTGTAGCTTGGAAAAAAATTTTCCCCTCACATCTATTTCATGCTTTTTGGCTGTCAGCATTTAATAATTTGTCTCATTTCTCTAAAGCATTTCTCAATACTGGCAAATTAAAGTATTGGATAGTGATTTTGGAGCTTAAACTGAAACTCTTCACATAAAAGGCTGTTGATTTTCTAAGCTAATTTTGGCAACTGATTGTGCAGTTTACAAAGAGGATTCAATGAAGATCCAAGTTAGTAAAATAGTTTATCCTAACCTATTTCTTGGAACATTTTTGCAACTACAATTAGTTTATCCACATAAAGAATGTATCTTAAAGAAGAGATAGTTTACTGTCATTGCTACAGTGTGTTTTTTCATGTCCCTAAATTTCTTTGTACTCTTTTTCATTTCAAACCTTGTGTCATTTCCCTTATAAAAGGTGAACATACTGTCTTCTATGGAAGTGTTCATTTGCAGAGGAAAACTACCCAATTAGAAATTTTTGAGCAGTTTTTCTCAGATCTTTTCGGATATTTTGTGAATAAAGATTTGAAAGGCTATTTTTGCAACAACGTACGTAATGGTAGTCTCCTGCTGTCGTTTACCTAAACCGTATCTCACGTATTACTGTATAAATGTGTATGGTTATTTACAATAAGATAACATGTATATAGTTATTTATATAGATTGTCATTTATTTCACACATGACAAAAGTTAGAAATGCAATGACATTTACTTAAATTGAAAATGACTTACAATTCTGAGATTGAAAGTAAGTTCAAGGGTGTCTGGGTGGCTCAGTTAAGCATCTGACTCTTGATTTCAGCTCAGGTCATGACCTCACAGTTCATGAGTTTGAGCCCCGCATCAGGCTCTGTGCTGGCAGCATGGAGCCTGCTTAGGATTCTCTGTCCCCCTCTCTCTCTGTCCTTTTCCCTCTCACACTCTCAGTCTCTCTCAAAATAAATAAATAAACTTTAAATTTAAAACGTTCAGAAATCCAGTGTCTGCACCATGTTCTCTGACCAAGTTTCTGTGGAAAGCACACTTAATAAAATCTGTTGGCCAAAGGATGTCTTAATATTATTGACAAATTAGCCATTTAAAGAGTATTTTACATTTAAAGAAGGGAAAGAAGAGTTGGACACCATTTGTGGACAGTCTTGGCCCACAGAAGCCACAGAAACTTTTGGAGAATTCTTTAATTTTGCACATTTGGTATGGTTTTATAACCCTTTGGAGTTAATGTGGACACTACAGTAAAGCAGCTTTTCCCAGGCTACCAGAATGGCACCTCATTTTCGTTAGGATATTGGCTTTTGGCTGGAAGCACAATAAAGAATTATCTTGATTGAACTGTTCATTTGGTCCCATTTTGCATTCTGGTGCAGACAAACACTCAGATATTGAGAAATGGAAATACTTTGTCATCCAGTATTATGCAACTGAAATTTAATACTGAGAGTGTTCATTTTTTAACAGATGATTTGTTTTTAAGAAATGCTTGCCATTCATCTTCTGGTCAATTTTGCCTCTTAATATTTATCATGGTTTATAAGTAGGTAAGATGATAGATTATCATATGTTTATAAAATGTGCAAGTACATATTCGGTCTTAGTGTCACTAAATGAGGCTTTTTGTTGTTTTTTTTTTTAACGTTTATTTATTTTTGAGAGAGAGACAGAGACAGCACGAGTGGGAGGGAACAGAGAGAGAGGGAGACACAGAATCCGAAGCAGGACTCAGGCTCCGAGCCTTCAGCACAGAGCCCGATGCAGGGCTCGAACTCACAAACAGTGAGATCATGACCTGAGCCAAAGTCGGACGCTCAACTGACTGAGCCACCCAGAAGTCCCTTTGCTCAATGAGTTTTAATCCTAGTTGTTTTATGCTGAGTCATTAAGGTTGTTGTAACAGAGCATGTCCTTATAATCTTTAAGAAATACATCTTTGTGTTATTTTGTCCAGGTTATCATGCAACATTTGATTTTCCCCGCCACTTTCCACTTGTATTTATTATATAGAAAAAGAACCACACACACACAGTTCTACAATTGCTTAGGAACAGTGGTTGCCATGGCATTTTTAGTTTGATATACAGGATACAGCTGTCTGTATTTCCAAAAATATGACTTGTTTCATTCAGTAGAGAAATGCACCAGTGGGATATAATTGAATATAATGTTTCCCCTTCTAAGGCTTTCCCATATATAAATATACTTTGCCCTGGTAGTTTTAATCAGATTTTCAAAGGGTCGTAATCACAATAGCAAAATTAGTGACTAATGCTTATGTAGCACTTACTAATGTTTCAGACAAGGTACCAAAACACATTACTCACTTAATGCTCTCGAAAATCCTCTGAGCCATTACTTTTTAAGTTTCTACAAGCTTTACCTCTGACCCAAATGTAAATAACTGTGCTCATGATAAAGTTGTTAAAATTTAAAGAATAATACTATTCAAAGAACAATAGGTCATTTATGGAATCAGTGTGACTTTCTCTGTCTTATCTATTAGTACACAAAAGTTGTGCCCCTCTGAAGTGCATACCGAATTAATAAAATATTTAAAATAATCAGCGTCAGGAATCTTCTTTACAAGTTCTTGTTGTATACAGCTCACTTGGACTTTCTACCACTATGGTATTTGTGACCTTATGGGGAAGAAAATGCCTTTCTCTGTACCAGAGACCAGAGCAGAGAGAAGGCGGCCTCTTTTCTTGGAGCCATTGGTGGTAAAACAGCAGAGACCCTTGGATAATGCCTGCCATACAGTCATGGCTCCCTTTCTGGGATGAAGTGAGTTGATCCCAGTTTGTTCCCCTGATTACTGCTTTACCTTGGTGGGGGCCCTAAACTCAGTTAATCTATACGTGTTTACTACTCTCCTACCCTGCCCCTGCACTCCCTTCTTTGTTCTCATCACTGACCATGGAGAACCTTGATTATCACCATCCTCTGTCCTTTTAACTTTATCCTGAGGTCTGATTTCTCCTGATTCATCTTCTCTTTTTTCATCTGAGATGTATTACTGAGTTAGGCCCTTCTCTTTGGGCATTTAAGAAATGTCATTAGGAAGGGATTACCGCTAATAAGGTTTGGTTATATGATATCTCAAAGTATTATAGGGTTAATGAAATGAAAGCACAGGTTGCCTCAGGGAGAGAAATTTAAAAACCTTGCAAGGGTATAACCCAGGTTGTAAAGTGTGTGTGTGTGTGTGTGTGTGTGTGTGTGTGTGTGTGTTCTGATCTCATTGGAGAAGGGCTAGAAAGGAAATCTTTTGTGGCAGCAGAAGCCCCAGTCTGTTTTGACAGATAGTCTTGGATCTACCAGTAGGTCTTTTATATTCTTCTTTGTTGTCATTTTTCTCATTGTCTTCTTTGTCGTCTACCTTGAAGAACAAGCCATTGAACTTTGTGGCTTGGGCTATTCCTCTGTACAATAAGATTTTGTGACTAAATTTACAAAAGTCTCTTCCAACTCCAGTATAATCAAATTATTGTTTTGTTGTCTTTCAAAATTGGCCTTTAACAGATGAAAGTGCTTTGTTATGTGGATTTTTGGTTTGATTAGTGTTAACCATATAGCGATGCCTAGTCCTAGTATTTCTTCTCTGAGGATTTTTGAAACACTGAAGTACAATAACAAAATAAAACGTTGATTAACTGACATCTTTCTCCCTGAACTCCTGACTATAATACAAAGTCGACCCAAGTGCTTTGGGCATCAATAAAAAGAGGTAGAGGACACAGTTTTAGGAAGATATGCTCAGGTTAATGCATTCGTAAACCAGAGGAGACAGATGTTATCATTGAATAATGCTGAGTTTAAATCTAGACCATTTTGAGAGAAATCCACTGGCAAGTTTGGCCACTCAGAATCCTCTCAAGGGATTGTAATTCTAGTAACCAAACAAGATACAAGTTACAAGTGGTCATGGTATTTAGACACCTCTAGGTGGAATCCAGCTCTAATCTCATTACTTGCTGTCATCGAATTTATTTCAGCAAATTGATGGGAACACCCTAAAAATTGGCAGAATAGATGACTGCTTACAAGGTGTGGATTTAAGAGCTCTAGGCCCTGACACTGCTGCCCTATTTCTCCTTACCCTAAATACAGTAGTCAGGTACCTGCTACATCACCTCTATTTCTTATACCCTTCGCTGATAGGATTTTTCTTAATCCAAGAAAACAGCCTAAACAGGCTAAGGCTTTCAGTGCTATCATGATTCGTGGGTTCCAGCCCCACATGGCTCTGCACTGAAGAGTGTGGAGCATGCTTGGGATTCTCTAACTCGCTTTCTCTCTCTGCCCCTCCTCTGCCCACTCTCTCTTTCAAAAATAAATAAACTTAAAAAAACCTAACACATTTAATAAAACTTCATAAAGAAGGAAATAAACTGGCATATATGCCTTCCAATACAAGTCAAAAAATGTATGCCAGTGTATAAAGGCATAAAGGTATGTGTAAAAGGTTGGACACCAAAATTTCTATGACATGACTTACATTTGTTGGGATTTACAGTACTTTTTCTTTTCTTCCCCCCATCAATGAATGCATTGTTTGCGTCTTTTGAGATTGTGCTAATTTTATGATCAAATCAATAGTAATACTGAATTCATTGTGATTACAAACAATTTCCCTTTACAGCTTTGCTTATTTTGCAAATTCATTTTGATACCTCATACTTCTGTATTACATATATTATATTATAATTATGCATTTGGAAGTTTAAGAAAACTGACCTATTATCTAAGTTGTAAAATTATTTTAGAAAAAGTTCTTCCATCAAGAGTTAAGAGTTCAAGATTGACCTTCAGTTAGTTACGTAGAAGTTCAGTCATTGAGATATAATTCATAGTAAATCAAATTGTATGTCATAGCATTTGTAGAGAATGTCCAGGTTGGAGAAGGATAATGTGAATTTGTCTCTTTAGAAGGAGGAAAATAAGAGTTTTAAGACAGTTTCAAGGGATGGCTTAGGTTTTCTCCTCTAACCCTTCCCTCCCTACATGTGGAAATCATAAACAAATAAAAACCCAACAGCTTCTAATAGAAACATTTAACAATGTCCTTGAAGTTGGGCCACTGTATTTCCATCCTTTGATTCAAATTTTGTCTCATTTTTCTATTTGTACTCTTTCTTTTAAGTCTTTTATACAAAACATATTGATTTCTATGATCCACATCTTAAAATTCAGCTGTGATTAGAAAGTGATCTAATCACTCGTGCTGAGCTAGTCCTCAGTAAATCTACTGAATGCCTTTCAATTCTATTTTCTTCAGCTAAATTTAGTTGCATTTTGAACCAGTAAATCCTGATCTGGGTGTGAATTCTGAGGGATTAAGTATCTGGCATAGTTTTCAGCTTGACCTTGCCACTTTTGCTAGTGTGCTCTGTTTCTCTGTGCAGTATTTTCCTTTTCACAGGCTGTAAAATTCAGTGATGTGCATTCCTGCCAGGGATGTAGTTTTCCCTAATGGCAAGCAGACTTAGGGACTCTAACTAAAGTAAATAATTGAACATCTCTAATTATTAACCAAAGCGTTTTCCCCTAGTAAGTAGAAACATCTCTGTGTTCTTGTTTTGTAAACTCTTTGGATTTAAATATAGTTTAATCTCAACCTCTTTTAAAAAATTTCAGTCCTAATTTGACAAAAGAGAATGCATCTTGGTGCTGAAAGCTAATGACCATTCTAAACAATTCTTCAACTTTAATTCTTTACATTAAATTTATGAAATATTCAAATTTATGTATTATTATATATATTCACAATACCCATCACCAAGAATTAATAAGTTGGTGTTAAGTATGGAGCTTTTATTAAATTCCTTTAAGGTAGGATAGAGTTGCCTGAGGTGACTTAGAGGAGGAATTTTTACACACAACGAATTAAACACAATGGATTTGGCTTACGCAGTGGACTAACCCCAAGTTCCTGAATGCTGGGGCTCTTGGTGTTTTAAGGTTGATTATAATGCAGACAGACTAATAGGACTCTTCACCACCACGGACACTGCAGACAAAATACAAAAATCTTAGAATAAGTACCTCCTTTTATCCATGCTTTTCACTCCAACTCTACATTACAACTATTGTTTGCTTATTTTATTTACAGATCACATTCACATACTTTAAAATAGATAAGCTGCATGTAATATTAGCTAATATTTACAGAGCAGGTACTGTATACTAAGCACTATCCTAAGTTTTCACACATGTCACTTCACTTAAGCATCCAGCCCCTTCTGAAGTGTAGGTGCTGTTACTTTTCCCACTTTATAGATGAGGAGACTGAAGGTTGCAGAGACACTAGATGGCCATGCTCCCCGGTTGAAGTCCTGACATGGTCTCCAAAGCTCATTTGTTTCGTAACACACTAGGCTGCCTTCCAACTTGCAAACCCTCTGGAAGCCTCTCTCCAGTTAGACACAAACTCACACTTAAAAATACCAGGTAGCTCAAGCCTAATTAATGCAAGGGTAGAAGAGATAGGAGACTATTAGGCGCATACTCCTGAAGGTCACAGGAAAACTGGGGCTTAAGAACACTGCTGGTTAGACACTGATGGCCTTCCTCACCTTTTTTCCTTCTTTTTTTGTTTTTAAAGCATTTTATTATTTTTATTTATTTTTAATGTTTCAAGTTTTTATTTAAATTCTGGGTAGTTAACGTATAGAGTAATACTAGTTTCAGCAGTAGAATTTAGTGATTCATCACTTAACATATAACACCCAGTGCTCATCACAAGTGCCCTCCTTAATGCTCATCGCCAATTTAACCCATCCCCCCACCCACTTCCCCTCCAGCAACCCTTAGTTCTCCTTATTTGAGAGTCTCTTTTATGGTTTGCCTCTCTGTCTCTCTCTCTCTCTGTCTTTCTTCCCCTATGTTCATCTGTTTTGTTTCTTAAATTGCACACAGGAGTGAAATCATATGGTATCTGCCTTCGCTGATTGATTTCACTTAGCATAATAGACTAGCTCCATCCACATTGTTGCAAATGGCAAGATTTCATTCTTTTTGATGGCTGATTAATATTCGTGTGTGTGTGTGTACATATATATACCACATCTTCTTTATCTATTGGTCGGTCAATGGACATTTGGGCTCTTCACATAATTTGGCTATTGTTGATAATGCTGCTGTAAACATCAGGGTGCATGTGTCCCTTTGAATCAGTATTTTGGTATCCTTTGAGTAAATACTTAGTAGTGCAACTGCTGGGTTGTAGGGTAGTTGTATTTTTAACTTTTTGAGGAACCTCCACACTATTTTCCAGAGTGGCTGCACCAGTTTGCATTCCCACCAACAGTGTGAGAAAGTTCCCCTTTCTCCATATCCTTGCCAACACCTGTGTGTTGTTAATTTTAGCCATTCTGACAGGCCTAAGATGGTATATCATTGTAGTTTTGATTTGTATTTCCCTGATGGTGAGTGATATTGAGCATCTTTTCAAGTGTTTGTTAGCCATCTGGATGTCTTCTTTGGAAAAATGTCTATTCATGTCTTCTGCCCATTTCTTACCTGGATTATCTATTTTTTGGGTGTTGACATTTATAAGTTCTTTATAGATTTTGGCTACTAACCCTTTATCAGACATGTCATTTGCAAATATCTTGTCCCATTTCGAAGGTTGCCTTTTAATTTTGTTGATGGTTTCCTTTGCTGTGCAGAAGCTTTTTATCTTGATGGGCTCCTAGTAGTTCGTTTTTGCTTTTGTTTCCCTAGCATTTTATATGGGAATTCATGATGTGTTTATGTAAGCCCCTGTGATGGGTTAGTGAGCCTGCTTTCTACCAGGAGTCATTCTTGGGTTAGGAGCCTCTCTACTCTTATGTGCCAGCTACGTATATTCTGCCCACATCCCTCAGTACACACCACTTTTCTTGGTTTTTAGGAACACCTAGGTCTTTTCACTTAAATGCCCCTTCTTTTCTTGCATGCTTTTAGCCAAGAGAGGATGTTTACAATAAATACAGAACATCCGGGGCGCCTGGGTGGCTCAGTCGGTTAAGCGTCCGACTTCAGCTCAGGTCACGATCTCGCGGTCCGCGAGTTCGAGCCCCGCGTCGGGCTCTGGGCTGATGGCTCAGAGCCTGGAGCCTGCTTCCGGTTCTGTGTCTCCCTCTCTCTCTGCCCCTCCCCCGTTCATGCTCTGTCTCTCTCTGTCTCAAAAATAAATAAACGTTAAAAAAAATTTTAAAAAAATAAAAAAAAAAATAAATACAGAACATCCTTTCAAGGCCCGAGGTTTCTCGAACATTTTGGTCTTATTAGTGATATTTTATTTAACACAAAATAACTGCAAGTTTGATTTTTATTACCTTACCCTTCCTTCTTAGATGATTGAAATTATTTTCTAACAGTCTTAAAAAAAGGGGTGGGGGAAGCTCTTGCCTCTCTGTCTTAAAAGACAAGAAATATATGTTAAGCTATTTCCTTGAACACTAACGCTAATATTATTGTACCTCAGGACAAACTTATATTTCTGTCATTAATCTGTTGCTAATTATCTAAACTCACTATTCTTATTCCTTGAAAACTCCTGCCTTTGGGCCATCCTACATAATTTGTTAAATTTATATTTATGTCATAAACTTAATAAGTTTTAAGCATTAATTATAGTAAAGAACTATAGTAAAGAATCTATATGACAGAATTGGTTATGACAGGTCACGTATGTCTACCTGGTACCACTCAGTGACAATCATGCTGTCTTTCTTAATGTCTTCCTTCTTAGTCTTTGATCCAATTGTAGCTCTAAAAATGTATGTTCTCTTATGTTCATGTTACACTTGCAAAATAGGGTAAAGGGAGTTAAGTTCTATAGGGTAAAATTACAAAATATGTGCTCTTTTAAAATATTCATGGCTTTGCTCTTCTTTTCCCTTAATTGTCTTTATAAATACTATCAAATTTTTTTTGGTGTTTGTAAAACTAAAATCTGTATATTTGGCAACTTTAAATTCTTGGTCCATAGAAATATATCCTGTTCAAAACAAGTTACCTTATTTTTAGACCTTTAGGGACATAAATGAAATATATGCATCTATTTTTATTTTATCTTTGAGTAATGGACAGGTTCCTATAAATTTGTGTATATAAATTCTTCCCTTTCTAATTTCTATACTGTCTACTTTATTATGAGCAAAATTTAAGAGCTCTAACTCCTAAATGGATACTATTATCTGAGAAATTCATGACTAATTCAAGTCGTGACTGCTTTTATCAGGTAATAAGAAAGACCAATAAATGACAGTGATCGGGAATCTGGCCTGAAGGGGAACACGGGTTTATATTCTAGACCTCATGAAAGCAATCTGTCAAAGCATGGGAAATAAGTTTTCAGCATGGAAGTAGGAGGAAAATCAAATGCTGCCCCAACTCTGTGCGCTCAGCAATTACGTATTTATCACTTACTGTGTTCTTGCTGGTAAACTCGCTCTGTGAAAGTAAGAAGGCATGCCTTAATAGGGCTTTACATAAGTAAATTCATCCAAGAAATAAAATAACATGTTCTCTACTGCTTTTGATTTTTACAGCATTATTTTGAAAAGTGAAGTGCTTCATTGTTCTAGGAGAATTTTTGGCCTTTTTCCTAAAAGACCCCCCAATTTGTTAATTTTATTATAAGATAGCAAATGAAAGTTTCTGAACACAGAGATATATCTTTAATCAATAAGAAGAAAATTTTATATTCTACTCAAAATGATATTTAAATCCTGCTCATCCAGCTGTATTGTATAATCCATTTCTTTCTCAGCTCTTGATTGCCAAGGATCCTTCTCCCGATTCTTTCAAAAATCCAAATTGCACTTGAGGATCTGACCCCACATCTACTGTGGAGGGGGTAGGGGATGAGGGTTGGCCCTGAGACTTAATCAGAATTGGCTTTATTGACTGGATTAATCTGGGTTTGGGTGGCAGGCTTTAACTCTTTCCTTGCTGGATTGTGGAGAGGTCTGAAAAGTTCTGGAGGAAGGACCGGGGTATGGAGGGGAGAGGAGGTTGGTGGCTACTGCTGGTATGGAGGAAGTTTAATGGTTTGACTACAGTCAGGTCAGCCAGGTGCCACCCTGTCCACTCCCTTGCTAAGAGGTGTTAACCTCAGAGGTGTGTTCCTTCAAGTGCCTGCCACTGTAGACCTAACTGTGCTCTGTCCCTGTGAGATGACCTGCCCTCCTTTTTAGTACCTAGCACAACTGACAGTGATGACAACTGACTCAAACGTCTCTTTTTCCTTTCTTCTCTGACAGGCATATTATGAAATTACAAAATAGTAAAATTTGCTACATTTTTCTTGGTGTGTCACAAGGCATAAAGATGAAAGACATCTAATGCACTCGTTCCCTTCTGTTAGGTGTACTTGTATAGTCTAAAGATTGGAATGACTCAGGCTTTACATGCTCCAAAGGCTCTTGTTTCCAAATGGAAATGACAGTATTTCATTCATTCATTCACTCAACAAATAGGTATTGAGAGACTTCTGTGGGCCAGGCATTGTTCTCCAGATACGGCAGTGAGCAAAATAGGAAGAAAAAAAAAATCCCTCCTCTTACACACAACTCTAGTGGAAGCAGGCAATAAACAAGGTGAATAAGCCAACTAGGTGGGATGTTGGAGAGCTATTAAATGCTGATTATAAAGATCAAGCTGGGAAAAGGGATAAATATAGGGGGAGGAGCTCATTGAAAAGGTGGCATTTGAGAAATGACCTGAAGAAAATGAGGACGTAGCAAGACATCAAATTATCAGAAGAGCATGGCAGGCACAGGAAACAGCCAGGACAACCGCCCGAGGTAGGAACACTCCTGGCACACTTGAGGAGCAGCATGAAGGCCAGTGTGGTTGCAGTGGAGTGGTTGCAATGTGGAGTGTGAGAGAGAAGGGATGTGGATGACTCCAAAGTTACTGGACTGAACAAATGGAGGAATGACTTACTCTGTATTGAAGCAGAGACTGTGAGAACAGGATTATTTTTGACAGGAGAGTGGAAGGGAGGGATTATCAGCATCTCCATTTTAGACATGCCTTGGTGGAAATCGCCTTAGACGTTAAGTGGAGATCAGATAGAGGTCCAGGATGGAGATGTAAATTTGGAGTTAATCGGCATATGAATAATACATAAATCCAAGGAAATTGAGGAGATTACCAACAGAGTGAATGTAGAGACTGAAGAAAACACATCCAAGGCCTGAGATGAAAAAGAACCATAAAAGAAAACGGTGTTGGGATCTATGCAGAGTAGGAACGTAGTAATCTGGAATTAAGAAAAAGAGGATTTTAAGAGGGTGGTCAACTTTGTTGAATGCTGCTAACAGGTCAAATAATTGAGTTCTAAGAATTAACCACTAGTTTAGTCGTGGTGGAGGTCCTTGATGACTTTGATGGGAATAGCTTTAATGGATCGAAAGTTGGGAAATATCTGGTTGGAAGGGTTCAAGTGGGAGATGAGAAATTGGAGACAAAAAACTATGAACAACCCTTTAAGCAGGTTAGTTGGAAAGAGTGAGAAGACGTGGCAGTGTGCCAGGAGGCACCCGGCAGCCTGCTGAGGCAGGACTGACTGTCTTAGGGTCTGCTGACAGTCACATGCTGTGAATGTGAGCGTTAGCCATTAGCTGCGTATAGAGTCGGTGACCTCAAATGACCTTGCCTTGGGTAGACATATAAATTTTTGAGATGTTTGTCATGAATACATTAGTACTAAAGCCAAAACAAAACATTAATCAAGCCAGCTGTTTTAATGTACAAATATCCTTCCTTTATCAGCTCTTACTTTACATCCAATGTTTTCTTCATATTTTTCTTTGGAAACTAGTTTTTAACTAGCTCATAATTGGTTGTTTGTATGCCATGCTCCCATCCCAGCCTAAGTTTCTTGAGAAGGACCATATTTTATTTTACTTTACGTATCAATCTCATAGCTCTGCTCCTGGCACATTGCAGACACTCCATAATGTTTTTGGAATGAATGACTCTCCTGTTTCATATTGGTATGTGGTGCCTTGGATGTAAAGGTCGGTGTCTTCCTGAAGTTTGCTGTTAATTTCTAAATAGAGATTGTGTCTGGTCATTTTGTTTTCCAGAATCCCTGTGGAGCAGGCATAGTGAGGACCGGCTCGCTGCAGCTCAGTGGTACATCTGTTGGCAACTCATCTTTGAAAAGGACAAAGCGAAAAGCACCTTCCCCACCCTCCAAAATGCCCCTGCCTCTAAGTGATGAAGATAATCATGTGACTGGTAACGTTACTTTTCCCATTAACGTTACATGTGTGTTGTGTCTTGTTTAATACAGACAAGAAAGTGATATAGGTTATAAATCAGGTCTTTTCATTAAATGATAATACTTAAACTTAGGCTTTTAATTAATTTTAATAATTCTTAGATAGTCCCTGATTATTCTTACTTAACTACCTTTTTAAAAGCTGCAAGACGACAGGATAAAATGAAAAAAATTGTGCAGCCCCCTGATCCTAAAATTGAGCAGTGATCACTTGTGAATCTGTTCAGAAGGACACTCTCCTCCCAGGGCTGACTACCTGTAGGAAGGGGAATCCATGGAGGTTTTAGTTGTATCAGAGCTGGATAGTGAAATGGCTTCTAACAAAGCCTCAGGGCTCTCTTTCCCTAAAGTATAGAAAAAAAATGAAGTTAACCTACTAAAGACTTGTTCCATTTGTGAGTGTGATTATTTGTAAGGTGTGCTGCTTCTGTCCTCTAGTCCTGCAGGCGGGACGTGCAGTTCCTACAGACAGTACTGTGGAAGCCAGCTGCCCCGAGGGGCCGTCCAACCCAGGTAGGACACCTTTGCCCCACAGTCATGTGGTACTGACAAAGATCTTTCATGACAGTTGAGGAATGAATCTAGTTATAATGCTCTGCCTGTGAAAGAGATGCAGATGCTTTGACTCTATTTCCCAAATTTTATATTATGAAATGAAAACTTTTCCACCCTGGGTTGAGTATGAAACTGGCAGAACTCAAGACTCCAGTTCTGTGATGGTACCTTAAGAGATTGCCTTATGCAATGTCAGGTTACCCTGTACAGTGTCAAGGGTGTCAATGTCCTTCCCAAGACGAATGACATGTTTTAGTTAGGAACGTACTTTAGTGTGTTCAGAAGAAAACTTACACCAAAGTGTAAAGTACCATTCTTTACGCAACTGTTCTAGGTATGAATTCGATATACAAAGTGTCCTCATTTAGTGGTAAAAATTTGTTATCACGAAATATTTTCTGTTGTATGGTCTGATTTTGGATTTCCCAAATAAATGAAATGCCAGTAAAAATAAAATAATTTGATTGAATGCTGTTTCCTAATGTTTTTAATAATAGCTATTTAGTAGCTATTATAAGAATAAATATGGTAACATTTCTTCATTTTTAGACTTAAAGTTAGATACAAATGAATATGAGAGACTAATGTCTAGCCAAAAATAGAATATTACTATGCTATTACTTTAGCATGGGGATAATTTTATAGGTAAGAAAATTACTCAGTATAGCCTTAATTTTTATTATTAAGATTCATAAACACTGCAAAAACTCAGGCGCACCAAATGCTCCTAAATCTTTAATCCTTAGCTGATTTTTAGGAATTTGAGATTTTGACACATCTTATATAAGAATTCTCCTGTCCTCTGTGATTAAAAATATTATCATTATATAACTAGTCGTGATTTTTCTTAAGTCCTACCCAGAAAAATATCATTGATACTGTTTGTTCCACAAAGGAAATGTATTAAATAATTTCAAACTATATAAGTGAAATGAGAAGATTTAGAAGTATTACGAAAAAGATGTGACTGCTATTCAAACTTTGCTTGATATCTATTTCTCTTTCTCTTCCTTTTTTTTTTTTCTAGTTACCTCTTCTTGATTAATGCGTGGATAATTGTGAGCTAACAAATCTGATTTCTTCGAAATGCTTCTTGTTCTCTGCTTGCCTTAACTCTGTTGTCTAAGTGCCATTTCCACAGATTTTACTTCTTTGGCAGAAGCCCCCCTTGGCCCTGGGCTCCCCAGTCACGAACAGTGCACTGTGCCCAGATCGCCGGATGAAGCCTCTCTCTCGGAGTGCCCTGGAACACCCAAGGCGGCCGTAGCATCTCTGACACGTAGGTGACCAGGCCTTTCTTGCCTGGTGCTTTGTTTGATGCAGAGTAAGATGTAATCACAGAAAAATTTGGTTACTTGGTCATCCCGTGTGTAAAAATGCCTCAAAGAAATAGTAGTTTCCCTCTTTCACTTGAAATTCCATTACAGGTTTAGAGTTTGATGTTTTCCCTGACCGTATAGATGAATAATGCAAGGTGTAAGATGAATAAAATAAGTGGCTTTGGAGGATTTCAGCTTTTCTGCTATTTGGCTCTCTGCTTTTTTGGCAAAACTCTTTAAACTCTGTTGTTTCCAATGTGTAACTGTATGAATATAAAAGTATATATGTATTTTTTTCTTTCTTGAACTACTTTTTTGTTATCTAGGCCTGGCTTATTTTCTGTAGGATTGCTTTCGATTGGGATTTTTAAAGTAAATTATTGGAATTATTTTGTTATTAGATTGCAAAAATTTATAGTCAGGTAATATTTGAATTTCATCATAAATGATTTTATTCAGTTTTTTATTAACTCAGAATGAGTCCTTATTTAAAATTATTTAAAATAAATATATTATCACCTACTGCTTATAGTAATAAAAAATTGTATGGCCAGTTTGGAAAATAGTTTGGCAGGTTTCTAAAAATAAAATTTAAGCGTTGGTTTTCTATATAACTCAGAAATCCCACTCCTAGGTATTTTCCCAGAAGAATGAAAACCTTTCTGCTCACAAAAACATACATGTGAATTATTATAGGATTTTTATTCATAATTGCCAAAAATGAGGAACAACCCAATGTCCCTTAACTGAGGACTGGATAAACTGTGGTCAGTGCAAACATTGGTGATATCACCTACCCATTAAAAGGAATAGATAATACATGCAATGACATGGCTGAATCTAAAATGCATGTAATGATAAAAGGGGGAAGTTAGTCTTAAATGGCTAGATGCTCTGTGATTTCAGTTATATAACATTCTTTCAAGGGCAAAACTATAGGGGATAATAGTTGTCAGGGTCTAGGGTTGGGGAAAGGGATGATCACCAAAGGGCATGGGGGATTTTGGAGATGGATGGACTTGTTCTATCTGTGTCTTGATTGTGGTGGTGGTCACTCAACTATATACCTGTATTCATTATAGAACATTTTAATTATCAAAATGAAGCATTCCAAAATGGATCCCCAAAATCATGAATTTTACTGAAGGTAAACTGTATCTCATTTTCTATAAGAGAAAGAAAACTATTCTGGCAGCAACTGCATTAGTGTCTGACAAAGTGAGCGTTTTCTGAATGAATGAATGAATGAATGAATGAATGAATTTTAAAAAAGTAGTTCACCAGAATGGATGTAATATGATTTTATTTTAGCAAAGAGAGATAATTTGTTTATTTTGCCGTTTCAGTCATTTCCAGGAAAAATATGCAAAGTACCCCAAAAGTCGCAGTGAAGTTATAAGCTTTAATAATTTTTTTAGGTTTATTTATTTATTTTGAGAGAGACAGAGACAGTGTCAGTGGGGGAGGGGCAGAGAGAGGGAGAGAGAGAGAGAATCCCAAGCAGGGCTCGGCTCTGTCAGCACAGAGCCTGACGTGGGGCTCAAGTCCACAGTCCATGAGATCATGACCTGAGCCGAAACCAAGAGTCAGATGCTTAACCGACTGAGCCACCAGGCGCCCCTATAAGCTTTAATAATTTAAAAGTAAAATGCTACAAACTTAACAAAAATATGAAAGCTTATGAAAGCTTAGTATTTAAATTTCATTTACACATATTACATTTTGTGAATTTTAAAGAAGTTTTGAATTTTATATTTTGTTTCAGTTTTGCTTTCTTTAGCGGGAATGAAAAACTTAAGATGAAAAATATTCATATCATATAAAGCTAAGAAAAGGTAAAAAATGCAATAGTTAAACTTTAAAAAGATGACTTCTGTAATTTTTTAACATTTATCCTTTGGAAGTTGTTGGATCTTAAAACTTCACAAAGATTTTGAACACTGTATTCTTTGAAAGTGAGTATTCTTCCATTAGAACTTACGAAGCTACAAAACAATAGTTGTGCTACAATATTTGTGGAATTTATTCATTGTTCACACCCCTTACCCAGTCTTTTTCTATTGTGGTCCTAAAATGTGGCCTGATTCATATAATTCTGTTAACACAAAAAAAACTTGATTTATTATTTTTCAAAGCTTGGGGAAATTTGTGCTAGTCACCCAACCAACTCTGAAAGTTCTTTCAGATAATTTGAATTTTTTAAAAAGAATCACTTCCTTTCCTAAGACATTTAAGAATAGGAGTACTCTTCAAGCTATTAAAAAACATATATATTTAAGCAAGCCCATATGACTCTAGCAAGTTATAAAATTTCAGAAAAATAATTTGAGAAGACTTTTGAAACACGTAACTCATTCTTTATACTTCGACTGAGACCCGTTTCTCTTTAAGGGGCCCCATATTTAAGGAAAAATTGTGTGAAATAACTTTTGATGGGCAAGAGAGAAATAGGGATAACAATCAATAATTTGCTAAATGTTACCTCAGTTAATCTAATTTGCAAAAGAACTTATTATATGCCAAGGAGCCATTTATAAAACACATTTGCATCTAAATCAGAACAGCCTTTCATTTTCTCAATACACGGTTTTCAAATTATGTAAATACACTCTTACTACACAGATATGATATGCTGTTTTACATACATAATATTTGTGCATTGGTATCATAATGACTCCTTCACAAATCATAATAAAACAAGATTTGCCAAAATATATTTTTAAAAAATTCACTTAAATTCCTTAATATTTTTTTCTGTTGAGTAATCTTTTTTTAAATTTACAACAAACTGTCATTAAAAGTCTCCATATTTGGGGCACCTGGGCGATTCAGTCGGTTAAGCGTCCAACTCTTGATTTCAGTTCGGGTCATGATCTCACAGTTTATGAGTTTGAGCCCCACATCAGGCTCTGTGCTGACAGAGTGGAGCCTGCTTGGGACTCTCTCCCTCCCTCTTTCTGTACCTCCCCTGCTCGTGCACACTTTCTCTTTCTCTCTCAAATAAATAAACTTTAAAAAATAAAGTTTTTTAAACAGCATAAATAGCAAAATTTTTTGTTGATACTCCTAGAGATAAAATTAAAGACATACATTTTAAATACTTTAAATATTCTTTTTTGTTTTTACGTTTTTTTTTAATGTTTATTTATTTTGAGAGAGACAGAGCGTGAGCAGGGGAGGGGCAGAGAGAGAGGGAGACACAGAATCCGAAGCAGGCTCCAGGCTCTGAGCTGTCAGCACAGAGCCCAGTGCAGGACTCGAACTCACAAACCACGAGATCATGACCTGAGCCAAAGTTGACAGCTAAACCGACTGAGCCACCCAGGTGCCCCTAAATATTCTTCTAACATGTTGAAGTTTTTATTAAATTTTGTGGCTGTGCTGATCTCTGTAATCCAATGCTATGCCACCTTTCCTCCCCCTTCTATTGTGGTAAAATTAAAGTTTGTTCAGCTGCTATTATGTAAATGGAAGTGTTAAATTATATTTAAATAAGTGAAGATCCAGAACCTCGTTCTTTAGATTAAATTAACTTTCACAGCTAGTGTGGGCACCAGTTAGGATGTCTCCTCTTTTAGCCTGTTGGCCACTTGTTGTTGGTGCTTAAGGAATAATGATAAAACACATTTTTATACACTGAGATACTAGCCATAGCTTTTGAAAAGAAACACACACACACACACAGACACACACACATATTGTTATGGGACAATTTTCCCGATACAGTTAACTGGAGAAGCAGAAGGTGAAAAACATCAGGTATAGTATGCTTCCATTTATATTAGATGAAAAACAAAAAAAGGAAACATGAGTATGTATATCTGCTTGTATGTTCCTTATACTTTCCAATACTATATAGGAAAAATCTGTTAAAGGAAATTGCTTCTGAGAATCAAACTGAGAGAATAATTTTCATTGTATAATACTCATTTGTATTTTCAAAAATTTTACCAAGCATCTAAGGCAGTGGCTTTTAACCCTGGTTTTGTATTAGAATCACCTCAGGAACCTTAAAGATTTTGGTTCCCTCCATCAGAGATTCTGGTTTAACAGGCGTGGAAGAGGGGGTGAACATCAGTATTTAAAAAATTTTTTTTAACATTTATTTATTTTTGAGACAGAGCATGAATGGGGGAGGGTGAGAGACAGAGGAAGACACAGAATCTGAAACAGACTCCAGGCTCTGAGCTGTCAGCACAGAGCATGACACAGGGCTCAAACTCACAAACCACGAGATCATGACCTGAGTTGAAGTCGGACGCTTAACCAACTGAGCCACCCAGGCACCCCTGAACATCAGTATTTTTAAGAGGGACTCAGAGAACTCTCCATTGTAGTGAGCACTGATAACCACTGAGTCAAATTTTTTGGTGTACTTGTAGACAATATAAAAATCTCATGTTCTTTTCGTTTACATTTAGACCTATTGCATAAATGTAACAATCATTTAAATCCAAAGATATATAGATAACTTTCAGATATATAGCTTGAAGTTTGAGTTTAAATAATTTATTTTTTTCTACCATGAATAAAACCTAGAACGATAGCATATTATTTTTAGAATTGTATGTGTCTGAGATAATCTGATTATATGTTAATTTGATTATTCACCATTAGAAGAGTATTTCACTATTAGTTTTGGATGAGCATTTAAAAGAGTCCATCCAGCTAATTATGATTTTAAAAACTCCTTTCTTGCTAGGATTGCGTAGGAAGAATGAGGCAAATTAATACTCAGGATTATATCTTCATTTCTTTGTAGCTGGAATAAGCTCTGATCGTAGCCTTGAAGAGATAGATGAAAAGGAAGAACTGAGTGAAGTGCCTAAAGTTGAGGCTGAAAATGTTTCTCTGAAGTCACAAGATATTCCTTTTGGATCTACTGATATAATAAATACACTGAAAAACAATCCTAACTCAGCCCTTGGCAGTGTTACTGGAGAGTCCGCACAAAACTCCAAAGAAGAAAAACAAGAAGCTAGAAACACAGATGGACAGTAAGTAGTAGTCTGTGTGCCAGAAGTGTATGGTTTGTTTAATTAATACTAGTCTCTGAAGTATAGATCTGATATTTTAAATACAAATATGGTAGTCCCTTTAGTTTAGGCTCTATTTCACCACCATTATAAGAATATTTATTAATAAAGTATCTATTTGAGGTGCCTGGGTGGCTCAGTTGGTTGAGCGACCAAGTCTTGATTTCAGCTCAAGTCATGATCTCATGGTTCATGGGATAAAGCCTTGTGCTGGCAGCGTGGCACCTGCTTGGGATTCTCTCTCTCCCTCTCTCTCTGCCTCTCCCCTGCTTAAACTTTTTTTCAAAAATAAGTAAGCTTTTGGGGCGCTTGGGTGGCTCGGTCAGTTAAGCATCCAACTTCGGCTCAGATCATGATCTCTTGGTTTATGAGTTCAAGCCCCATGTCAGGCTCTCTGCTGACAGCTTGGAGCCAGGAGCCTGCTTCGGATTCCGCGTCTCCCTCCCTCTCTCTCCCTGTCACTTTTTAATTTTCAGTGAATGCTCCTCCAAGATTTTCACTGATATGTAAAACAATTCTGCATATTAGAGTGTGATGTTAAGTTACTAATATTTTCACAGTCAACTTCATGATGAAGATAGTGCACTTGCCACTTGATCCTAGGAATTGAAATCTATACTACAGTACACTTGTATTGTATTAGAAATGCCACATCATGAATAAAGATGGAATCAAGTAGGCAAAATAAACCATCTTTATCAAAGTTTTACCATAATTTGCATGGGATTGTCTCCAAATTAAACCCTTCTATGACTAAAAAATCCCAGTGAGGTCAGTCCACATCCTGATTTGCCAGAACTTGGCCTGGGCAGATGCAAGATGAAAATGATTAATTTAGTTTTCTTTTTCTTTAAAAGACAAACAGTCAATAATAACAAAAAGACACTGTTTTTAGAAAAGTGTTCATTTTTACCAAGCTTCTTAGATCCTTCTTTGTAATAGGACCTCTCTATGAAAGCTAATGGTTCATAGCAGCATTTCCTCTCAGTTGGATTTTTTTCTTTGCTATTAAATTTCCGGTATTTGGCAGGGGAAAAAAAGATGATTATTTCAGTCCATCTGTCTTTGGAAATTATTGCCTGTTTTCTCATCTGGGGTGTGTGTGTGTGTGTGTGTGTGTGTGTGTGTGTGTGTGTGTTTAAATAGTATCAATATATGAAATACAATATCCTGTTTTGCAGAGGGCCACGCATTATGGTATATAATGCAAGCAATGAAGAGAGAGTAGTGGACAATGTAAGAAACTTGAAGTCAGTGGGCTCAAACCAGGAAAATGGTGAGTTCTACAAACACTAATAGCCAACATTTTCATAGCACTTACTATGTGCCAAAGGGCCATTCTTAACACTTTATCTATATTAACTCATTTAATCTTGTGGATTAACTTATTTGTGGGTCTTATTATTTTTAGTCCCACTTTACGGATGATTGAGCCACAATAATATTATATAACTCACTTGAGTTCCCATAATTAGTAAGTGGTGGACCTTGGATTTGAACTCAGACAGTATTACTTTAACATGTGCTATTAACCATTATGTGAACTACTTTTGTTGTTAAATCTTAGAGGTTGTTTAACCTAGATTTTGGATCTTAAAGATGTGTTCTCTATGCATTTACTTGTGATCTATTTCTCTTATTTCTTTATACCAGCTCCTAAGTCAAACTTGTTTTACTTCATACTCAAGTGGCTTTTACTTGGGTGAAACTTGTCTGCCTGATTTTTAAGGTTGAAACCATCTAATTCTGTATAATACTTACCAGTGTTCTGTACCCCCTCAATCAAGATAGTTTCATCTCTTCATTATATTTCACTTAGTTTTATCTTTAGGGCTATGCTCATTCTTTGCAAAAATATGGTTTTCCAACCTAACTTCACCCATTCAACTACTGTCCGAATCCTGCCACTTCACTTACTTTGTTACTTGATTACAAGCCATGTGTTTCTCTGGTCTTGACTCCTCAACCAGATTGGACAGTCTTTTGAACCAGAGAAATTCTATCCGATACTTTAAGTTCCTCATGGCACCTAGTGGAATACTGAGATATTGTTAAAATACATACAGTGATTGACTTAAGATTTTTTTGACTTTACGATGGTGCAAAAGTGGTACGCATCCAACGGAAACTACTTTGAATTCTGAAGTTCGGTATTTTCCTAGGCTAGCAATACGCTCCATGACACTCTCTCATGAGGGTGGGCCTCAGCCGCTGCAGCTCCCAGTCAGCCCCATGAGGGTAAACAACCCCTCCACCTGCAACATTCTGCCATTTACTTTCAGCACAGTATTTAATAAATTACGTGACATATTCAACACTTTATTATAAAAAAGGCTCTGTGAGAGATGATTTTGCCCAACCGTAGGCTAATGCTTTATGAGCACATTTAAAGTAGTGTAGGTTAAGCTATGATATTCAGTAGCTTAGACGTATTAAATGCATTTGACTTAATGATATTTTCAAGTTATGATGGGTTTATTGGGATGTAACTCCACCACAAGTTAAGGAAGATCTATACTTAACATTGAGTTTCGGAAAAATGATACTACACAAATATAAGATGTAAGGAGTGCACAATGGTATTTTAAGGAAATATGAAGGAGTTGGCTGATGAATTCTCATAGTCCGGTCTGTTATATTAATATACAAAACTAGATGCAGATTTTTAGAAAACATATGGTATATATATTCATATTTGGATAAAATGTGGATTATCCCAGCATCACAAACAGATGGGTAGATATATATTGTTTTACCTATGTGGTATGTGTTGGTTAATTTTTTTTTTTTAACATTCATTTTTGAGAGACAGAGACAGAGCACGAGTGGGGGAGGGGCAGGGAGAAGACCGGGAGACACAGAATCCGAAGCAGGCTCTGAGCTGTCAGCACAGAGCCTGACTCGGGGCTCAGAATCATGGACTGCGAGATCATGACCTGAGCTGAAGTCAGATGCTTAACTAACTGAGCCACCCAGGCACATCATGTGTTGGTTAATTTGAATAAGTCTTTTTCCCCGTGGTCAGTACCATCCTGAGATAGAATACTGAGAAGTTCTAAAAGTACATAATTTCCCCTTCCTTTTCCTCTTGATTTAGTTTCTCACAGCATACACTATGATGGTCAGTAGAGTTTTTACTGAGAAATCATGCTGCTTCCTTGTTTTAAAAATGATCATCAAATCATTTTTGCTAAGATTTTGGCATCAAGTTAGTGCTAGGGTCACAGGTATATTTCTGTAATAATATTTTTCTGTTTGCATTTGATTTGCAATAACCTTGGTCAACTCTGGGTGGGTCCCCCCCCATACTTTTTTTTTAATTGAATTATATAGGGGACTTTTAAAATAATTTCTATTATCCTTAAAGGAGTTTTAATATTTTTTTCCCTCTTTTTCACCTACCCTGTATATTTGTTTCAGTCATCCTTTTGTCAAATGACTTGTGTTGTAGATGTTGGTATCGGTTTTGAGTAGGGAGAGGACAGGATAGTACAAAATCTACCTTTAACTTCTACTGGCTATCATTGTAAAATGGCCTAACCAGTCATTGACATTTGGTTAGTGTCATTATTAGTATGAGGATGGATTAGCTACTGAGTTCAGCAGTGATTCTAGGTTTCAAGCCCTGTCATTGGTAATAATTGTGAGATTCTGATGAGAAATTCAGAATTAAAAAGCAGTAAAGTAGGTGTGACCCACCAAAAATGTGAAAAATAGACATTTGGAGTTCTAAAACCAATTAGTTAGGGTTTGTTATAGGGAACTGAATTTACAATATATTTTTATGTTGATTTACTTTGTTTTGGAAAATATTTCTATTGTGTAACTGGACTATACCTATACTCACTGGATAATGAGCTACAATAAGAGAGAAAGAAATACATTTACATTCATTTCCTGGTGCCAGGGAACATTTCTTACATTCTTTTGTGCTCACAGCAGTGTTGACAATAGTACTTTTCATTTAGACGTTAAAAATACTTGTGAAGTAATAAGAACCTAGGCAGAAATGTGCCTTTTCAATGATTTTTAATCAAATGTGTTTTTACTCACAAAAGCTAATAATTATTAGTCTTTGAGAAGTCACTTGTATAGACAATAAATATTCTGATAATCAGTTGCATTTTTTAGGAAGAATAAAAATGAATTCCATTTAAAAATTAGCTATTTAATATAAGAACCTTGCAACATAATAGAAAATATTACTACCATGACCAAAAAATCATGCAATTAGGTAGGGTGTAAAAATATGAAGGTATTTTTTTTAAGTTTATTTATTTATTTTGAGAGAGACAGTGGGAGGGCAGGCGAGAGAGAGGGAGAGAGAGAATCCCAAGCAGGCTCTGCACTATTAGCTCAGAGCCTGACATAGGACTCAAACCTGCGAACCACAAGATCATGACCTGACTTGAAATAAAGAGTCAGGTGCTTACCTGACTGAGCCATCCAGTCCCCTAATATATTTTTAAAAGTTGTTCTGTTGGTGGAAATGCAAACTGGTGCAGCCACTCTGGAAAACAGTGTGGAGGTTCCTCAAAAAATTACAAATAGATCTACCCTATGACCCGGGAATAGCACTGCTAGGAATTTACCCAAGGGATACAGGAGTGCTGATACGTAGGGTTGATGGGGGGTGAGAAGGAGGGGAAAGTGGGTGATGGGCATTGAGGAGGGCCCCCACTGGGATGAGTACTGGGTGTTGTATGGAAACCAATTTGACAATAAATTTCATATAAAAAATTTTTTAAAAAGTAAATAAAAGTTGTGTGTATACAGGAGTGGCTGCATGGCTCAGTCGATTAAGCGTCCAGCTCTTGGTTTCATCTCAGGTCATGATCTCACAGTTTGAGAGTTCAAGTCCCGTATCAGGCTCTGTGTTGACAGATTGGAGGCTGCTTGGAATTCTCTCTCTCTCCCTCTCCCTCTGCCCCTCTGCCCTTCCCCACCCCTCATACATAAATAAACTTAGAAAGTATACAAATTTACCTGGCAACATGATATTTTTTTTGCATGCATATTTTTCTTTTTTAACAGAACTATTCAGAATAGCTTATGACATTTTAGGCAGTGAAACTGTTCATTATCTTATAAGTAAAAGTGAGTGATGATACAACTCTAGAGAAATACTTGACATCCTTTCACGATTTGACTCCCAAGGCTCACATTTCACTTGCGCTGTATGAACTGCTGCCCTATCTTGAAGGGGAAGCCACTAAGGATTTTGAAGATGAGGGTTAGTCGGTCATTCAGAAGAAATGATTCTTCTGGGCATTTGATTACAGGAGCCCAGTATATAAATCACTTCCCTGAGGACCAGAACACATAGCGCGCACCCATAAACCTGTGTTTCCTTCCAGATGCCTCATTCCAATTCTTTGCCATCGTGTTGCTGGCTGGCAACTGTTGCTTGTTAACCTAGACACTGGCAAGTGATTTTTGCTTTCAGGAGATCTGAATTAGAATTAAGAGGAAAAGTAGTGCAGGGGAGAGAGAGGCTGTGAGAATTTTTCTCAGAGAAAAATCAGAGCGCACGTGATTGTTTTTCTGTAGTTGAAATCACCCATATTATGACTGAAAACAAAGTCTTTATCAAGGATGCCTAATTACCAAGACAGTCAACTGAGAATTTGTTTTTACTTCAACTCTTAAAGGTAATGTTACTATTGTTTGCCTTAATTAAAACTGGTAACATTCACTGGGCTTGTTTCCCTTTTGATGTAAGGTGTGAAATAGAAATACACTAGGGGTTATAGAAAAGACAGAGTCAAAATAGGAAACAAAAAAAGGAAAAACATCTTGGAATTTGTCAATTTCTATTGTCATTCTTAACATTAACTGAAATATGAAGTCTACCTATCAGGAGAAACGTAGCTGTCTTCCATGGACTGCTTGTTCTGGGCAATATCGTCTCCTATTTGGCATGTTATATAAATGCCATATAAAATATAATACAAGTTTTTACCTTTGTACATCTGAGCAAACTGAGGCTCAAAGGGGTTAGGTTACATGCTGAGGCCACACAGACTGTAGTCAGTCAAGCCGGGTTCTAGCCTCTGATTTCTATGATACCAAAGCCCATGATTTTCCTTCCTAATGCTATTACTTGGTTTTGTATAATTAGCTGAAAATTACCTGTAGAATCCAAACCAACCTACTTCAGTTTGGGGGAGGCAGACATTGAAAACTTGAGTTTTTTTTCTAGTTTTTTCATACATTTAACTTGACAATATTTTTTCCCTTAGTAGATCAAAATGAAATAATTGTCATTCCAACGGACACAGAAAAGAATATGAAAAATGGAGTGAGGATAACAGAAATCAATGTGGGAGGTGTTGCCAAAAATAACAGTGTGGACATGGGAGCTGACAGACTATCAAACTATCAGGCACATAAAACTGATACTGCTGAAAGTTACAAGGAAAATCATCTAGCTCCATCATTAGTAGCAGGCCAAAAACTGAATCAACCCAGTGAGGAAAAGACAAAAATGCAAGATGCGGCGATTCAGACAAACCCTTCCTCTGACAGTTTTGAGGGGAATCACCAAGGCCATCATTTGTCTAATTTCAAAGTTAATGAGAGTGTGCAAACTCCAAGTAACAGTAAATCAACTCAACCCTCATCTCTAAGTCCCCAAGATTCTGCTGTAGATGCCTCAAGGAAATTCAGGAGTCAGGGCCCCCTAAACGTACATTCAGAGAATCAACTCACCATAAAAGATCCAGTTTGTGCACGTGGTAATGATGGCCTTTTGCCTTCTGTAGATGGGATTGATAAAAACTCAACTATTTCAAAGAATTATCCACTTTATAGACAAGACTATGATCCCAAGCCAAAACCTTCAAATGAAATCACAAGAGAGTACATACCCAAAATTGGAATGACTACTTATAAAATAGTGCCTCCCAAGTCCCTGGAGATACTGAAAAATTGGGAATCAGAAACCACTGGGTATAAAGATGATCACGAGATCCATACTTTAGGAAAAAAGCACACTGGTGAAAATGTGAAAGAAACTGCAATCCAAACAGAAGATCTTGTTATTTCCGACAACCCAAAGGAGCCACAGGCAGACCTTAAACTACAGCCGAGCCCAAGAACAGAGCATCAGGTCCACGGAGTGGAGAACTCACCCTGCATTGCCATGGGGAGTCCTCTGAAACCTACTCCCAGAATGACAAGGGACACTGGCACAGCTCCTTTTGTGCCAAATTTGGAAGATATAAACAATATTTTGGAGTCAAAACTTAAATCTCGGGTTTCAAATCCCCAGACCAAACCAAGTTCTTTTTTCCTACAAATGCAAAAAAGAGTTTCAGGTCACTATGTGACATCTGCAGCTGCCAAAGGTGTCCATGTGGCCCCTAACCCTACTCCGAAAGAACTAATAAAGAAAGAGGGGGAAAGGGAAGTGATACCTCCTCCAGAACAAACTCTTTCTCCCTTAAGTAAAACAACTCCGTCTCTTCCACAGCCCCAGATTAAAAATGCTGATGATAACATCAGCAACCAGAAGCCTACTGAAACCCCTCCACCTCCCATAGCCCCGAGACCTGTTCCTCTTCCTGCGAATCAATTAGCTGCACTAAATCTGAAGACTTTGAAAACTTTTGGTGCACCGAGACCTTACTCGAGCTCTGCTCCCTCACCCTTTGCCCTCGCTGTAGTGAAACGGTCACAGTCTCTCAGCAAAGTGCGCACAGTGTCATGCAGTGAGGGTGCAGCTGCCCGACCTCCACCTGACACAGAAGAAGGGAAGGCTCCTTCTGTAAATAAATTTGTGGGCATCCCACAACTACTTGTGAGTGATAAGGTAACGTGACCTTTTTAAAAATCAGAGGTTCTTATACAACGTGGTTTAAATGGGGGTTAACAAGCATGTTGTATATTTGTGTGTTACTTAACTCTGAATTCATATTAATCTAATGGCAAGCTACCATAGGGAATAAAGAGTAAAAAAATACATAACATCTGATTATTTACTCTCAGAATTATTATAATTCATATAACTTGATTGGGTATTACTATATGGTCATTAAATGATTGTATCATTACGAAATATTTTAATTTATTTTTTAAATTTTTTATTAAAATTTGTTTTAATGTTTATTTTTGAGAGAGAGAGAGAGAGACAGAGAACACAAGTGGGGGAGGGGCAGAGAGAGGAGACACAGAATCTGATTCAGGCTCCAGGCTCTTAGCTGTCAGCACAGAGCCCAATGCGGAGCTTGAACTCACAAACCTTGAGATCATGATGATCTGAGTGATCTTAGCCAAAGTCAGATGCTAACCAACTGAGCCACCCAGGTGCCCCTATTTTAATTTAAATTTTCTTTGCCATACATTTGTATATTGTACTAGTTTATAGTTCTGATTCTATTTTCCTGTGTTTTGCTTATCTCAAGTTGTTTATTACTTTTCTGGATGTTATGGTTTATTTTCTACTCTACTTCTACATAATAGCAAAATAGTTTTAATTATATAGAAACATAAGCAGTTAAGACTAGTTAATATAACCAGATACTTCTCAACTATACATTTTCTATCATATATATTCAACCTTAGTTACCAAACATTGACACATATAAATAATTTAAATTGAAACCAGAATTTTCAATCTCAAAATATAATTTTCTTAATTTCACATTTTTGTTAACTTTTCCAGTTATATGTATGTTGACTAAAATATCATTTAACCATTATCTAACCTTAATAATTTACATAAAAGAACATTTATTTAGTGTTTGGTCAACTAAGTGTTATAATTTGCTAGATTCAAATAATATAGTCAAAGGAAAGGATGAAATTTATAGTATGAATTATGATAATCCCCATGCAATTTTTAAAAAATATTTTGTGTACTTTTACCCTGATACTGTTTAAAGAATACTTTCAGATTTGTGTGACAGTTCCAGAAGTATTTTATATTACTTTTTCAAACATTCCTAGAGTAACAGAACATTAACCATATTGCCAAGTAAAGATTTTTCCATAATTTCAAAGCAGTATTCATCTTGAAGAATATTTCTTCATGTATTTTACATTTATGTTTCTTATCTTTGATATAATGTCAGGAAGAGATGTATGATGTAGAGATTAATTCTCTACTTGGGAACAAAGCCTGCGTTTCTTCTTAGAATGGAATACCATTCCTAAACAACAGAGCTTGATTTAGATAATACAGTTTTTGAGTCATTGCCTAAGCTCTGTTTAGCTCATCTTTTGTAAAGATATTTGGCAGTTTAAAAAAGACATTTTTAAGATTATTTGATAATAGTTCCCAGTTAAATTGGTTATTAAATATTCTTTCCTAAGAAGTTTAATTAAATTTTGATTCTTAAATTTGGAAATTCCTAATGTTTTTTAGTCCATGGGCAAAATAAAGAAAACACGGTCATCACTTAGCCCCTGTGACTTCCATTAACACAAAATAAGCTATTACATGTAGCATGGTCCTTAATATTCTTTTATTAGAAGCTATGTTAGATTCAACCAATATAAAATTGTCAATTTGTCCATTCTGTTCTTTCAAAAATGATAATTCGAAAACCTAATATTTTGTAACTTTAAACATGTGTTATTTTTTTAGCCTATGGAATTTTTTTTTTCTTATTATTTGGCTCTTCTGGCCAACTCCATTGGCAAAAATCAGCATTATTTGACTTAGGGACAGTAAAATTATTAGTGTATTCATAAAACAAAGAGAGGTACCACTTTTCTTCCTTAGCCTCATAAGTTGAAGAGAAGGGAAGGTAATACCCTCATCTTCCAACTGAGCTCGGGCAGCAGAGATAACTCACTGGGGAAGGAAACAGAACTATGTCTAAAACACCAGTGTGGCAAATAGTGATTCTTTAAAAATATACTGATGATGAATTTTTTTTAATGGCCCATTGTTCACTTGGTATTCATATAAATATTTTGCACTTATTTTTATAGGGAAATAACTCTGCACATAATGAACAGAATTCCCAAATACCGTCTCCAACTGACTGCCCATCATTCATTCTTAAGAGACAAAGTTCTTTAACATTCCAAAGCTCTGACCCAGAACAGATCCGACAGAGTTTGCTCACTGCAATCCGTTCTGGAGAGGCTGCTGCCAAATTGAAAAGGGTAAGTTTTCTTTATCAGATGGGTGACAGTGGGTTTATTTTCAACATTGTCAAACTAATACTTAGGGGAAATTGTTTTCTGGCTCTTGCATCTGAATAGGGAGGATGCCAGAAGTTGCTCTTTGATGTCAAGGGTCATTTTTGAAGTATAAGCTGAAAGAGTCCAGAGTCTTACACATACTTAAAAATATGTCCGGTCTATTTTCCACAACATGGGCCAGGTGCAGAACATGGGGTTTGCTCATTATTATATAACTATATATAGAAAGTACCCTGGACTCTTATTTTAATAAATTGTATTAGCATAGCAAGAAAAATTCTTTCAGAAAGAAAATCCCTCCGTAGTCCAGAAAAGCCGCACTAGCAATAGGAACGTGCAAGTTTTCAGTCCTGGCTCCCACGATGATCAAAGTCAACTACCATATGTGGGAGAATGAGGGGGCGGGGGGGCAGGTGGCTTTATAGGTTAAAAAATGTAGGGAAAATCTAGGGAATTTAGATGACACCGAAGGCAGAAAGTCTAGTCTAATAAGGCCCTGCCAAAGTGGCCAGCTCCTCCTTACGGAGATGTAGGAGAACTTCAGGAAGGGAGGTATGCTTCTTTTGGGGAGCAAATGCCAAAAAAACGACACAGGGAATTATTTGAGGTGAGTTTCCTCCCTCTGTTGCTTTCATCCACTCAAAGAAGTCCTACGTGGTGAAGCCTGGAGCCTGGCATCAAAACTTGGACTTTCCAGAGGCTGTAGTCTCCCTAAATGTCTTTCTTGTTCTCCCCTTAGTTGTCTTGGTTGCAAGTTCCTCAACACTCAAGACAAGAAAAGTACTCATTATTCTCCTGACTCCCTAGGCATTTCGTTTTGTGAATTCCTTCTCTAATCATTTTGGAGGCTATTTAGAGAAGAGTAAGAGACTTGTTGAGCAAAGCACTGAGCTCAACAGAAATAAAATCTGCGAAGGGACAGGAATGCTGCAAGGAGAGAAGGAAAAGGGGAGGGCATCTCGGGCACATCTCCAAGGCCAGCCCTGTCTGCGCTCACCATTTTCCTCAGTGTGTTTCAGTGGAGCCATGAGTGACGGCTGTTTTCATGGAGGGCTTGGCGCTCCCATCTGGGCAAACAAGGAGACAGGGCAAAATATCGCCTGCTGTCAGGAGTGGAGGAAACACGAAGGAATAATTCAGGAGATTAGGTTTGAGTTTTGTCAAGTATTTGTAGAATCTGAATTTAGGTGCCAGGCAGAAAAAAAAAAAAAAGTTGGTGGTGTTGAGTACTGAAACTGGTATTTCACAGGTCACGACATTTATATTTTTGTGAGGAAATATGCCCACGCAAATAAACTGTACATTTTCACTTAAGAAAATAGTTCTCTTTCTAATCTTGTAAATTAAGGTTCAGTTTCAAGTCAGTCACTTCTGATCTAAAGCTTTCTCAATTCTGGGCACCTGGGTGACTCAGTTGGTAAGGCATCCGACTTCAGCTCAGGTCATGATCTCGCGATTTGTTAGTTTGAGCCCCACGTAGGACCCTGTGTTGAGAGCTCTGGAGCCTACTTCCAATTCTGTGTCTCCCTTTCTCTCTGTCCCTCCCCTGCTCATGTGCACGCACGCAGTCTCTCGCTCTCTCACTCTCTCAAAAAGAAATAAGCGTTAAAAAAATGTAAAGCTTTCTCAATTCAATATACTTGATAAGCATTTTTTAAGCAAAAAAGTACTAAACATTGTCCTAGATGCTGGGGATACAAAAATGAATAATACGAAGCCTCTGCCTTCTGGGTGTTCACAGCCTGGGACTGAGAAGCAGTGGCACATCAGGTCCACAGGAGAACCAAGTAGCTAGACAGAACATAACTGCAGTGCCTTTTCCTAAGTCCGTGGATATAGTAATCAGTTCCAATGGACTAATTGCAGAAAAGAGTGCATTAAGTTGGGAATGTCTTTTAGGCCAACAGAACTGTACAGGCAAGCAGCTGTGTGCTTGGTGATACGGGCTCTAAATTGGCAGTCTCTTCACTTATAAAATTCTCCTTGCTTCCAGAATGAGCTGGATGTGAATCAGCATAGAAAGCAGGCTCTAAATGATGATCCTATAATTGTATCCTGTTTATAAGTCATTACTTGAGGTTCCATCAAGTCTAAATTTTATCTCTCTCAGTAGGAGATTATCAATAGCCCTGAGTCTTTGTAGTGCCAGTTCCTGAATTTTGTTTAATAAAAATTCCTTAAGTAATCAATTTTTTTTTTTTGCACTAAAAATGAACACAGGGTCTAGTAAAGGTCACGGAACTGACACACTATGATCAGTATTTTCACTTCTAATTATACCCTAAAAAGGTGTGTGTTGTGTACCAGGACACATTTATAAGAATATTCATGAAATATTGTTTGTAATAGCTCTAAGTAAATATAACATTAATATCCAAAAACAGAATAAATAATATATTCAAAGAATGGATTATCAAACAACAGTAAGTTGGGCAAAGTACACCTAAACACAACAGGGTAAAGACCTATAAAAATATCTATGTGTAAAGTTTGACGGCATGCAAAACTAAATTATGTTATTTAACGATGCATGCGTAGGTGGCAATTATTTTTAAAAGCAAGGAAGTAATTATAAAAATCATGATAGGGTTACTTCCACAGGGAGAGAAAAGGCTTTGCTGGGGTTTGTAGGAGAAGGACAGGCAACACAATTTAAGAGGAAACTAAAAAACTAAGTAATCGAGATAAATGTTATCTTAATGCAAGATTTTTTAAATGTCTAAATGAAAGCAAAAACCTGTGATGAAGAAAATGTCAACATTTTAAATAAAGACAAGATCAGTAGGGAGCTGGAGCTATTCTCTTGGCCTGAGTGGTGGATTATATATACGTTTGTGTTTGTTTCCATCAGGTTGTTTATTTAAGTTCAGTGCACTCTCCTGTACATGTATTGTATTTCAAAAAATATATTGCAAAAGGAAGTAAAAATGGACACCAAAAGGCTCTGATTCCTTGTGATCTTTGCTTAAGTCCCATATTTCTATCCTGTACTGAACATTTCTCCTGGTTTGTTTTAAATTCTAACATTTCTTTTATAGAACAACAGTTATAGTGCCAAATAAAATCTTCAGTGATTTTGACAGTGGGCTTAGATTGTTCATCAGAAAATTGGCTCCAGGTTTGCCTATATTTTGGCACCCAAATGTTCAGTTTAACTCCAGGTACCAACCTGCCTTATGGCTCTGGTTCATACCCGAATAATTAACCTTCATTATAATAATTGGTTCACATTAGAACAATTATCTAGTTGATTGCTCTAGTGTAAATGTAGTCATGAACATGCCATGTTTTTTTTTTCATATTAAGATTTTTTTCCACACCTTATCCCTCTTTGACCCCCATGTAGTCACAGAATTGTCTTGTCTTCCTAGTTTTAATAAATCTAGTTTACTGTTTTATAAAATGTATTTGGCATAAAGATTTATATGTGAATCAGCAGATTGTTTTCAGAGAATATGAGATTAAGTAAACTATGATCATTTACTTGTGTTGATACAAGAACTTTCTGGCTACTTTTGGTTCCTGTTGATGCTTCAGTTACTAAAGGTCATTATACTATTACAAGTAGAATATACGTTTATGAAAATAAAGTGACAAATGGTATTTAGTAGTTGATATTAACCGTTTCCTCAGAATGTAAAATTTATCTTTGGCTCCATAAAAACCTGGAAGGAAGAAAGAAACCAGATAAGTCACCCAGAACTTATGGGATAAGTCGCCCAGAACTTACTGGCATTTTTATTTGTTTAATTGGTCTGCTTTTTACTCATACTTCCTTGTTTGGAATTTGTACAATCCGAGGGCTTCAGGTTGGCAGTTCTTTCCATATATATTAATCAATGACAGTTTTATAGCAAATTTTCCTTACAAGAATAAGAAAACTACAAGAATATTCCTGATATTCTTTAAACTTAAAGTTGAGACAGTCAAATAGTAGATGCTCATATTAGTAAATTCTTTAATGCTCATATTAGTAAATTCTTTAATGTTTAAAAGTTTTTAATCTTTAAAAAAATCTTTATCATAGGTGTCATATGTTCATTATTCAAAAAATTCAAGCAACACTCTTTTACTTTATAAATGTTTATAAGAAGTTATTGTATTCCATTCAAGAAATAATTCATTGATCTATACCGTGCCAGGCACGGCATTAAAATAGTCAAGGTTTCTGACCACACAGAATTTATAGACTAGTCTATAATAATGTCTTTTCATGCTTGAAAGTTTAGTATACAAATTTTTAAATATCAAATGAAATACCGTTTCCCCCTAAAGTAATTGCTCGTGATAGATTAAAGTGAAACCTTCCAGACCACTTTTGTAGTATATAAACATATTTAATTTTTCTGTACAAAAATAAACTCCTCTGTAAACCATTCATAAATATCTCTGATGTTTTCCATCTTGTTACACATACACATACACACTATTCTTTTTCAGACTATGGAGTATTTGATTATATGAATGAACCATAGTTTATTTGCTCCTTGTTGGTGGACATTTCACTAGATTCTAGTTTCTCCACTCTATAAATGGTGCTACAGTAAACATCTTTTATTTGTATTAGGGCCATTGGTATGTTTTTTAAATGCTTAAAACAAAATTTGTCTCTTTTTCTTACAAAGAATTATGACCACTGCAAATTTGGCAATAATTACAAAAATAATCCCTACACACTGAAACTTTTCGTGCCAAAGTTACATAATGAAAAGTCGTTACCTGTTTGTTGGCTATATTTGGAAAGGAACCCCACGTGAATACTAAACAAGGTGCAGGAGTTTTCCTTCCCCTGGTGGCAGCTTTTCTTTTAGCTGTTTTAGTGTCAACTACTCTACTCCATCCTGGATTCATAGTGAAGAAAGTTGATTCGTTTCGGTTACCAATCTTTGTTTTAGTAAAAGGCCATGAATGAAGCACTAGGAAATCAAATCCAAACTGAATTTGCCCATTTTATTTTCCCTTTCAGGAACTTACTCTGATGCAAGGCAGAATCTGTGGCCTTTTGTACTCCAGTTCTCTTGTGATAATGTTTGGTTAAGAATCTATTCAAATTATAACTAGACATTAACCATTTTTTAAAAGTATTGTCAAATTTTATGTATAATATTTCAAAATATTATACCTATTTACTATCCAGAATCCAGATGATTTTTTAAAACATTCTTCTAAATGTTAGAATTTCAAGCTATTTAGGAAATTCTTAGTGTATTTCATTCACTTACCATTTGTAAATAGGAGACTTTGCCATAGAATCTTGGAATTTCGGAGTTTATTTATTGGGAGGAAGAAAACTACTTTTCATTCTGCAATTGTTTTGACATAACACTCTTAGATTTGACTTTTTTAGCCCTTCAAATGACAGCATTTTAAAAACCAAAGCTGTATTTTCTTATAAACAAGGAGTACCTGGGGAGGGGAATGTCAAGTTAATATATACCATCAATACAAAAATTCTTTGTGTTGTGGAATTCGCTTTATTTTTCTACATTTTCCAAGGCAGCTTTGAGGAGCCAGAATTAACCTAGCAAAAAATGCTCTTCAACAGCTTGGCCTGCAGTCTGTTTGTGCTCTTGTCCTTTGAGTTGATTTGGTAATTTTGTGAAGGCTAAGATGTGTTAATGGATTATTTAACTTGTTTGTTGTGGAAATAACAACTCTCTTATTTTTAATTTTATGGTAGAGTGAACATTTATTCTTAATCATTTGTGATTTATTGAATACGGAACACTAAATATTATCGCTTACAATTATACAGAAGTTCAAATGTGGTAATTGTTGAAAACTGAAAATTAGAGAGCTGTGCCATTTTCACTTGATGGGTGCAAACTGTGCTTCTTTCTTTCTCTTAGGTTACTGTTCCATCAAATACAATATCTGTGAATGGAAGGTCAAGACTCAGCCATTCCATGTCCCCTGATGCCCAGGATGGCCATTAAATGTGCCCTGTCACAATGCACTTCACGAACACCGCTATTTCACAGGACAATGTCATGCTGATGGAGAATGTTGGCCAATGTATATCCAGATGTACACTAATATATTGTCTATTAAAGTGTAAGAATTTGTGCTGTGGCTTTTAATGCCAAAAGAAGAATTACAGAATTTATAAGTTATAATATTTTGGGCCTTTTTTTTTTTTTTTTTTTTTTTTTTGCCTTAAAAGCTGACTATGCTGCTTTAGAACTTTAAGACAAGGTGTTAATGACTTTCATTTTTCTCAAATGAGACATCGTCACCTTTTGTGGATTTCACTTACTGACACATTCTCTACAATGGTGACTTAGACAAAAGAATAAATTAAGATTCATAGACTTGTATTTGTGTGACACATAAATAGGTAGGCAAATGTAGATCTGACATTTGCTGCCTCAATGTTACAGTTTAATTGGAAATGTTTATAAGTTATATTAAAGTGTATTTTGGCTGAAAGTATGATCTAGAGATCTAAGAATATCAAATAAGTATATTTGGTTCGACAGTTCATTTAAATGATGAATCACTTAGTGTGCAAGCCTTATCTTGTGTGTTCTTTATGTAATTATAAAATCAATGTCAAATTTATGGGAAGCTTATAATATTTTAATATTTTATTAACATGGAACATTTGTTTTTTTTAATCTTTAGAACTTAAATTGCACAAGGAACATTTTAAATATTTTTTTTGTATATAATCATGGCATTGTTGTCACACAGATATTATATATTTTATGTGCCAGAAGCCTTAGAAATCGTATGAAAATGTTGGTCTATATTGACAGTTATTTCACATTTGATATGTAGTGAGGAATAGGGGTTAGTATATGTCCATATTGGAGAACTTCAAAGACTACTTGGAGGTTCCAGAAATCTTTGTTTTAATTAGAATAAAATGATAAAATCATTATGTAGCTCAGATGCTAATATTCTAAATAATATATATATATACATTAAAGCTAAAACTATTAAGCCAAACAATGCCTAATTTGTTGGCTTATAACTGTATTGGAGTCTAGAGCTCATTCATGTTCTAGTCCTACTTTAAGAATCTAATTGCTCATTTATTCTCAAAGCTTTGTCAAACAAGTTGATGTTAAGTTGGTTTTCACTAAAGCTCTTGGGATGTCTGCCTCTTTGGACGATATGTTGATTTTTTCAATGTTTAATAAAAGCAAGTTATACGTTTGGTTTGTGTCAACCAGCATATTTATGAATTTCACCCGACAACCGTATCTTTATCAGCCAGTAAACAAGTCATAGTAAAACCTATCATTCATCAGGGCTCTCTAGTGTACATGTGAGCCCATACAAACTCCAAAGTGCACAATCTAAGCATCTAACATGCTTAGACTAGTTCCTGATACATGGCAGATACACATTAAATGTTAAATGTTACTGTTATTTCCTTAAATCAGACTTGAAGAGACCCTAATATATGGAAACTTATGTTGTTATAAACCAGTAGGGAAAGGAGTGACTTTTTAAAAAATTGTTTGAATATCCCCTTGGAAAAAAATTAATTCGGATCCCTACTTCAAATCATAAACAAGTATATTTGAGTTGGATTAAAGACGACTTTTAAAAGTAATATTTTAAAACTTAAGTGAATATATTCAACATTTTTTCAGACCTTAGCATGGGAAAAATTATTTAAATAAGACACAAAGGGACAGTCGTAAAAGATGTAAATTTAAATATATTAAAATTTAAGACACATGCACATTAAGTACTATAAAAGTGAAAACATAAGCCACAAGAATGTTAATATATATATTATACATATAATATATATGCTATAAAAATTCCTAAATCTCATGAAATACTACAATAGAAATATGCACATGCTGCAAAAACAAAAATATTTCTAAATTTTTTTAATGTTTATTTTTGAGAGAGAGAGGCAGAGTGAGAGCGGGGGAAGGACAGAGAGAGACAGAGACACAGAATCCGAAGCAGGCTCCAGCCTCTGAGCTGTCAGCACAAAGCCCAACGTGGGGCTTGAACTCACGAGCTGTGAGATCGTGACCTGAGCCAAAGTTGGACACTTCACCGAATGAGCCACACAGGTGCCCCCACGAAAGGTAGGTTTCTTACAAGAGTGAATCTGAAAGGCCAGAAACATATGGGAAAAATACTGTTCACTACTCAAGGAAGTTTTAGTTAAAAACATAAGGATGTACTATATCACACCCATCAAATTAGCAACAATGTAAGTTTCAAAATAGCAAGTGTTGTCAAGGACAGCAAAGCAGTGGAACTCTCGCTGTTGGTGGGAAAATACACTGGCACAACCATCAAATTTACCATAGCGAATAAAGACTTATTACCATGTTACCTTTAAAAAGTACTTATGCATGTGCATAAGGAGACATGAACAAAAATGGTCATGGCAGCCTTGCGTATAACAGCTGAGGGGAGTCCCAACTGGCACTCAACATTGATCGTACATTCATATGATAGCCTTCTGTACAACAGTCAAAATGTGCAAACCAGAGTTATGCATGTCAACATGGATGCTGCTCAAAAATGAACAAGAAAAGCAGGTTGTGGAGCACTGCATGTTTTCTGATACGAGTTATATGCAAAATGATAACCATATATTACAGCTGTATGCATAAGGTTTGCTAGTGGGTACCAAGAAATGAGTGCTGGGTTGGGGAGATTTACAGGTGTCATCAATTATGTTTGTAGTATTTTATTTTCTAAACTGCAGTTTGAAAACAAGTACATTTGACCCTTGAATAACATGGGGATTCGGAGAGCCAATCCCCCACACAGTCGAAAATCCACATGTAACTTTGAGCTCCCTCAAATCTTCATAGCCTGCTGTTGACTGGAAGCCTCACTGGTAACATATACAGTTGATTAACACATATTTTGTATGTTAGATGTATTATATACTGTAATTTTACAATAAAGCCAAAGAAAAGAAAATGTTACTAAGAAAAGCATAAGGAAGAGAATACGTTTACAGTACTATACTGATAAAAATCCACATAAGAGTGGGCCCAAGCAATTCAAACCCATTTGTCAAGGGTCAACTGTACTTTTATGACTCCAGATTTTAGCATACTTGAAGAAGTTCTTAATTAAAATATTTGTTAAAGATCACATAGTACTTAAGGGGCTATATGTATGAACCATTAATACACTTACATTCTGAAAAGACGGCATTATCCACACTGTTTCAGGAGAAAAACATGCTCACCTCTCCACTTGATTGGGAAAGAAATTTGAGACAGGTAGTTTTCACCAGCCATATCCTCAAGTAATAGCAGAAGTAAGATACAGAAACCAATCTGAAACCAATTTTCTAGTTTCATATTTAATGTTGGGCACCTAGGCATTTTGCTTTTGCTTTCCCCGATCAGGCTATTTCTTTATACTACATATTTTTAAATTATCCACATTCTACATAAATCATAGAATACAAAATGAAATACTCTCTTCTCTGCTCCAGCATCCCACTCCCCTCTCCAGAGATAACCACTGTTAATGTTTTGATATAAATCCCTCTATAGACACATTTGTATCCAATACGTTTATACACAATACAGATAGGTGTATTTATACCCAATACAAATATTTATATCAAATACATTCATGTTTTTGTTTTTGTTTTTGTTTTTTTTGTTTTTTTCTTGTCATTACTGTTTTCAGCATTAAAAAGGCACTCTAATACCATTTAGCAAGTTCCCTTTTACACCAGCAGAGTTCTGGAAGAAATGTTTGCACACAGAGACTTACCCTATCATATTTCAGTTCACATTTCTCCTATTGACTTGTTTCTTGCTGTGGTACACAGTTCTACCTAAAGTCAAGATACCTAGGCTCAGATCACGCGTCTGCCACATCCAAGTTATGGGATCTTGGGCAAATTATTTTCTCTGTGCCTCATTTTAACCTCTGAAAAGCTGCATTAACAAAATACCTTCCTCATGAGATTGTAAGGAATAAATGAATTTTAAAAGAGTTTGGCACACAATTTATTTTTTAAAGCTATTTATTTTTAGTACTATTAGTGAACAGGTATTATTTATCTAATATATTCCCCATCCTTCTGAAGGGTGACCCTCCCTCCCATTTTAAGGCCCAATCTAGCCTTGACCCCCAGGTATTGGCAACAGGACCCATACTCTGCCACCTGATCCCAGTCCTTAAATGACACCAGGCTTTTTTCTTGAGACCTGAAGTTTGAAACCAAAAGAGTTCAACTGACACAATTATTTGTCTTGTGCCAGTTCATTTCCTACCCACTACCAGTAGGGACAATAAATGTAAAAAGAGCTGAGAATCAAACTCATCATTTTTACTATCTATGGATTCCGATAAAGAAAAACCTTGCAATTAGAGGTCACAATGAAGATTTCTATGGGCAGAATGTTTTCTTCTTCAGTCACTGTTGATGTAAACATAGCTCATTTATTTGGCACTTTAGTTATACATAATTTTTATATTATTGACCTACTATGGAACAAAACAGTACACAAAGAGACTGCTACTTTACAAAGGTCAGACAAGTGGCAGATTCCCACCTCTAGTTTTCAGTATGCACTTTCTGATTGCCAAACTTTGCAAACCATGAAGAAAATGTGCTAGGCTTTAGGGGACACCAACATAGTAATCTACTTCTTCTGGATCTTTAGTTGGTCTTCCTTTTCAGTGTCGCCACTTTCTTATAAGGTTTCGTTTTTCACACCTCAGACTCTTCACATGGATGGGTATATTTTGTTTATGGCAAGTATAATGCCACCATGTGCTCCCTCCAAAGAACTTTTCTGACAGGTATTTTGAGAGAAATTGTGAAACACTCCAGTAATTTGTGTGGAACTGTTGGCATTTCTGCTTCACAAACTGGAGAAATTTATTTGGAAGTCTTGCAAATTTCTCCTCTTGGAGAAAGAAAAGTGCTACAATTCCAAACTTAGAGTTTTCAAAACAAGCAATTTCTTTACTTTCCAATTTATTCTTATGTTCCTACCCACCCTTGTTCCTCGTGGTAGACCATCATGGTGGCCCCAATTCTTTATCTCACCTGCATCCACACCTTTTGCTCTTTGTGCTTTCTCTCACTAAAGAGACAAAGCCATTTCCCTCCCCTCAGAAGTAGGTTCTGTGACTAATACAATGAGGTGAAAATGACTGCACCAGTTCAGATTTCTGCATGAGCTTGCGTGCTTCTCCCTGTGCGTGTAAAGTCACTCTGAGAAAGCCATCTCTGAGCTTGCTGGATGGTCCTCAGAAGAGAATGACGTGCGTGGAGCAGAGCTACCAACTAAGGCCAGCCTAGAGCTTCTCTAGCAACTCCAGCCAAGATCGACAGGGCCACTTGGCCACCACCACTCCCCCCGTCCCCCCCCAACTGACGCTGATGTGTGAACCATAAATGCTACCCATGAGCGAGGCCTCAGGTTCATGATTGGTGGGTATACAGAATTAATGTGGCAATAGATGCAATACATACTCTTAAGCAAACTCATACACATATGACTTTAACACTAGTCATAAATTCATTCAATCTGTTTAGGTCCACATACCCTATTTTCCCCAGAGTCCTCACAGACTATTTTAGTTACTAAGTCCAACACAAATATACCTCAGACACTCTCTAACTCCCAACTAGCTCAAAAACAATTCTAGCTTAACCATTCCTTTATTATTTATGGTGCAGAAATACTTTCTCCCTTTCTCTATCTTTCTCTCTCATTTTATCCTCAGACCTGTGAGCATGAGAGCCCAAATATCAAAGAGATCCACAGGCCCCTCAAAAGCTCTCTGGACTCATCTATTTCACAAAGTTTCCAGACAAAAATACAGATTTCCCAGTGAAATTTGAATTTCAGATAAATAACGAATTACTTTTCAGTATAAGTATGTCCCATGCAACATTTGGGTTATACTTACACTAAAAAAATTTAATAATTTATCTGAAATTCAAATTTAACTAGATGTCTTGTGTGTTTCTTTGCTAAATCTGGCAACCCTACCATTTCATGAAAATTTGGAAGGAGTAAATGCAAGCAAGAAGGAGTATGTACCCTGCGGGGGAAAAGAGAAAGGGCAGCCCTAGCCCTAAGTCAAGAAACCAAGAAGTGGCATTATGGAAAAGAGTAGCCCAATCTATGTTTTCTTCGATAGTTCACCATCTGAAAAACTCTCCTATAATGAATGGGGAAAAAAAGGTTCATTAAAGAGTTCACAGTGAAGTAACCCTTTGGGTGACTTCCTCCCCACCCCCCCTTTTGGGTGACTTCTGTTGGTGGGTTTTAGATACCTTCAAATCATCAGGAAGTTATATGCATAACAATTCTAAAGTCCTCATTAACCTCTGCATTATTTTTATGATAATTGTTAGAACAATTGTTAAATCTAGGTGGGAGGTATGTGAATTATACATGACTTTCACTTTTCCTGTATGTTGAAATTATTAATACTAGAGATGGAAAATGAATTTTTGAGATACTCCTATTACAGCAACCAGCTGCACTATACACCCATGGGGATGAGAGATTTAATTTTGGGTCATTTGTTTCCCTTTCACCAATTAAGAATTTTAGGCAGGGGCACCTGGGTGGCTCCGTCGGTTGAGCCTCTGACTTTGGCTCAGGCCATGATCTCACAGTCTATGAATTCAAACCCCACGTCGGGCTCTGTGCTGATAGCTCAGAGCCTGGAGCCTGCTTTGGATTCTGTGTCTCCCTCTCTCCCTGTCCCCACTCACGCTGTCTCTGTCTCTCAAAAATGAATAAACGTTAAAAAAATTTTTTTACGCAAGTCAGGGGAGATGATAGAATGCAAGTATTCATTTGACAAGAGCAACTTGCTGTTAGTAAAGTTTATTATTGAAGAGTTAGATGGTTAAGTCTTAAAACCATGCACTCCAAGGTGTGATTAAACACAGCATTATTTGTAAGAGGGAGGAGAGAAATTAGGAAAATCAAATGTGTTAAGTACCACCTGTGCACCACTAATCTGCTAGATGATCTTTGAGGTAAATTTTATCATCCCATTTTACACATCAGCTGAAAGCATCTAAGGAATTCCCTCCCCTAAGGTGGTGCTGAGGTTAAAAACAGATATTTGAATGGGTGACGGGCATTGAGGAGGGCACTTGTCAGGATGAGCACTGGGTGTTGTACGTAAGCGACGAATCGCAGGAATCTACCCTTGAAACCAAGAGCACACTGCATACACTGTATGTTAGCTAACTTGACAATAAATTATATTAAAAAATAAAATAAAATAAATACTTCTGGTTTATCACTAGAAAATGAGCAACAACAACAACAAACCCAGATATTTGATTCCATGGCCCTCATTTTTTGCACTATACTCTGCTGCCTTTTTCCAGTCATAAATTTGTATTTGAATAATCAATCACCACCAAGTTGGTTTTTTTTTCTTTACAACAACTTATCTTTTCTAGAATACATCCCTAGAGCCTTTGTAACCTGACCTCTAGTGCCTAAAATTGGGAAAAATCAAAATGAAGTACCAATATTTTTTGAGAACAATTATTCTGCCATTTTGAAACTAGAAGGACGGCTGTTAATTTGTACTAGATGGTGTGACTCATCTGAACTAAATATTAATTGAACACCTCGTAGAACTGTGAGAGGTACTTTAGAAGAGAATGGCCCTTGCCCTCAAGGAGTTTAGAATCTAAGCCAGAGAGATTGGCACAGGGGTAGAAATATGGAGTAATACAATTCAACAGTGCAGGAGATGTCCCAAAAGAAGATCTGTTAGATATAAGAGGCAGTGAAGTCTTTATGATATAAAGAAGGATCATGATCTCGACTTCCAAAGATGGGTAGGAGCTGGTAATCTAAATACAGGAAGCTGTCCAAGCTGGAAATGTGAGCATAGACTCTGAGAGTCGTATGCATATGGTGAGTTTTGTTAACAGAGCTTCCATTATTCGAGAGTGCAAGTTTGTTCATTTATTCAATGAGCATTTGTTGACCATTTTCTTTCTACCAGGCACTAAGCAAAGTGATAAGGAAACAAAGATAACTAAGACACAATTATAGTCTCTAAGAATTATAAACTAGTGAGAGTTCATGAAACATAAAAGAAAAAGCTGCTAGAAATTTATGTTGCCCATTTTCCCACTAGGTCATTTGTCTCTTTCTTTTTGATTTTTGGGAATTTTTCATATATTCTTGATACTAGCCATTGTTCATTACATGCATTGCAAATATCTTTTTCATACTTGTGGTTTATTGTTTCCTATTCTTTAAGTCGTATTTTTAATGAAAACATCTTATCAAAGTGCTTGAGCATATTAGTACTTTCTTTTATGGTTAGGATTTTTTTTAATCATCTTTAAAAAATCCTTCCCTACCTTAAGGTCAGAAAAGGGTATTCACTGGCATTTTTTTTCTGAAAACAGTAAAGTTATCAAGGTCTGAATGCATTTGAAGTTGATTTTTTGTATGGTGTGAGACAGCAATCTATTTTCTGTTTTGCCATCTGTAAGAAGAGTTTGTATTTTCATGTCTATTTGTTAAATGACCATGCCTTTCCCCAGGGACCTGCCACACCGTGTCCACCATTTTTGAAGTTCCCTTAATGAATGAGTCTCTTTGGGGGCTCATTTCTCTTCTTCTGTCGGTCAAGATGTGTATTGCTGCACTGATATCACACTCTTTTCATTACTATAGCTTTATAACAAGCCTTCATATATTGAAGGAGAGTTACACCTTTTTCTTCTCCTTCAGAAATGTGCTGGCCATTCTTGACTCTGCTCTTCCATTTAAATTTTAGAATACACTTGTTAAGCTTTGCAATACAAGAATGGGAATTTTACAGAAGAGTTGATGTGTCTGGCTAATAAACATGAAAAATAGTTCAGCTTCATCAGTAATCGAGGGAATCCACATCAAAACCACAAGGAGATACCATTTGAACCTACTGGCATAAATGCAGAAGTTTAACAACAACACTAAGTTGTGGAAAGGATAGACCAACAGACTCTCTTTTCCACTGCCATTGGGAGTGTAAATTGGTACAAATACTTCGCAAAACAGAATGGAATTATACAATGTTTAACATTTGCATATACCCTTTTACCTCTCTAGATCCAGTGTCCAGCCTTCTCCATCCTTCTCTGTGTTCTTAGAAGCTGGTCTTTGTAGACTTTCATCAGCAGGTTCTCTTGCATTCTGGCTTCTGGTTGGGTTCAGCCAATGGGAGATCCTGGCACAACACTGGACAGAAGGGTACAGAGTGAGGTCAGGGTTTTCAGTGAGATCAGCTCCCTTTCTGCCAGACTGTTTGGCTGAAAAAAGCGAGACCTCTGTTGGGCAATCCCCCTCCTAAAGCTGCAGCTGCCCCTTTTAGGCTTGAATAATCACTTCCTCCCCTTGCCTCTTCAGGGACAGAGATTGTTATGGCTCCTGCCCTTGCTAGTTCTAGGGTGCTTCATCATCCCATAATAGCTCCTTTCTTAAACTTTCCTCAATTACACAATTTGATCTTGTTCATGCCAGGATCCTTATTGGTACAGTCTAAAACTCAACAATTCCAATGTCGGGCATATACCCAAGAGAAACCAGAGCAGGAATGCTTTCCAGGAGACATGTTTAAGAATGTCTGCAATACACTTTGCACACTTTAGTAATGTCCAAAAAAAAAAAAAAAAAAAAAAAAGGAATAACTCCAAAGCCAATTGTGATATGTTTGCCCAATAAAGTCTCATACAAAAGTGAAAATTGATTAGCTATAACTACATACAATAACACAAATGAGTCTTAGTAACCAAATGTTAAAGAGAAAAAAATTGACGCAAGCTGTAGATGGCAATAGATAGCATAATAATCTTTTTATAAAATTAAAGGCCTACTATTTATATGTACATATACGTGCTAAAACTTTTAAAACGTGAGGCATGAAAAACACCAAATTTAGAACAATGGTTACCTCTGAGAGGGAGAAAGAAGGGATTAGGGAAGGCAAGGAGCACATGGTAAATTACTGGTAATATTTTATTATTCTATTCTATGAATTGGATGATGGATCCCAGGGTTAAAATTAGCTAATAAAATGGCTAAATAAAAACAAATGTGTCCTTAATTACTGTTAAAAATCAGGTTTAGAAACTCTGGAATTCGAGGCTAAGATTTTAAGGTTTATTCTCTAAATAATGTCCTGAAGTTTTTGAGCAGAAAGATGATGTGATTATACACTGAAGTTAATCTGTCAGAAGTGGACAAAAGCAGAAACTCAGAAGTTAATGATCCTTTGCCCAAATCCAAGTGTGAAATGATGGCATGCAGGCCCTAGAGTCATGGCAGTGGCCTCAGAAGAGAAGAGGAAAGAAAGAGAGGCAGGGCTAACAATCGATAATATTTTTGGCGGAAACATAGGAAGCGAAAACAGGAGAGGTCTAAAATATGGGCCAAGAGTTAATAATCCAGAATAGACTTTCCAAACCAGAATTTGTGAATTTTAAATATTGTCTGTTAAGGAGATATGAAGAATTTTAGATCATTTGATGCTGTATTGGTTAAAAGTGTACTGAATGCCTCCATGTCTTAGGAAGAGTCCCAGTCCTTACGATTTACTGGGAACTGAACACAAGAGCAAAGCTGTGACATTCTAAGTCACTTTTGTTTTTTGTTTTGTTTTTTTTTATTTTTATTATTTATTTTTTTATTTTTTTGAGAACAAGCAAGCGGGGGAGGGGCAGTCAGAGAGGGAGACAGAAGATCCAAAGCAAGTGAGCTCTGTGCTGAGAGCAGAGTGCCTGATGCAGGGCTAGAACTCAGGAACTGTGAGATCATGACCTGAGCTAAAGTCTGACACTTTGACTGAGCCACCCAGGTACCCCCACTGTTGGCTTTTAGCTACATCTGTAAGATCAGTTATATCTATCTGATAACATCCAAGTTTCTCTTTTTCTTTTTTCGTATATTTGTTTTTATAAAAGTGAGAAGAGTATCATTAAGAGATATAAAGAGACATCCTAGCTAAAAAGGTTAAAGAAACCCTCTTTCAAATAATAATGTGAGCTATCTCTGCTTACATGTCTGTCATTTTAAATTCAGAATACATTTCTATAACCAATATTTCTCTTAAATATTTAAATGACACCCTATCTTTTGCATTCAATAAAAATAACAAATCTTATTAGTGAATTCGATCTGGTGGGTTGAGTTGTTAATCCCAGTACTCTATTTATACAATTATTTTTCAGGTTTATTTCCTATTTTTATCTTGTCCTTCAACTGCGGTATAGTTCAGGGTTACCTATTTTTAGTGCACTCAAGCACCACAGGGTGGAATCGCTTTAACACCTCACTATATAACCAAGGCAGTCCTGGACTGCCGCTCCCTGCCTTGCAGGCAGCCTATGTTTTTATTATCTGTCTTCTACCTTAAAGGGTAAGTCCAAAATTTCCTATTCGCCCATCATAAGGAATATCCATGTTATTACAAGAAGAAAAAAAAAGTCAATAAAATATTTGACTACCCCTCTATTTCGGAAGAGACCTCAAAAACCTTGTCTAAAAAATGATAAGACATTTAATACAAGTGTTGAAGGTAATGTGAATAATTTTTAGCAACTCGGGGGGTTTGGCCTCACTTTTTGTCCAGTCTTGATTTTGGGAACCCTAATATGAGAATCCTGTTGTTTTATTTTTTAAGAAGAGAAAATCAGAGAAATAAGCTTGACTTATTGAAGATACTTTTGACAGCTTTCTTCTCTTTTTTAAATCCTTGTCTGGATGAGCTGTCTATGGAACAAGCTGACATTCGTTTAACTCTGAATTTAAAATTTGCCTCAAACACCTTTGATATCTGAGTAGCGGCCAAAATGCCAAGTATGTTTAGGATTATCTGGTTAATATTTTTGCATATTATCCAAATCAGCTCCCTTCTAGAAGGCTGAGCCGTGGGATGAGAAGAAGAAAAGAAATGAATATGCAACGATGACACAGAGTTGTGGAGAGAGAGAACAGTGGTTGGGTGAATGGGAATGTGTGTTTCCTCCTTCGTAGCCATCAGGCTGTCAATGCCATCTGTTGCATAATGTGAGGAACAACTGAGTGTTCCTCTTCAACAAACACTGGCAGTTGGTCTTTTCATTTCTTCCCAGAAGTACTTGCCTTTATCAGGACAAAGGTCTCTGGAGCATCACAGAGATTTTTGCTTTAAGGAATGTAGCAAAACGAAGTTAGGATTGCTTTCTTAAAACTTTAAGTGGTCATAAAGAAATGAGAAGGAAAATGGAAAAACAAATTATTTCCAGGGTGTCTGTCCAACACAATGTTCCTGATGTGAAATTCCGCTTGCCACTCACTTGAAAGGGTATGATTTACCCTAAAAACATCAAAGATTTTGAGACTCAGTCACCAGGATGTGGGATATCAAAGTGAAGTGTGGTTTTACCTGTTTGCAATAGAAGAAAATGACCCATGAACATCTACTTAGAGAGATATTACATGAGTGTTATATTATTCACACTGTACTTCCCTTAGCACTCAGTGTAAGTCTAGTTTAAAGTTATAAAGTTATTCAATTAGTTATTTAATGACTATTTCCCCCTGCTAACCTTTATTCTCTAGGAAGGCAGAACCATATCTATTATGTTTATCCCCCATCTGTAATCCATAATGCATAATAATGCCAACAACAGCTAGCATTTATTTTGTCTTTAACCATATGCTCTTCTAATATTTTTTTTAAATGTTTATTTATTATTGAGAGAGACAGAGCACAAGCATGGGAGGGGCAGAGCGAGAAGGAGACACAGAATCCGAAGCAGGCTCCAGACTCTGAGCTGTCAACACAGAGCCCGATGCAGGGCTTGAACCCACAGATGGTGAGATCATGACCTGAGCCGAAGTCGGACACTTAACCAACCGAACCACCCAGGCGTTCTACCATATGCTCTTCTAAATGCTTTATCAATATTAATCACTTAATCTATAACAATAGGTATTAATTATTACTCCCATCTTACAAATTACCCAAGATCACGTATCTGATAAATAGAAAACCAGAACATAAACCCAGGTACTCTAAGTCCAGAGTCCTCCTTCTTCCATACCACCTGTCATATTAGGCATGAGATATAAATATTTTTGAAAGAATGAATGAGAAATTCAGTAAACTCCTTTTTTTTAGCTTGCCTAAGTGAGAAATACATCATTTATTTTTTTCTTCTACTCTCTCATGAGAAATATTGATCCACGTCCCTACAAAGGGGGGACTATTTTGTAAGAAAATAGTGGTAGCCAATAGTATTGATGGCATAATAACATGACAATGACCAAGCTTCGATCTCCATAAAACTATTGCAGAATTCCCTCAATTCAAAAAAAAAAAAAAAATCAAGGAAGTTTAGGTTATTTAGATTAAATTTGCTCGAAGTTGTCTTGATTTACATTTAAACACATTGTGCCATAAATACACATAAGTACATTAGAAAGCAGAGAATCTTTCAAAGCCTTTGTAAAAAGGGCTTACAAATTTAGAAATTCCTTTAAGTGAATTCATCTATTGAATTTAAAAACTTTCATTAAGTGTACAGTCTGTAAAAGTGCCATAGATTCTACTTACTCCACTTCTCCCCAAGGCCTTTATTATTCCTTCCATAGAATAGGATCACTGAACGGCCACTTTCTCCAAATTTGTATTCACTGTGTATTTTAAGCTTGGCTTGACTATTGCTTGTCTCTATTTTAATATGCTTCCACAAAGGAACACATTTCACTGATTCACAAATAATAGAATTCTTTATGAATCATAAGGAGTAACAGATATGTGTATTAGTAAATATATTTGCTTGTTCCCAAATTCGACTTCATGATAAAAGTGCAGTAACATTTAAGGAGGAGAGATTTTATTGCTTTTGTTAGAATCAATTTCTTTCGTGAGAGCAAAGGGTCTTGAGCAAGGCAGTGAGGTCTGTATTCGGGGCCACAACACCAGAGAGGTGGGTCCCAGTCTCGATAATGCCATCAATTCACCGGGAGAGCCTATCCAAGCCACTTAACTTCTCAGAGTCTCAGTTCCTTCATTGGCAACACTAATATTCCATGGATTGACCCTTGTCTCTTCTAGAAAACATATGTTATAATGAATCATCACACCAGTACTGTGAATTTAATAGTAACATGTTTTAAAGTAGCCATAAAGAGTGGGGGCACCTGTCCTTTCTTGAAATCTAGATTACATCTAAGTGATATTGTTTCTCTATGAAGAAATAGAATGAGCTATGGTGAGGTGACTTGTGTAAATGATCTCATTCGGGAGGCACCGAGGGGACAGAGACTTGTCATTGCCAAGTAAGTCACATTTAAATTCCCTCAAGCCTTGAGAAATAATGTGAGGGAAAGAGCGAAAATAGCACAGTCATTCCTTTGGACCAAGTCGACTCCTAGGCCTCCTGAGAGCGGCACAGCTGTGTATTCATCTATATGCAAAGAGAAATAATAAGAATCATCTATATTTGGCACATGGAGCTTTTCTATATACCAGTGCACTCATCTATTAATATATTTTATGCTGAGCCTTTCGGTAAGGAAAGATCCACCATGCACACTGCCTCATGCACAGCTACAGACACATATTGAAGATGCTTTTTTTCCCCTGAAATACAGAAAATTGCAAGAGCACACAGCCACACGAAACCAACTAGAATGAAACTGGAGGCAGCTGTATCTGATTGAAACCGTAGAGAGAATTGAGATTGACAGAGTTGCAGGGCTAGGAGGTTAATGAGTCCATAGTCCTGCCTCCAGGCAGAACTGTCCTGAACCATTCCAGGCAAATGACAGCTCAGCCTCTTGGAACAAAAAAAAAAAAAAAAAAAAAAAAAAAAAAGACAGAAAGAAAGAAACCTTCATAACGTGCTTCAGTAACGTATTCCATTGTCTAAATGTCCTTATCCTCATGAAGTTCTGAGAGAAATCTAAGTCCACACTCTTCTCTGTTTAATCTCCATGTTGACAGATACATAGAATAATAAATTGACAGAAATGTCAAAGATGATGAGAGCCTTAGAGACGGGTCACTGGATTGGTTATCATCACCTTTCCAGAGACCTCGGACGAGAAAATAATTAGCAAGCCCATGGACTGTGGTTCTAGTTACAGTAAAAGTAGAGGTCCAACTGTTTGTTTTTTTTTATAAATAAGACCTATTTATCATGAGTCACCAAATGAAAATTTGCCTTGTACTTTATGGCAAGTACTGTAGGTCTGGTCAACACTAGCCTGAACTGAAACACATAATCAAAGAATAGGTTCTTATGTTAAAAAGCAAGGGAAGTACAGGGCTGATGTGCCCATGGACCCATACCTCTTTTTTTTTTTTTTTTCTAATTCTTTGTTGTTGTAGTATTCCAAATTAAGGATACTTTCTTACATGTAATACTGAATAACACATTACTGCCTCTTTGGGTTTTTTTGTTTTTGTTTTTGTTTTACTTCTGGGCATTACGAATGATGAATGTGTTGGCAGCATTATACAAAAGCAAAGAGCAGGGTTAAGACCAGGTTTCAAATCCCTTGTCTACTACTTATCAACTGCCTGGTTTCAAGGAAGCTGCTTGATCTCTGAGCTTTATTGCCCTCACCGGTAAGGTGGAACTAATGATACTTATTCCACGCTGGTCTTGGCAAAGAAAAGGGGATAACACTGGTAAGAGCATGTAGGACCAAGTAAGCACTAGAATAAATGTTGGTTGCCCATGAATATGATCTGTCACACACTGCCTTTCTTTCCTCTTCTCCACTCCTTATAAGTTCTGAGAAGTGGCTGAGGGACAAACCAGATCCTCTGAGGTCACTAGACTATTTCCGCTTCCATTCGGCCTCTCTTCTCTGTTGCTGATCCCCATGTGAACTCGTGAGGGCATTTCCCTTAGAGACATAAAGGCTAAGAGCATGGAGATCTTCTGATGCCAAGTTCAAACTAACGCTGGATTTTACCTTGAATTTTTAAAAGATCTGTGTGTGTTGCATTTGTGCTAAGAACAAGTAGATGAAATTCAAATTCTTAAACACCATATTCATTTTTAGAAAGCTGTAATAGAACTGCTTTGTCCAAAGGATAAAAAGACTGATTCAAAGACAGACTACTTTTTAGTTCACAGGAGTGAGCAAGAAAGTAACTATTATTCATTTTGAAGTAGAAATGCTAATATCTACAAGATTTGAAAGAGATTTAAATAACCTTATCAAAGTAATATATTCTTATTACATAAAACAGAGATAAACGTAGAGACATTTTAAGACATCACACCAAATTTTAGGATCCAGGGACAAGCACTAGCAATATTTGGGTACATACGTTCTCTTTTTCTGCAAATATTCTGATGAGCAGGACTGCTTTCAAGTTCAAGTTCTCCCACTTACTAGCTCATCTTGGTCAAGCTGTTTGGCTTCTGTAAGCATTTGTCACTGCATCTGAAAACAGGTATCAACTTCATAGAGTAATTGTGATGACTGGTGAGGTAATGCATATAAAGCATGGTCTGGTATATAATAAGCATTTGATATGTAGGCTATTATTATTTTTGTTTCATATTATATATATTTTTAAATTCTATTTATTTATTTATTTTGAGAGAGCTCTGGTGAAGGGCAGGGAGAGAGGGAGGGAGAGAGAGACAGAACCCCAAGCAGTCTCCCACTGTCAGTGTGGAGCCCAATGCGGGGCTCAAACTCATGAACTGTGAGATCCTGACCTGAGCCGAAATTAAGAGTCAGATGTCTAACCAACTGAGCCACCCAGGCGCCCCATGTATTGTATTTGAAATGAAAAAAATGACAACTCAAGGAGAGGAAATGAAGGTTACTAACAATGGGACGTGGGCTTTTGGAGTCCATACAGTACAAAAAATCAGATTTCGCACATAACGACAACATAGAAGACAATTCATTGTGTGCTTTACTATGTTGTTCCAGACACTATGATATCACAACTCATTTAATTCTCACAACAGTCCTATGAGACAGGTGGCATTATTACTACTACTACAATTACTACTGCTATCCCCATTTTACAGATGGGCAAACTGAATCAGAGACAGATTAAGTAACATGCAAGGTCTCACAGCTCAGTGGCAAAGCTGGCATCTGAATGCAATCAATCCAGTTCCAGAGTCCATTCTTGTGAACAAATATAGACGAGTTTAATACTGAGCAGGTATTTTTGTAAATATTATAGTTGAAGTCAAACATTCTAAAAAAGCACATGATTTGCAATTAATTAGAAAAAGACCATACAGATGAGCACCAAGAAAAGAATTAGATGTTCTATTCTTTTAGATAGACTATTTTGCAATGTTCCCAATTGGACCCTTATGCCCATCCAGAAAAATTACAGAATGTCACGTTCGATCCATTTCTTCTGAACTTTGCAGGTAGATAGAAGTGGTTAGGGAGCAAGCAATATTCTTGGAAAAATAGATTTATATTACCCTTGAAAACAGACTATGTTGCAAGAAAGTCTTTGGCATAAAACAAGGCTGAGTATACACAGTTGTCTCTCAGATGGTGTGGATTTGGAAACAGAAGTGGACAAGCCAAACCCTTTAAGTCTAACTTTTCCTTTGAATTGAATTCCAGAATGTGGTGTTTTTTTTTTTTTTTATGTCACTATGTAGCATTTCTGTTTATCTTATTTATTCCTTAATATTTCATTGAGTGGGTGTAACAACGGCTATTGAACAAAGACAAGTTTCCTCAGTTATTCCCAACTGAGTAAAGGTTCTGTGCTCTTCAAGCTCGTCTATGCATCCCTTTTGGATAGTGGTGTAAAAAGAAACGAAAAAGCATCTCAAAGCACGAGTTAGTCAAATGATAAAGCAAAAATGCTGTCAATTTTTGGGTTAAACTGATCCATTCAGATACTGCTAATGAAAGTGTAAACTGGTAGATTCCTTTTAAAAAACAATTTGGCAACACTTAACGGAATGTACAATAAAATGTTCGTACCATTTGGCACTGTTCCCCTATTCCTGGGAATTTATCCTAAGGCAATAATTAAAAAGAAAAAAAACCATAAAAGTAGAGAGAATTCAAATGTAATGTTAATTATAAATAAAACCTAAGGAGCAAGCTGATTGTTCAACAATAGACAAACAGATAAGTAAACATCCATGGAATATTTTGTTCCCTCGAATAATTATAAACATGGACTGTATAATAACACAGAAAAACAGAAAGTTGAAAAGCAGAGCACTAAGTGATTTGTATACTTTGATTATACCATATGATATAAATAAGCTAGAAGGTAACAGTGGATAATGGAGGCAAGGGTACAAAAATAGAAATAAGGACTGTGCGATTTTTTTCTTCTTAAATTTCTTTACATGTTGCAAAATATTTTACATGTTGGAAAATTATATTTGCAAAATAATTAACAAATAAGATTTTTTGAATGGATATAGAGGTTTCTTTGTCATTAGAAGAGCAGGCAAATCTTCCCATAACCAGTGACCAAAACCAGCCAACCAAACACATCAAGAATTAAACTCCTTGCCTTCAAAGGGAGCTGGTATGTTTAGAGATCATATAGCAGATGGCACATCTAGTGAGAAAAGAGACTGAGAATAAACTTCTGGAGTAGGGTCTTCAATTGGCAGTAAGATTTCACTGCAAAACTTATACTCTCCGGGGCACCTGGGTGGCTCAGTTGGTTAAGCGTCCGAACTTCAGCTCAGGTCATGATCTCTTAGTCCCTGAGTTTGAGTCCCGCGTCAGGCTCTGTGCTGACAGCTCAGAACCTGGAGCCTGCTTCAGATTCTGTTTCTCCCTCCCTTTCTGCCCCTCCCCCACTCACACTCTGTCTCTCTCTCTCTCTTCCTCAAAAATAAATAAGCATTAAAAAGAATTTTTTTAATATACTCTCCTTCCCTCCCTCCCACCCTTACTTCTTTCCTTCCTTCCTTCTTTCCTTCCTTCCTTCCTTCCTTCCTTCCTTCCTTCCTTCCTTTCTTCTTACCTTTCTCTCTGTCTCTGCAAACTACAGCAGATAGAGATACCTCCTTTCTTCCTTCCTCTTACAAAAGTGCTTCCCATAATCATCAAGATGGCTTTAAGGCTCCCTTTTCAGTACATTTTCATTTTTTTCTTTACCTTCTATCTTGATAGGACTATTTTACCTTTCATTTCTATTTGCTATGCACAGTTGCTTCTCTAATATTCTTTTCTTCTCACCCTGTTTTGTGTCTCTTTTAAAAGATATCCTCGCTAATTGGCTACATTTTCATTGTCAGTAGTGAACATAAATAAAAGTTACTTCAGCGTTAGCTCTAAAATAGTATTTTATTTGGTTAAATAATTTCTCAGAAGAACTAAATGATAGTGACTTTGTGTCACTAAAATATCTAATGATTCCTGTCCTTTATTCCAATTCTCTCTTACAAACAGAGGAAATGCTTTCAATTTCTTTATATTTATTCAGTATATATAAATAGATGGCTTGTGGGGAAATTAACTGCTCTTTTTTCGCCTGTCATTAAAATAGTTTCTGTCACTTACATTATGTAATTTGTCTTATAGCTGGTTAGGATTTCTGGTTTTCATTCATGTGGGAGTTAACTAGCTAGATATCTACAGATTTAGTCTGTCTACAGTGATTACATCCTCATTTTGTGTTGCTAGTGACTTATTTTCTGGGTCATCCACACTGAAACATTTTCTTCTCCAAGTGGATCATTGCCCTAAAGCACTTTTCAGCTTAATAAATATGAGTATAAATTGGGCTTTTTATTTGTCATGAGTCTTGATTACAGGCAAGGACTTTAATTTGACTCTAATTTTTTGACTTTGGTCTTTTGGCATTTGAAAATGCCAGATATTAGTACAGAAAGTTTTGCTTTTCCAAATGGGAATTAGCACCATCGGACAACTTCTGTTTTCACTGGTGACATGTGAATGCACTTCTCAGGCCTAATTTAACCGTCACAGACGAAAACCGGAGCAGTGCCATCATGAAACAGTATGCCCTCGGTCTTCATTTTACAGTACTCACTGAGAACCTACTATGTGTTAGGCTCAATGCAGGGTCTTGGGACACAACAGGAGGCAAACCTTGCTCTCTCTGAATTCTGTGTTCTTTACTCAGAAAATGGGAAACATAACTTATCTATAAGGTCCTGTTTAAATATATGAAGTCTCTACTAAATCTAATTGTTTTGATTTCAAGAATCATAGAAGACGTATTTTAGTACAAGCGAGACTTTAAAAAAAATATAAAGTATTTAAGCGATGCCTGGTTCAATATTTAGACTTTAACGTGGTTGACAACAACTGGGGAATGTTAGGGACATCTATGAATATGGCTGTAGACACGTGTATTTATCTTTTAAAATATTTATGTATTGCACAAAAAAATTAAATATGGAGGCTACCCTGTGCCCTCAGAAAATTAACATGGAGCACCTGGGTGACCCAGTTGGTTAAGCCTCCAACTCTTGATCTCAGCTCAGGTCACGATCTCACGGTTCCTGAGATCGAGACCCCTTATTGGTCTCTGCGCTGTTGGCAAAGAGCCTGCTTGGGATTCTCTCTCCCTCTCTCCCTGTCCCTCCATGTGTGTGTGCTCTCCCTCTCTCTCTCTCTCAAATAAATAAACTTAAAGAAAAAAAAAGAAAATTGAACAAGGCAATGAGCAACAACACAATACAGCGAAACAGGAGTTAGAGGTATTTTCTCATAGAGGGTAAAATCATTGAAATAGTGCACATATTGAATATCTCTACTTCCATGATACTGAGATAAAAGGATGGTCCCATACTTTATACATATTATACCAACTTCAGAAAATTCAACCTTGAATACTCTACATGCCTAAGAGAAGTTCATGTATTTGTATCATGTTACACAAGGAGTCATTTGTAGATTTTCTTTAAAAGGAACTATTTATACTCCCTTCACTAGTACATTTATAACATGTGATCCATATGCAAAGTTTCCATTTCTGTCCAGTCTCTCAGTAACAAATCTATTGTGTAAAGCACAGTTAACATGTAATCTTCTTGTACCATACTAAGCAAGACTGAGTAGCCTCAAGGTCGTTCAGACTAGTTTTTGGCTTCTGTATGAAGACAGCCCCAAGCTATTTAAGGAATATCTGGCTGCTGGAGAGCTTGGAGCCAAATTTGTGGCTCATCACTAGCAAGTGCATGTTTTTTAGATATTAACCTCACTTCTGGCTCCATTAAACTTTTCCATTCTTAATTTTCCCCTACCATATTTAAAAACACTTATTAATTTAAAAAAATTCTAAATCATTCTATATGAAAAAAAATCTCAGTAATCTGACCTAAAATGTTTTTGGTGCATATGCAAATGTAAATAAAGACATAAGGGTCAAATAATTTTTGTGATTATTGGGAAACTCAAATGACCAGAATTATGAAACAGCCCATGGCCTTAATTTTGTTCATGCTAAAATAGGAAATAAATAACCATTAAAATGTGTCTGTTTTTAACAAACAATAATTAGTGTTGATAAATACAAAGAGGTAGCCTGGGAAAGTGACTTATTTAAATATATGGTTTTATTTCAAGTAATCCTAATATTGTTTATTTATAAATTAGGTTCTAAACAACATATGAATCTGTGTAAGTAGATTATGACAACCCTACCTCAATCTTTATTATTATTTTTAAATTTTCAAGTTTATTTATTTATTTTGAGAAAGAGAGAGAGAGCAAGCAGAGGAGGGAGAGAGAGAGAGAGAGAGAGAGAGAGAGAGAGAGAGAGAGAGACACCCAAGCAGGCTCCACACCGCCAGTGCAGAGCTGAATGTGGGGCTCAAACTCACCAACCGGAAGATCATGATGAGGTGAAATCAAGATTCAGACACTCAACCGACTGAGCCACACAGGCGCCTTTCCCGTCTTTAAAGTGGTGGATCAAAGTTGACTTGCAGCATGATCCTCATGAAAATACCTATGACATCTACATTAGCACACACCGAAAGGATAGGAATCACAGAAACTTCTGTGATTTCCACATCAACCAACAGTGGTGCTTTGCTTAATGTAACACTCAATTACATCATGTTTCATTTATGTGGAGATGTTTGGATATGCTTAAAATGTCTGTGGTAGATCATTTTGGGATCTTAATTGAATTTTATCTGTGATAAATTACTCTTAAATACTGAAATAATATTCTTACATAACTACCGGCTTATTTGGAAAGACTCCAACAACTTCAAATCATTATATTATTTTTTTGGTATGATTCAAAGCTTGCATCCTTCAGGAATTTATTTTACTATCCTGTAACAAATAATTCTAACATTTATAACATGCTTATATCCATCCCATAGTTAGTGATCATGTTTTAAAACCCCAAATATTTTTGATATTTTAATATATTAAAAATCATGGTGAGCTATAGTCTCTCCAATATGAAAAATGTTTAGTTAAAATTTGACACTCTCTTTCCTAATAATAAGCTACTTAATTTAATATACTAAAGTAGTGATGATCTATTTCTAGACTCAATTACTTTATTATCAAGAATATTAAAGAAAGCACTTTAATTTCATGGTAGAGACTAGTTGAAATGTCACTCTTATGATTAGTACAGGAAAAATGTTATGTGAAGTTGAGAAATAAATATTTTTATCCATAAAATCATTATCTAAGTGGCACCTGGGTGGCTCAGTGGGTTAAGCATCTGACTTCGACTCAGGTCATGATCTCGTGGTCTGTGAGTTTGAGCCTGGCGTTAGGCTCTGTGCTGACAGCTTGGAGCCTGGAGTCTGTTTCAGATTTGTGTCTCCCTCTCTCTCTGCTCATCCCCCTGCTCATGCTCTCTCTCTCTCTGTCTCTCAAAAATAAATAAAGGTTAAAATTTTTTTTTTTTAATTATTATCTAAAAATCAATAACCGCCCAAGTACAATTTCCACAACTATAAAATCCATGAATAAGAAACTCTCTGGGACTTAAATAACTACCTGATGAAATGTTTAAATCAAAGAAACTCAGTTTTGAAATTTTTTATATGCCCATTTACTTGAAATATGATATTTCTTAGAGTGTTAATTCCTTTAAGTAATATAATTTAATTAAAATAGATACAAATTTATATGATTCCAATAGTTATAAACTTACACTGAACCATGGCTTTTTGTATCATTTTCCAGAAAATAAGCCAACAACAAATTGGGAGACTGTGTCTAGTCAGAATTCTTGGTTGCAAATAAACAGGAGCAAAAACAAAGAACATGGTTCAGCACAAAGGGAATATGGGTACTAAGTGGGCTTGTTCTGTATTGTAGCCGAGGAATTAACTGAATTTTATGATTCCCCTTCTCCATTACACTTTCCTTTGCCTTCAACTTGAATTTCAGTGGGTCATGATTCTTGACTCAATATGGTGAGGGATATGAGCCCCTGATGGCCTCGCTTAAATAAGGTTACCGTACACTGACATCTTCCTACCCACAAGAATAGCAGTAACTTCCCTTAAGGGCAACAAACATAGTAACACAGAAACAACGGTAACCATTTTTTCTCCTTCGGTTTTGGTTTTTGCCGGCTTACACAGGGTGTGAAGAACCAAATTAATTAGGTGCAGCCTTAGCTTCCAATTCAATGGAACCCCTATCCTCATGATGCTGTTAGAATCCGAAATCAAAAGGTTAGAAAACAAACGATTGGCAAATGAGTCAGTAAGTATAATCCTAAGAGCCTCCATCACAATTTTGAATCCTAGGATTCCAGACTTGCATATTCTGGCGAAGGGGAGAAAGAACACCGTGTGATGGTTATTTGTGCAGAACATGAACCATATCCTGCAGGACAGCACATCAGACTCCCAAGTTGTTGACTCTTGGATCAAGCTCATCTGAATCTTCAACGATTAGTTCCTTCTCGGTAACGGGGCATACAATAATACCAGTGAATTCCTTGAACATTAGCCCTTTGCCTTGTTTCTTTAAGAAACTCGTTCTTTTAAACTGAAGCTATTTTGGTTGGGATACCATAACCTTGTATAAAGCAACCAATTAGTGTATGGATTGTGTAAAGACAAAGAAAAATGACCGGGAAAGGCAAAAACAAGTCCACACTGAATAACCTACTGCAATGAAGAAAAATTGCTAGTCCCCCCTCTGCATACCCCAAAAGATAAGAGAATGGTACCCCACACAAACTAACACAAAATAGCCCTTTGGTTCCACTTGGTACCATGCTTTTCAGGAGCTCACGATCAGTTACTGATAATAGAAAATGGAGCATTCGTCAAAGCCATAGCCAGATGGCCATTGATGAGAACTGCATGTTGCTGAAACTGTACATAGTCTTCATCCTCTCTATGGTGGACACCAGGTTTGTGAATCCAATGGCATTGCTGAGAAAGGAGGTTGACCTGTATTTACTGAGTGAGTCATCTAATCCACACTAGAGGCCTTGCGGTAAACCTATAATTTTCTGAGAAATATACTCACATTTTGGGCTCATTCTGAGAGGTCATATCTATCAAACATAACTTTTCCCCAAACTCCCTCCACAACCCTCTGATCCTGCTTTCCCAAGAGCCTTGCCATCCCACTGAATGGGTGTAGATTCCTGTTCTGGTTATCTTTGCTGCATGAAAAAACCCAACATAGCAGCTTAGAACAGTTATTTTACTACAATCATGAATTCTGCAGGTAAGGAATTCAGGTGGGCCACTGGAGATGGCTTTTCCCTGCTCTGTGATGTCTGCTGCCTCAGCTAGGAGACTTAAAACCCGGGGATGACTCCAGGGCTATGGGTTGGTACCTAGACTGGGCTGACTCAGGGAGTAGGAGTGGGGACTGGAGCACTTATATGTGGCCTTTCTTGGCAACTGCACAGCATGATGGCCACTGGGTAGTAAGATTTCTTTCCCAGTTACCACAGAATATAATGTAATTAGATGTTTCACTTTTGCATACTAGGATCAGGCAGATTGAAATTCCATTCCTATAATGACTAGGATTTTAAATTCCTTCATCCTCAACCAGGCCAGATAAAAGTGCTGGGTTTTGCCAATTTTGCCAAGGTTCTGTATTGAACTCATTACTGGTAACAACTTATTTTTTATTTTATTTTTAATGTTTTTATTTATTTTTGAGAGACAGAGACTGTGAATGGGGTAGGGGCAGCGAAAGGAGGGGTAGAGGATCCAAAGCGGGCTCTGCACTGACAGCAGAGAACCGGATGTGGGGCTCAAACCCACGAACTGCGAGATCATGACCTGAGCCCCAGTCAGATGCTCAACCGACAGAGCCACCCAGAGGGTTTGACCTATGATCTCTAATTGTCATTACAACTAAATTCTCCTTTTTAAAAATTATTGTCAGTGCTATTTGCAGAGGCTCATCCACATGGTGGAGCCATATGCCTAGGACTTGGCAGAGTACCCATTGCACCAGTTTTATAATAGTAAAGAAACTTTTAGTGAACCAAACTGGCTAACTTTCGAAGTGACAATGCACGGATTTTTTTATGTGTATATGAACAAATAATGAAAGATTACTGACCAAAGTTGGTTATGGTTATGCCTCCAGTTTTCCACTGTGTACGCAGAAATTTGGGGATTTTTTGACATAGTCTCATTTTGTTTTCTGAACTCCAACACAGCTTGATTGTCTGGAGATAGCCTATAGCCTGGAGAATGGCAAACTCCGGAAACACCCTTCCCAAGAGGGTGTGGGTTCTTGGTACAGAAATCTGTTCACGAAAGATTTGGTTCCAAGGTTCTCTATGAGGAAATTTGGGGATTTTCCATTTAATTCACCTCATCTGAGTCACTCCTTCGGTGGCCTCAGTGTCACCTCTGAGGATGATCTGACCTTTTTAAGACAATACAGAATCCTTTCTCTCCCCTTTGGGAAAGATCACAAGTATTCTTTGGAAGAAAAAGTGATGGCGTTCCAGAGTTGTCTGGCTTCCCCTTTCCCTGTGTATCTATTAAGGAGTTTCTCAAACTTATGAGATGCATAAGTGGCAGCATCTTTTGGATGCATCTTTTGGCAGCCCAAATCAAATCAACCCAAGACCAAATCTTCAGAAAAGATTTCACTTGCAGTGGCTTCTACAGTCCTCCTGCTCACAAATGGCATGGCACATTCAAACTAGATCAAGGTCTTATAAATTTAGAGAAACATGTATGCCTTTTGAACAAAAAAGATAATTTGCCAAAATTTTGCATAATTTGCTATATGATTTACCATAGGATGGATCCAGATTTTCAAACAATGGTTTTACAGAGAAATCAGACGATTGAAATAGGCATTCAGAAATGGCTGTTCATCCCCACAACATAAAACTCCCATACTTAGGAATGTTTGGTTTTATTTACTCGACCTGAGTCATGCCTGTGTTAAAGGGAAATTCCCAGTGAGGTCCTGGATGTGACCACTGGGTGTGCTCCGATCTCTTCAAGCCAACACCAGACCAAAACAGGACCTCATTCAGTGAAGCTAACAGTAGGACTGGCTCCCACAATCTTGCTGTGGGACTGGCTCCATGGTTACAGGGAAGTTCATAGAGCAGGAATACGCATTCAGAAGTTGCTTTTTGACCAGCGACCATAAATCCCCTTATTATGGCAGCCAATGGTGGTTTTATTTTATCATTTATCACAGAGATACAGCTAAAGATTAGTGGATGGTTAAAGATTTAACATGGACAGATGATGGGTATATTTCCTAAGTGACACAGAGTTTCTTGAAACATTTTAGTTTTCTCATAATGCACCAAGATTATTTAAAAAAAAAATCACAGCGAAAGAGACCAGGAAAAATTATCTGCTTACTAAGCTGATGAAAGGAAAAATCAGGAAGATAGTAAATGTTCATGCTTGTATTATGTAAAAGTCTTCACATGGGGCCTTGCATAAAATGAAATAGTGAACTAACATTTATATTAGTTAACTTTATGACATAAACATATTATTTCATTTACTTTCTAGGGAGAGAAACTGAGGGCAAAAACCAAGGGAGTTACACTGTGTAAGTATACCTGGCCAGTTAGAGATGGGGTTCTTTCCCTACCATAGGCCATGTGCTTAGCCATACCACTAAGCCACACCACACTGTGATGGATGCAGGCTGAACAAATATATATTCTTTAAAAGTAAATACATTAAACATATAAATAATAGAATACATAACTTCTTCTTGGAATATTAGTTTTTAAACTTCTCCTTCATTCCTATATATTTTTATTAATTTATTACTAAGATTCAGTTTAGTAAAAGATCTTCCTCCTAAACTTTAATAAAATCTGTTGGTTAATATAGACATGACCTGTTTTTTGATAATTTTTTATACACGTGTTTACCTGTGATACATATACTATGCAGTTGTCTTAATTCCCAACTCTATGAATATGTAAACAAAAACAAAAGTTCTTGCTTATTTACTTATTTGTTTGTTTTAAAAGCTCTTGTATTTTTTAAAAGGTTAAATGAAGCTACTGAGGGCATTAATGACCTAGGTAAATACAATAGATTTACTAAGGGAATTGTTTCTGTGGCCTTTACATATCAGGGTCAAGTTCAATCTAGCATCATAAACTTGTTCCAAAAATACATGTCATTTTTAGGGGTCCCTTTTATTGCTGAAGGGATATTCTTTTGTGCTATAAAAATGACATTGTGCGTAGTTCCCTTTGTCACTATTCTCTGTTCTTTTTCAGGATTTCTAAGGATTTTTATTTCTCATTGTATGTTCAAATCAACCTCCCTGTTTCCCTCAAAAAGAACTTTCCAGCAAAATACACAGGAGTCAATAAACAAGCAATAAAACATTTTAGATAAGTTTCCTAGATTGTTCAACTCTTCCATTGCCATAAAAATAAGTCTTTATAAGACTAGTAATTAAGTTACATGATAATCTGTAAAGAAAATGGGTTGGTTCATTCACTTCCAAATTATGTAATTATATAGACATCCACTACTTTGGGGAATGAATACTTATAAAATATATTGGTTAAAAAGTCTTCATCAAATGAAATGAAACTTACTTGAGTCGTGAAATCAGGGACGTGGCCAGATATTAAGTATTTCAGTACTTTTCGGCCAGTCTCTGTGGCAACTACTCAACTTTGCCATCATAGCACAAAAGCAGCCACAGACAACACATAAAAAAATAGTGTAGCTATTTTCCAGTAAGATTTTATGGTCACTGAATTTTAAATTCCACCTAATTTTATGTGTCATGAAATGTTATTCTTATGATTCTGTTCAACCATTTAATACGAAAAGCATTTTCAGTTTGTGGGCCTGCCGGCTGTAGTTTGCTGACCCCGCAGCAAACTGTGAAATCAGATGCAGGTTAAACAACAAAAATCCACCAATGGAATGATTTATAAAATGTGGATGGTAAAGATCCAAAGATAGTGGCATTGCAATCATTCTAATTTACTTTTACTTTTTATCTCTCCTGAAAATGTTTATCTTTCTTTTCTTTTCTTTTTTTCCTCCTTCTGTACTTATAATGCATTCAAAATCCAGTATCCTTTGTTAATTGTCAAGCAACTATTTTGTCCCTGATCCTGTATTATTCAAACTTTGCTTTGATTTGCTCTTTTCTTGTTATTTATATCAGAGAAATAAATGATAACAGATATTATTTATACCAGGGAGATAAATGAAAGCAAAGAATATGTTAGCTTCTTTTTTATTCTTGCCCTGATGAAAGGCATCATTTTCTATGTTTCTGTGTTTAAGGTTTTTATAAATGCAACTTTGGTTCCTCTGTCCTTTCGTAAATACAAAATTTTCTTCCCTCTCCTTTTACTTATGGATTATCTTTAAAATATGTCTATACGCTCTCATAATTTTGGCTGTTCTAATAATAATTTAATCTAAAATGGGGATTAATGGCTATTTATAACATTGGCCCTGAACACTGGCCCCAGTGGAACTGGACAGAATTGGGAAGATTGGAACTGAAAGCACAGGCAGGACTATAAGTTGGGGGGAAAACCTGAAATATGAACACACAAGGATAATTGTTTTAAAGGTAAGGAGCTGGAGGTATGATACTGAAAGATAGTTCAAAGAATGGTTATACAGCCAAGGGAAAAGGACAGGCATATCATGAAAATAAATGACAGAAGTTCTAAAAGTTCAAAAATGCCTTTTAAAAGATGAACTAGACTGTTGGACACAGCTAAAGAATATGAATTAGTTGACATTTTAATACAGATTGTAAGATTCATAAGCAACAAAGTATTTGAAAGATGTTAGTTTTTTTTTAATTTTTAATGTTTATTTTTGAGAGAAAGAGAGGGACAGAGAGACAGAGAGACAGAGAGTGAGCTGGGGAGAGGCAGAGAGAGAGAGAGAGAGAGAGAGAGACAATGCGAAGTAGGCTCCAGGCTCTGAGCTGTCAGCACAGAGCCCAATGTGGGGGTCGAGCCCACGAACCATGAGATCATGACCTGAGCCGAAGTTAACACTTAACTGACTGAGCCACCCAGGTGCCCCTGAAAGATGTTAGTTTTACCATAAAATTGCTAATATTACCAAAAAAATTGTTTTCAGAAGAGGAGACCACTAAGTATCAACACTTTAATGAGCTAATAGATTGGTTTGGCAGCTGGTAATAGGGCTCCTGAGCTGGAGAGGCCAGTGTTCAAAGACACGTGAATGGCAGGCATTGTAAGGAGCAAAGCCCAAGTGTAGACGTTGGTGTATGAAGCAGGAAAATCAGATAAATGGATCAAAAAAAGGCACTCACAACCTGACATCTGAGTTATCAAGGATGGACTGAAACCTGCAGCAAAATTACCTGAATTTTGAGTTCCTGTTAACATTGGAAGAACACAGTCACTGACGAGGCTTTTCTGCTGGGGAATCAGAATTGGCAGGGAAAAAAGAGAGAGAGAGAGAGAAGAATGAAGTAACACCGTAGTTAGATGATGTAGTATTTTTTTATAAAGTGAAACCCAGGTCTTCCAATTTCTTCATTTAAATGATGCCACTATTCAAATTAATTTATGTGTCATCAGTTAGAGATTAGTTGATGTTTATTTTAGTCATTTTAATTACAAATATAGTCATGGGAAATGTGTATTTGATTGTACATGTCCTAAAATCTGGTACTCATATCCTCTGTGGAGAAGCTTATTTGCTCACATACTTGGTCTCACATCTTAGTGACCCATCACTGAGTCCTACCCTAGCCCCTGAGCATCTCTCTACTTATCCACTTCCTTCCTTCCCCATTGCCTCAACTTAGCTCAGGTTTTCAGCTAAGTTGGACTACTCAACTGTCTTCTTAAATTCTTTCTTCACCCTCAAGCTAGAATGATCTTTACAAAACAAAAATTACATCATGCCCCTTCCCATTGCCTTTAGGAGCCCAGCCCCATTACTGCCTAGCTGTGCAACTTTGGGAAAGTACTGTTAGTCTCTGTGCCTCAGGTTTATTACCTATAAAACCAGGAGGGCATCTAGGGCATACAGCAGTTGTGAAGAAATGACATAAGTTTAGAGCAATGTGGCACCCGTATAAGCACTAGAAAAGCATTACATATTACTCTTATTTCAAGTGACATTCGAATTCCTTTGTACGATATTCAGCACCCCTCATGATTTTGCCCTTGCTTTCCTGTCTGGCACTAGCCCTCATCACTCCACAAATCATGCCGTCCCTGGCACCAATAACTCCCAGCTCTAGCCATACCGAACTACTTGCAGCTATATCCAACCTTCCATTCGTTCTCTTGGATGTGGGCCTTTGCACATGCAGCTGTCCTTCTGTCTGGCGAGTCTCGCCCCACATAATTTGCCTGGTTAAATTCCATTCTTCTTTGGGACTTGGCTTCATAGTCATCCTCTTTGCGAAGGCTTTCCTGGTCTCCCAAGCCTGGACCACGTGCTCTTTCTGCCCGGATTCCCTGTAGTTACTGTGTTTGCTTCTGCCTTCATTAAAGCCCATGGTGACCACTTGCTTCTTTAGCTATCTCCCCTCCTGAGTCCACAAGATTTGTGGAGACAGAATTTTCTGAGGGGAGAGCCTGTGACAGTGCCCGGCACATGCAGCACATGCAACAGATATTTGTCGCCTTTGTCACTAAATGGGCCACTTATGGTGTAATATGGTTGTTATTTGAAAACAAAGCAAAGCAAAACATATCGGTGGCAATTACATAATCATCCTATTTGTTTCCTTCCCAAAACATTCAGACTCTCTGGAAATACGTAAGTAAATGTGGCATTTGGAGTATAAATATGTCTCCTTCAAAATGGAAGCTTGAAATGACTATATATCGTTCATTTTAATTAAAAAAAATTTTAATGTTTATTTATTTTTGAAAGACAGAGAGAGAGAGAGAGAGAGAGAGAGAGAGAGAGAAAACAAGCAGGGAAGGGGCAGAGAGAGACAGAGGGAGACACAGAATCCGAAGCAGGCTCCGGGCTCTCAAGCATCAGCACAGAGTCTGACGCAGGGCTCAAACTCATGAACCGCAAGATCATGACCTGAGCCGAAGTTGGATGCTTAACCGACTGAGCCATTTAGGCTCCCCATTATGCATTTTGTAAAGATATGCTTAATGTTACAAGCTACATATTGTTGCACCAGGTAGAAAAAGAAATCAAATTGATAATCGACTAATCATATTTCTACTTACAATTGTTTCTTACCTTTTTGTTTTGTTTTGTTTTGTAGCTAGGTAGGGCCTCTCTCTTAACTTTGAGATAAACATGACGTTCAGTGAGTTTGACTTACTGGACTCTAACCCAGGACCGACTGACTCAAAGCACACTGGGGGAGATGCAAATAGATTTTTATTCATTATGGCAGATGCTCTTTGAAACTTGAATTGTGAGAACAGAAGTTCAATGAATGTGTTTCGCATTTGTTCTGACAGATAGAGACCAAATGACACAGAGTAAAGATCTTTAACCAAGTGTCAAGAGAAAAACTTGTGTTCTGGAGTCCTCTTTGCCACTTACAATAGCCTTGTGACTGTAAGGGTGTCCTTCAACACCTTTTAGGCTTAGAATAGAGAAGACTTTTTAAGTGGCACAGCATGGCTGGTAGAAAGGATCTGATTTAACAGAAGTGCCAGGGTGTCCCGGTTTTGCCACAACCACTCCAATGGCCTCTGAACCATCTGTTTCCATTTTCTCCTTCACTCATTTGTGTACCGGAAGTGCTCAGCATACACTGTCACTTTGTTAGGGGATACAAAAGACACAAGGTGTGGCTGTCACCTAGAGGAGCTAAGAATTCAATATAAAAGACAGAACTCCAAACCTCTGATAATATCGCTAGCCCCACAGTTCAAACCTCCATGTGCATAAGAATCACCTGGGGATCTCCTTAAAATGCAGGTTATGTGGAGCCCCAGATGCTGCATTTCTCACAAGTTCCCAGGCTGTGGAGACTGCTGACCTAGCAGCTGGGTTTGAGGAGCATGTACATTGAGATGTAAACAGAGAGGAACCAGAAAAGCAACTAACTCAACCGGGCAGACCCCACAAAGCAAGTGAGATGGAGTTGAGGGAAGAGTAACAGAAGGCGAAAAGGGAGGTATTAAATGCATTTGAGCAAAGGGGGTTTGTCTGTAGGACACAGAAGTGTGAATGGCCATGGTGTAGGTGCGGAAAAAAGATAGCAAATTGGGGGAGGCACGTGGCAGGAGACTGATTTCCAGGAAGTGCAATAGTCCACATGGAGGAGGTTGACGAGGACCCACGTTACTTTAATGTGCCCACCTGGTTATTCATAGCTCGGTTTTATAAAAGGTATGTGTAGAGACAGGCTCACGAAGGCCGGGGCAGCGAGGATGGAAAAAAGAAAAGGATTTCTCCCAATATATTTATGAGGTAAAAAATGACATTCCATCCCTGATGGCATGCAGTTGAGGGTCAAGGATGAGGCGTCCAGGGATGTTTTTGGCTTAGGTGACCGAAAAAAGGGCTGTTTTTTAACACGGGGAATCCAAAAGGAGAAGCAGGTTTGAATTTGGTGGAGGAAGTGAAAAATGAAGACGAAATGAGTATTAAACACATAAAATTTAATGATTGAGGGACAGAGACTCACATCTATTTAGGTCTAAAGATCTACTGTTGCTCCCTTTTGTTAAGTCCATTGTCCTTGAATACTGCATAGAGTTGCTACTTTCCATTTAGTAATAAATAAAACAACAATTTTGAGAAAGAATGAACATTTTATGCTCATTTCATGAGTCCCCTCAGGGATTTTCTCTGCTTGCTTATAAATTCTCTTTGTGTATTTCTTAAAAGTTGACTGTTAACGACTTTTAATCGTATGAAAATCTTTTTTTTTTTTTCTGAACACAGCATCTTTTTATCTTGCCCACGGGTGGGTCATATAATACAATTCATTTTTTATGTCTCTTTCTTTTAATTATTGCCAGCACCGTTTCAGCTGCTTTTGTTGAAAAGTGATTGTTGACCTTATTTTCTCCTTTGACACTATCTTCTCATTTCTCATGGGTTATATCTTATTATATTCCAGACTCTTTAAATAAGTCATTCTGAAACAATTTTCCATGAATAAATTATTTTGGGTAATAAATAATATTGTGCGTCTTAAAGAAAGAACTATAGAATAAAATGAATTTAGCAAACTTTTGTGTCTGTCTGTAGAGCTGAATTTTTTTTCATAACAGAAGTTACAAAATCATAAATCATCAGGGCCAGAGAGGCAATGAAGTAGATAAAGGGGGCTGAGTATAAGAATTCTGTCATAATTCATGTTCAGCACTGAAAATGAAACTTGGCCAGGGAGACATTAGTCATCAGTGGGGAGTGCGGAAAAACTGGAGAGCGCAGGCCCCGCATGAAGGGAAAGATGATCCATAGGGGAAGTTAGATGTTCTCTTTCAAGGTCTTTGGATTTTTCAAGAGAAGTAGAAATCCAGATGTTATTTGAAGCCTACTGATCTTATCAATGTCGGCTCAAATATTTAAAAAATACTACTCGTAGTTGTTATGGGTTGAACTATGTTCCCCTAAAAGGATATGTTGAAGCCCTAATCCCCAGTACCTTGGACATGACCTTATTTCGAAATAGGGTCTCTGAAGATGTAATCAAGTTAAGAGCAGATCATCAGGGTGGGCCCTAATACGGTATGACTGGTGCCCTTGTAAGAAGAGAGGAGACAAGCGCACAGGGAAAAGGTCATGTGAAGAAGGAGGCAGAGATTGTAACGGTGCATCTATAAACCAAGGGACAGCAAGGATTGGCAGCCATCACCAGAAGCCAGGAGGAGAGGCATGGGACAGATTCTCCCTGGCAGTCCTCAGATGCTCCCTTCATCTTGTTGACTTCTAGCCTCCAGAATCCTAAGGCAGCTTATTTCTGTTGTTTTTCAGCCACGTGATTTGTGGCACTTTGTTACAGAAACCCTCAGAAATCAATAGAGTAGAAAAAAATATGTCTGTGAGCTTTATATGTAGTCTACTGCTATGTAATATTAAGTAATATTGTTACAGATTTTAAAAAATCATGGAATTTGTAGGGGTCCCTGAGTGGCTCGGTCAGTTAAGCATCTGACGCTTGACCTCAGCTCAGGTCCTGATCTCAGGGTCATGAGTTGAAGCCCCGTGTTGGGCTCTGTGCTGGGCACAAAGCCTACTTCAACAACAACAACAACAAAAAACAACATACAAGAAATTTGTAAAAAATACTTCTTTTTGGCTATGCTTTTCTGGAGCACGGCAAGTTACTTCATGTCATTATCAACATCTCCATTTTCATTGACATCTTAACCCAACAGATGACCCAAAATTAAGTGTTTAAATTTATTCCCTCAATAAATACTAGGGAGTCATCAGGTGCCTACTGGACACCGTACAAGGCATAAAACTGTAAGAACCGCCCTTTCCTTGAAGAAATGTACCTATAACTGTGATGACAGAGTGGTGCAGATTCCTACAGGAAGGCAGCAACAGGTCAGGAAAACCATCCACTTGTGCTATGCACAATTTAATTGTGCAGAAGGAGTGAGACATAAGCTGATTTGTCTTAAAACTCCATGCACAACAGAGCTGAGATCCCAACCCAGGACCTCTGACCCAAATCTCTTTTCACCTCACAACACTGCTTTGGTTTTCTTCATCTGCAAAAATGAAGATCATACTACTCCTTCAAGCTATGGCAAAGATTAAATAAGACATATGAAATGCATGGGCCCACTGCCTGGCCACAGCAGAACTGACTAGTGTCCACCAAATTCTGGTTCTCCTACCTGTCCTGGATGCTTGGGAGACTATATTTCCCAGACTCCCTGCACTTAGGTGCAGTCATGTGACTAGTTCTGGCCAGTGGGTCACAGCACATAAGAGGCAGTCTGCCATCTTCCATGCTCTTTTCCCCTGATGCTAGGAGCAGGGAGACCATGTGTTCCAGATGGTGGAGCTGCAAATGATGAAGTTTCTGTCAGCTTGGGTCTCTGAGCAACTATCAGAATAGGACCTCTGCCAACCCATGATGGAAATAAATCTTTGTTCGGTTCAACTACCGGGCCTTGAATTTTTTACAGAAATTTATCTTAGTCCATCCGGACCGAAGTAGTGAGTACTGGGTTCATAATACATGCTCCACAAATTTTCTTCTTTCCTTTAACAATAATTTAGGTCACAGGGTGACAGAAATAAGCCTTATGTTAAAAATATTAAAATTTAGGGCATGTATTACCTAGCTGAATTTAATATGTTCTTATTACAGATACTGAGACAAACCAAAAACAGCTTACGATACTTAAGAAAGTGTATCGTAAGACCAGCTGAAATGAAAAATCCGTTTGCTGTCACAAAAAAAGTCACCTCTCATTAAAGACCATTTCTCTCATTCCTCCAAACCAAATTATTTAAGTTTAAAAATAGCAAAAGTACCTTATGAAAAAAACATATAAATGCTAAAAATCCCAGCTCGAGGCTTCAGCCACTATTCTTAACATACCTTCAGAGGGTTTTGACTGTCATTACTACAAATAGAAGACTTCCAGGAAGGAATAATTCACCAAAAAGAAGTCTTTTATTTTCTCTACAAATTTGGGACATGAGGAGAAAGATGAGAGTAAATATAATTCCAAGTTTTCCACTCAAACAAATCTAAATGCTTGTGTCTAGCATTCAACGTCTTGATGATATGTTCTCATTTGCTAACTAACCGCATTTCCCACTTTTTTCCCCCTAACATAGAGTCCATTTTGATCAGTCTCCTCAAAATCCACAAACAAGCCATACTCATCCTTTATTTATGCCTTTTATCCATTTGCCTCAAATGCCCTTCTCTCTTTACTTGAAGAATGAGCTCTAGGTCCACTTCCTGTAGTTGTATTTTGTCCTCTAAGATTCAAATGCTTTTTGATGCTTTCTGTTTCTTTATTTTGTTTCTATTTTATTTTACCATTATATATATATACACATACACATATATAAAAATTATATACATACATACACACACACACACACACACGTATATATATGTAGAGAGAGAGATAACTGACATGTAACATTATATTAGTTTCAGGTGTACTACATAATGATCCAATATATGTATGTATTGTGAAATGATCACCACAATAAGTCTAGCTAACATCCATCGATGCTTTTTTATGCCTAGTAATTTTGTCTCTTATCTGGACCATATAAGTTCTCCAAGGGCAGCAATGACTTTTTTACACTTCACCGCCATATCTCTATAGCTCTAATACAGTACTGAGCACACCATCAGCAGTAAATAAATACCGCCTGGTTGACTGGTTTGTGAGTGTGTGTGGGGATAGATGGGTAATGCAGTCTGATAAGGAAGAACAGAAAATTGAAGAGATTCCAGAAGGAGGACTCATGACTGAAGTAAAAATTGGTATTTGGGGAAGGGAGGTGGGGGACTCGAAAATCATGGGGGACTCGAAAATCATCTTCTGTAGTTTAATTTTAAAACTGAGGATTACCAGTTAGTGACCATTTGGCAGTAGGCTTACCACAACTGTCCCATGCAGAATGAAACCCTTAAAAACTTCCCTACTTGGGAATAACTCTAGATGGCTGGAGAAAGAGGCTCTAAAGATGATGCTGTTCACATTTAAACATGAGGCATTGCATTCTCTGCTATTGCCTCCACTGTGAGAAGTAGAGGCACCCATGATCACTGGGTACACTGTCTGTATTATCCATTTCACCCAAACTGTCACCTAAGTGATAGACACAGTACAAGATATTTTATGTAACAACAGGGAGTTTCAGGCAGCTAATAATTGTGTGATAACCTACTCATGTGAATTATATTAGCATCAGTAAATACAGTAAAAAATTTAAGGTGTTTGAGGAGGCTTTTTTCTGCTGCCTCGTTGTGCACTATGCTATCCTGTAACTGTTATGATTGTAATTTTCAGATACATTATGTTAAACTAAGTGTTGTGTTTCTAAAACGGTGGCATTCCTAAAAAGGAAAGGTCACACCGTAGGCAGTGCCATGAACTGAGCTGCTTGAATGGAAGTAGAGGGAGGGATTGAGATAGCTGTTACGTTGAGCTCAACTTATTCACTCCATATGTATTTCTTGAAGGCTAGGCATTGTTCTAGGCACTGATGGGCTACAGGTGACCCAAACAGACTTGTCCTCTTTTATTTCATTTGGGGTAGTCGACAATAAAAAAATGAATAAATGATCAAGACAGATTCAGACAGTGGTAAGTACAATGAAAAAAAAAAAACCAGTAGGATGATGTAACAGAGTAGTAGGGAAAGGGGTGGTCAGAAAAGATTGTCTGCGATGATATGCAGCAGAGGCCTAAATGACACAAGGGAGTAGCTTTACCCTAACGTAGGAAAGAATGTTCCAGGAGAAACCCTGAGGCTGGAGTGAGCTAGTATGTTTGTGTTTGAGGACGTCAGGAAGGCCAGCATGATGGAAGCATGACAAAGAAGCAACGTGGGATATGATGAGACAGGAAAGATTGGGTGGATCAGACCTGTAGGTCAAGGGAAGGGGTTCAGAGTTGAATCTGACTGAACACTGGCCCCTCCCTTCCTGCCGTACCAGTTCTGGCGGTTCTGCACATATTCTGCCTCCATCGTCCGCCTGCCCCTAGGTTACAGCTTCAGGCCCATGTTCTCTCCTTTCTCTCATTCCAACTGCCATTCTGAGGAATCCACCATCGTCACGCAGGGAGACTTGAAGTCTTCGAGGGATTATTTGGAGGAAATATATACCACGTGGCACATTAGCCCTTTCTCAAAAAGTGTAACCATTCCTGATGTGTGGCTATTTTGCAACTAAGAGTGTACGAGGTATGAAACTAAAATTTAAATATGAGAAGCTCTATTTCCTCTCTTACGGACTTGGTGCCGGAGCCAACTTATCAATGTGGCACAGTACCTAGGGCCATTCATACTTTTAGGGGCTCATAAAATGATAGTTTGTCTTAAAATCAAAAGAAAAAAATAAACTTTTAGGTTAGAGAAAATACATAATGATAATATATTCATCTTTATACCAACACAGTGATAAAATTTTAAGTATTTTTTAAGGAAGAAGAGGCCCATGAAGACAAAGTGTGTAGGGCTCATGAAGGTAATAACATGGCTCTCACTGATAACTTACATGGTAATAGATACTAAGGTACTCTTTAATCTTCAATATAATTATTACTCTGATGGAAAAACATTTTATTTTGTTCATTCTAGCTTATTGATTTAGTGAACTCTAAACTACTTGAATAGTAAACCCCTAATAGTGAAAAGATCTTGTGTATCCCATAGATATATATTAATTTATAAAATATGTATGTATCTACTAATGTACTATTGTATGAAATGCAACATATACATAGTTATATAAATGGATAGATTAAGGGCTGGACTGGAGATGAAATCATGATCAGATAATTTTTAAAGTTATTGATGATATATAAAATGTTTTTTTTAATGTTTGTTCTTAAAGTTATTGATAATTGTTTTTAGTGAAAACAATATAAGGGACTATGCTTAATTTCTGTGAAATTCTTATTTTTACATTTAGTGATCTGAGAGTCAAAACTTCAGCTTTTAATTAATTAATTAATTAATTTTATCTTAGAGAGAGAGAGAGAGAACACTAGTAACAGAGAGGGGCAGAAGGAGAGAGAATCCTAAGCAGGCTCCAGTCTCAGCAAGGAGTCTGACACAAGGCTCTATCCCATGACCCTGGGATCATGCCCTGAGCTGAAATCAAGATGTGGATTCTCAACAGACTGAGCCACCCAGGTGCCCCAAGTTTCAGCTTTTTTAAACCTGGTTTTAAGGACTAACATAGGTGAAAAAGATACCACAAAAAAATCTGTATATTCCAATGGAATGACTACATCAAGGGAAGCACTTAGGAAACTCTGATCCTTGTTTTTCAGTCTCATCTGCCAATTATGCAAACATTCTGTTGAAATTTGGCAACTGGGTACTTTCTTAGGTACCAATGATTTGTTTTTGAAACCTCATCAGAAGTTGTTACATTGTCATACTTTTAGCAATGTGTTCAAGATACACTGAAATCATCATTTAGGAGATTTTTTAACAGATTATAAAATGTTAGTTTTTTTTTTAATTAAGAAGCAGTTTTGAGAGTATTTATAGAAGCCATATTTACATCTGCTGTTAAAATGCGGCAAAATCACAATGGAAACATCTCTGAAGATTCATTTTTAAAATGCTTCTGCTATATTAATGAGACACAGTGAATCACTCATTATTAAAACATCGACTTTATCTTGATGGGATGAATTAAAACATTCCTTTTTTCAAACAGTATCTACAAGGTAGCATTCTGTTGAGGCCCACCTATCACTGCAGCAAAGTTTAGCAAATTTGGAGCACTCATCTAATTTGTAAATGAACAAACATGTAATCCACCTTTTAATTCAACAACCATTTCGAGTGCCTCAACAAGACAACCAGTGAACTTCTTTGTATGACAAAACGATTTCGTGCTCATTATCTTCCTCATTATTAAGCATTTAAAGGTTATAATCTTTAAAATAATAAATTTTAAAGTTCACCTAATGGAATAAGGAAATTGCAATACATAGCAAAATACTGACAGGGACTCCAACAGTGATGGAGGAATTCCCAAAGAGCTTTAACTGATACAATGTACTCTTGGTATACCTTCCACACAGTGTATGATCCATGCCTCCCTGTGTAAATATCTATATGAAAGATTAGTACAGCTTAACCTCTTTTCTATTTCTTAGGTGAGAAATAATTACAAATAGGAGGCTTGATGTTTTCACCTTGCAATATGGATTATTAGACTCTGGAGACCACTCATTAAATTGCCATTGGGTATTTCTTTTTCTTTTCTTTTTTTTTAAATTTTATTCTAGTTGTCTTCTCCTAACATATCTATCATGACATAAATTTCTTATTTTCTGCCAATCAAAATGCTCTTTAAAAATAACAACAAACAAACACAGAGATTACAACTTCTAAATAGTCTATGCATTTATACAGATTCTTCTCAGGGTTTCTCATATCAGTTGAAATTACTAATAGAGATTAATTAAAAAGAAGAAAAATTCTTTCTGCAATTAAAAAGCAATTTGCCAAAGCTTTTATTATTCAAAAAGAACAAGGCTAAATTAGCAAAATACATTCAGAAAGCTATGAAATATGCACATTCTTAAGACTGAGCAAACACGTTTTGATCTTGAACAATAAAGTTATTTTTTTTTTTACTTTTTTGTTTGCTTCTATAAGAGTATTGCATACTGAAACGGTAGAAATATGTTGTGTGTTTAGCAGCCAAAAATATCTGAAGATAGAATAGCATTTCTGTGGCTTTAGCATTATGAAAGGACAAAGAAACAAATGTTACTTATGTCAAACTGGAAATTTTAAAAAGGAAAATGACATTATCTAACTTACTGTAGATAGGAAACCAGAGGGCAAAGAGGGATTAGCATTTCAGAGACAAATATTAGAAAAAGAGTACATTAATAGTTGAGATAAAGTCATTTAATTGACTATTTTCATTTCAAAGTCTGCTAGAACATCAATTGCTAGTAATTCATCTCACATTTGAATCAAAACTTGGCTTAGAAGAATATTCCTGAATGTTTTAAGAATTTACTATGAATCCATTATCCATTAGTATTGCCTATTACTTTCATTCAAAATAGTGGGAGAAAATTTGGGAAAATAAGGCAGTTTTAAGTAGCATTGTAAAAGAATTTTTTTCAGTAAATGGCCACAAAAAAATTCTATTCAGCTCATCAAATTTGCCTTGGCCTAATCCATATTTACCAGCTTACTTCCTCCTAGCTATTTTCATCATTTTCTATCATTAAACTAAGACAGTAGTTCTCAGTCTTGAAACCAGCAGAAATAACCCCCTGAGGGAAGTAATAACTACTTACCTCTTTGACCGCGCCTTCTCTGTCTACTTTGAGGCTTCTTCTTCCTCCTTCTGCACCCGAAATGTTCCTGACTGAGGTTAGTTCAAGTCTTTACTCTTTACTTTTCATAACCTTGCCTCTGATAATCTCATCTACCCTATGATTTCAATTATTGCCTCTCTGTGGAAGAATCCCAAATAGTTGACCCTGGCCAAGACTTTCCAAGCAGGCTCACATTCCAGCTTTCTGCTGTGCACTTATATCTGGATATACTACAAGCTATACAAACGTAGTATCTCCAAAACCAAACACATGGTCTTTCTACATCGTCAGTTTAACTCCTCTGTTTCTGTTAATGTTCACTCAATTTCCCTACCTATGTTGTCTTGAGACTCAGCTTTTTGAATCCTGTCTCCCCTCTTACTGTCCCATCCCCCACTATCATTGCATGCATTAGTTTTAATAACATCTTAACTAGTCTCCTCACTTCCAGTTGAGGAACATGTCAACTTGAATCATCCATCATTCTAAAGCATAGCTTTAATCATGTTCCATATCTTCTTTAAAAACCTTTGTTTGTGGAGCGCCTGGGTGGCTCAGTCTGTTGGGTGACCAACTTCGTCTCAGGTCATGATCTCACAGCTTGTGAGTTTGAGCCCCACATCGGGCTCTGGGCCTACAGCCCAGAGCCTGAAGCCTACCTTGGATTCTGGACCTCCTTCTCTCGCTCTGCTTCTCCCCCTCCCCTGCTCACATTCTGTCTCTCTCTCTTTCAAAAATTATGAATGAATGAATGAATAAATAAATAAATAAATAAAATTAAAACAAACAAACCTTTGTTTGCTTCTGCCTACTTTCAGAAGGATGTTCAAATTCCTTCATCTGATATTTCAGAATTTAATAATGTGTCACACTTTTACAGATCAATTGCCCATCATCTTATAACTTATAGCTTATACACTAAAGTTGAATTTTATTAATGTTTCTTGAGTATAACATGCAATACCTTGCTCATTTACCTTTGCTGATATTGTGTATCCTGTCTCTAGGCTGGAGTACTGAATAACCTTTAAATCCTGGTTCAAATTAAATCTTTTCCAAGAAGCTTTACCCAATAGCTCCAGCTTAGCTGTGATCTCTGATTTATTTAGCTTGATTTATTCCTATGAGCTCCATGATGTAATAGAAAGGGTATGGGTTTTGAACCTCTCTACATCAAGGTTCCAAAGTCATTCTTGAGCTTTGTGATAATAGGAAACTTATTTAACTACTTTAATTCTTGGTTTTAACTTCTATAAAATAACAGTACTACAGCTTACTAAGCAGTTCAAAAGAAATCTTGTGTGATATGATTGATGCCACCAAGAGCGAAGCCAATTAGGTAGTTACTTCTCAGTAGCCTAAGAAGGTAGACTTCACTCATTCAGATATATTAAATGCCAACTAAGGGCCAGGCACTTTAAAATAGAGGGTGATGGACAAGATAAATACAGTCCCTGCCTTCATGGAGCTAACAGTCCTAGAGTCTTCACCTCAGCCCAGAGTCTAGCCTTCTACTTTGGAGAAATGACTTGAAATTGAGCAGATTAGTAAATATGACTCTTGCTAAAAATAACCTTAACACTGACATATAAAATCAGTATAACAATTTCTTATTTATACTTAAAATGCAGCTGCCAAACAAACTGACTACTTGACATGGTCTAACCAGGTAGCTGCATGGAATCAGAATGAGAAGGGGAAAAGACTCAAATATTTGATGGTCTTGGGCTCTGATAGCCTGATGGGACAACCTCTCAAACAGGAAGACAGACTTTCTTTCTTCATACATGTGTCTGGAGAGATGGCACCTGGGATATCAAGCCCAAGAGAGACCCCAGAATGATACTTCTCTCCCATTTTCCTCAGCTTCCTAAAGAATTTGCAGACAAGGTTCTGAAATATTCTTATGGATCTTAAAGGTAGGGATAGAAATGCTTGCTACAGATCTCTGCACAAGGCATTGTGAGGCTGGGGGTAATGATGAGAGAAAAGGATAGAATAATGAACTAAATTTTGAGCAAGACTTATGAATCCTCATGTGTCAAAGATAAATCAGTAGATAAGAAATAATGAACTCAACTGAGTATCTGTCATTAGGTGGCAGCTCACAGACAAAAACTAGATTTCAGTATCAAGCCAAAAGAAATGTCACTATTCTCACACCTCTTTCTAAGTTGTCAGTTGTACTCCTGTAAAACCATGTGCTTGCTAATCTATTACCTAAATTTCTTGGCAGGCTTAGACAAGACCTGGTTTGGCATACTATTAGAAAGCCATCCCCATTAGACAATACATTCTACATCAATGCTTAAGAAAGGAACAAATGACCCATCTTATCCTTAAAGAAAGGGCATACTATCCAGGCATCATCTACACATTGGGTAAACCCTCTTATGAGAGAAACATCTGGGCATTAGAAGAGAAAATGTGCAGCAGGCCTTAGATGGCATGAGACCTACGTGGTACTAGGTTAGCATTGGAAGAGAGGTTGAAATCTTACCTCTAGCTTCCTCCTTTCCTTTGGTATTTGAGTGCCCAAGAAAAGAGAGATCCCTATGACATAGTGGCTAGGCACAAGTAGAAGGGAAAATATAGAATCAAAATGGCCTTAATAAAATAATGTTTCTCTGGCTTTGTCCATACCCAGTTTGTAGGTCATTTAGCCCTTCACAAAAGTATACAGTACATAGTAATCATTATAAGCTGTTAACTGTTATTATTATATATTCATCTCTCCATCACTAGGTTCATTCCAAAAACATCTGATGTGGCCTGCACACACACAGAAAGATAACATAAAAAATAACAGAAACAACCAAAATATACAAAAAGAAGTCAAAGCCAATGCTGAGAATAAGGAAAGGAATGTAAACTAAAACCAAAGGAAGAATTTGCACACAGAATGCAGAATATTGTAAATGGACTATATATAATAGGATACTGAGCTTTCTTACACAAGCATTTGAATTTTGCAGGTATATTCTAATTTTCTTGGAAAATCCAAGTTCCTTAGGACCGTGAGCAAAAAGAGAATCTTTTGGAAATTAAGGATATATCAGCATTTCCTTACAATCAGATTTCCTTAGGCCAAAATCTATGGTGTCTTGCTGCTTTAAAAATCATTACCTGAGATTTCAACTCCTGAAGAATGTTCCTTAAGTAAATTTTCATATATATATATATATATATATATATATATATATATATATATGTGTGTGTGTGTGTATGTATATACATATGTATATATACATACACATATATATATACATATGTATATACATATATGTGTATACATATATACATATGTATTTTTTAATTTTTAAAATGTTTATTCATTTTTGAAAGACAGAGAGAGACAGAGCACAAGCAGGGGTGGGACGGAGAGAGAGGGGGACACAGAATCTGAAGCAGGCTACAGGCTCTGAGCTATCAGCGCAGAGCCTGTTGCGGGGCTTGAACTCACGAACTGCGAGATCATGACCTGAGCCGAAGTCGGACGCTCAACCGACTGAGCCACCCAGGAGCCCCAATTTTCATTTATATTTTATGTTGCACCTCCCTTTCTTCTTTCCTTCCTCCCTTTCTCCTTTTTCTCCATTCCTTCTTTTCTTTCTTTCTTTCTTTCTTTCTTTCTTTCTTTCTTTCTTTCTTTCTTTCTTTCTTTCTCTAATCCTGATGCTCATTTAAGACATTCCTTCAAAGGCTAGTCTTTGCCTTTACTGGCACTGATGTTTAAACTAGAGACATCTAATTTGTTTACATTTAAAAAATAATAACAATGAGAAAGGAACTATACCCAGCCACTGAAAGTAATAAACATTGAAATATAAAATAGCTGCACTTTACACTTGCATTTAAAAAATTGGTGGCAGAATCTCTGTGAGCCATCTGGAGCTCAGAAGTCTTAGAGAGTACACATTTTTGATCTAATAAAGACAGACATGCACAGGTGTGCTGATAGGCATTCACTAAAAGTCATGCTTCCAACCCTGGAGAATAAAGTATGCTCCCTGGAGAACTATTGTGGTTTTCTTTTCCATTTTGAAAAAAAAAAAATGATATTATACTGAATGTGGCTCATAAAAGTGTCAGACTGATAGTTTTGGAGCTCCAAATTTCTTCCCGCAAAGCAAGAGCAACACAGGCAGGCATATCACAAATTTGCTGAAACATTTTTAGTAATGGGACTTAATTGGGACATTATAGGCACTTATAAGCATGCCAAAATTTTTACATAAATCAGGTTGAACATCTGAAGTCTGTGGTAGGAGATGAATGAATAAGTCCATAAGAAGTACAGGTAGCTTTCCATGTCAACTCAATTATTGTTCTTAGAAACTTCATTTTTAATTGGGTACAAAGATTATTTAAAATAGCCACTAGTGGCAGAAGGCCACTTACCAGAAGATGATGGGGTCTCCAACAGATTGTCTTCCTATGAAATAAGTCCAGCACTAGCTGGCCATAGTAGCACCCTCTACCTTAAAAGAACTTACACCCAGGGGTAGACTTTCTTTTCTAAAAGAAAAACTGAAAAACTGTGTGGCTTTTAATTCAGATAGATAATGAAGACTTTCCCACAATTTATGAACTGCTTTGCTAGTATAGCTAGCATTAAGTGGGGATGTGTGTGTGGCTACAAAAGTCCTATTTTAGTAGGCTAAGAACTGATAAAGATGCTTCATCAAATGAAGCAATTGTAGAGGATAGGGGAAAGGCTGAGCAACTTCTCTCGAGGGCTAAGACAATAGGGCACTATAGAAGTGGAGAAAGGAGTCTTGGTTAACACCCTTTGATATGGGATGAGTCACCAAGAGGATGTACTGTAGCAGTGATGGAGAATCACAGTAGGTAAGTCTTTAGGAGACCTAGAGCTCAGCTTTGAGTCATCTCCAGATGAGGTAACTCCAGAATGCTAGTTCTTTCAGCATCCAGGAAGAAGCAAATATAATTCTTTCTAAAGGAAGCTACTAGCATCATTCCATGCCTTCAATTATTTCTACCAGTTCTTGTGCAAATCAATGTCAGGAAAGCAATACAAGTAAATAACCAGGTGCACAAAGAGACAATAAGGCATGAATAAAATATAACAGAAATAGCGCACAATAGGGAAACACAGGGGCTTCAAATATTGGCGTTATCAAATACATATTCGAAATAACACCTATTATTTTCAAGGAGATAAAAGACAAGATTGAGAATTTCATTGGGTATTTAGACACTAAAAATAGAATAACCAAAATTATGTATGAATGGGTGAGTTCATTAATATCTTGGACTCAGCTGTCAGGAAAAAAATACTTAGAATAAAGTACAGGGAAATAAAAATGTTGGTAATACATAAAAGATCAAGACAGCACAATGATAAGGTCTAAGATATGTACAATTATAATACCAGAAAGGGAGAAAAGCAAGAAAGGGGAAGAAGCACTTTTTAAAGAGAGAATGTCTGGAAACATTTTCAAATTGACAAAAAAATATTATGTCACAAATTCAAGACCACTTACAAATTACAAGAGAAATAAATAAAAAAAAAATCCTTGTCTAAGTACATCACAGTGAAATTGCTGAAAACCAAGAATAAAAGAAAATCTTAAGAGTAATGGGGAGGGTGGGTAGAAGTCACATTACTTTTAAAATAACTGACAATTCAACTGAGTTGATTTCTCAATATAAATAATTAAGCTGGAGCAATGGAAGGATACATTCAAAGTGCTGTAAGAAAGTAGGCCAACCAAGAATTCTATAGCCAACATGACATACTTTAAATAGGAAGGTGAGCAGAAAAGAATATTAAACAAATCCTATGCTTCTTCATAATAAAAACACTCAAAGACTAGGACTGGAAGTGAACTTTTTCAAGTGATAAAAGGCACTTCTGACAACCAACAGCTAACATCATACTTAAGGCTAAAAGACTGAACATTTCCCACTTAAGATGATAAACAAGACAAGAATATTTGTCCTCACTACTTCTATTCAACATTATACTAGAAGTTCTAGTCAGGACAATTAAATAAAAGAAAAAACAGAAGAAGAAGAAGAGGAAGAAGAAGAGGCATGAAAAGGAGAGGAAGAGGAAGAGGAAGAAAAAAGAGCAAAGGAAATGAAAGAAAAGAAAAGAGAGACAAGAGGAAGAAAGACAAAATAAAACGTACTCAGATTGGAAATGGAGAACTAAAGCTAGCTGTATTTGCAAATGACATGAACTTATATACGGAAAATCCTAAGGAACCCACTAAGAACAACAATGAAAACACCCCAAAACTATTAGAACTAATAAATGAGTTTCACGAGGTTGCAGGATACCAGATCAATATACAAAAATTAATTTATATAAATTAATTTATAAAAACTAGGAATGAAAAATCCAAAAATGAAATGAAGAAAATAATTCCATTTACATTTAGCAACAAAAAGACAAAGTGCTGAGTAATAAATTCAAGAAAAGTCATATAGCATTTATAATTGGAAAACTATAAAACATGGTTGTAAGAAACCAAAGAAGACCTAAACAAATGGAAAGATAGCTCATGTTCATGGACTGAAAGACTTAATATTACCTTTTAAGAAGATAATACTCCCCAAATTGAACCAGAGATTCAGTGCAATCCCTATGAAGACCTCAGCTGTCTCCTTTGTAGAAACTGACAAGCTGATTGTAAAATTCAAGAGGAAATTCAAGGGACACAGAGTAGCTTAAAAAATCTTTAAAAAAAAGAACAAGTTTGGAGGACTTACAATTCCCAATTTCAAAACTTACTACAAATCTACAATAATGAAAACCATGTAGTAGTGGCATAAGAAAAACTTGTAGAACAATGAAATAGAACTGAAAGTCCAGAAATAAGCCCTCATATTCATGATCAATTAATTTTTGACAGGAATCCCAAGACAGTTCAAGGAAAAAAATTAGTCTTTTCAATAAATAATGCTGGAAACAACTGGATATACTAATGTAAAATCATAAAGTTGGACTCCTTTCTCATGTCATATGTAACATGTATTATAGACTTAAATATAAAGGCAAGAACTCTATAACTCTTAGAAGAAAATGTAAGAATACATCTTTGTGACCTTGGTCTCCTTAGATATGACACCAAAGGAACATGTATCACAAGAAAAAAATAAAATTAAAAACTTTTTGATTCAAAGACATCATCAAAAAAGTGAAAAGTCACAAAATGGAAGAAAATACTTGCAAATCATAAATATAACAAACTTGTATGCAGAATATGTAAATTTTTTTTATAACTGGATAATAAAAAGACGAATAATTCAATTCAAAAGTGGGGAAAGGATCTGAATAGGCATATCACCAATGAAGATATACAAATAGGTAGTAGGCACATGAAAGGATGTTCAACATTGTTAGCCCTCTGGGAAATGCAAATCCCAAACCATAATGAGGTATTATGTGCTGCCCATTGGAATGGCTATACTGAAAAGACTGATGATAACAAGTGTTAGAATGGGGAAAAAAAAATGGAACCCTTGTACATTCTTGGTATGAAAGTAAAGTGGTACAGACAGTTTGGAAAATATTCTGGCAGTTCCTCAAGTGATTACACATGGAGTTATCATATGGCTCTGCAGTTACAAAGAGAAATGAAAACATACATCCACACAAAAACTTGTACACAAATATTCATTGTGGCACTATTCACAATAGTCAAAAAGTGAAAAAATCCAAATATCAATCAACTGATTAATGGATAAATAAAATGTACCTACATATGATAGAACATTATTCCTCAATTAAAAAGGAATGGAGTACTGATACATGTTCCCACATGTATGAACCCTGAAAACTTATGCTAAGTGAATGAAGCCAGTCATAAAAGACCACATATGGTATGATTCCTTTTATATGAAATGTTCAGAGTAAAAAATCTATAGAGACAAAAAGAATAGTGATTCCCTGGGATGCATGGGTAAAATGCAGAGTGACTGCTAATGGGTATGGGTTTCTTTTTGGGGTTGATAAAAATGTTCTCAACTTGACTATAATGTTGGTTGCACAGATCTTTGTATATATTAAAAGGCATTGAATTGTACTTTGAAGTGGTAAATTATATGGTATATGAACTGTATTCCAACATAGTTGTTATATGTAGAAAAGGGAAGGTGAAGTAAAAACATTTTCAGACAAACAGATAATCACCAACAGACTCATCAGTAGAAGAAATTGTAGGTTATAGTTTGATGATTTCAGATAGAATGCAGACCCAACAATAAGGTAAATATATGAGTAAAAACAAATGAGTATTGACTGTGTCAAATAATGTTAATGATGCCCTATGGAGACACAAAGCAGATGAATACAGGCAGAGATTTGTATACAAAACAGTGGCATAAAAGTTGAGAGGAGGGTAAATAGAGATAAATTGTTCTAAGATCCTTACATTGTCTGGAAAGATTACAAAATGAAATAAATATATTTTGGTAAATTAAGGCTATATGTTGTAACCTCTGATACAATCACTAAAAGAATATCAAAAATGTACATTACTTCCAACTTAATAAAGCAGGAAACAGTATACTCAAGCTGGGTAATTTGAAACGAGTTTAATAAAAGGAGCACCTTATAAAGATGTGAACAAGTTTAAACAAAACAAAATACAACAAAAGGAGATAGCACAGAACCCCATTGTGTCAAGAACTGTGAAGAGTCTGAGACTTTACTTGACCAACTTGCAAGGTGAAAAATTATTCTACTGTAGTTTCAAGGATGCTGGCTGAAGGCACAAGATTCCTGGGTCAGAGACAAAGGACAGTTTGTTACTCACAACAGTAGCAGTAGCCAGAGTATCAGCATTTGCACAGTTCTCCCAGCCTGAAATTTCCATATGATCCTGTGAAGAGGGTCAGGTAACACCTTCAAAAGCAGTAGACTGCATGCAGGAGAGCAACTGTGCAACTTGGTAGATAAGGAAAAAAGAGAACAAATCTCCTGCTGGTGCCTTCCATTGAACAAAACCAACCAGAAGTCAGAAAGCAAGGAAGCACCTTTAAGTCTTCCATAAAACTGACCTTCCTACAGCCCAGGGCAGGTGGAAAAGGATGGAAGTGGATCTGATGGGATGGAGAAACAGAGGGGAAAAGATGAACTAATATGCAATAGTCTAAAACAAGATAAGTGAACAGGGGTAAAGGGGCACAGAAATGGTTAGATAAGGAGCTAGCACTCAATGGGATAGGGATTTAACTCAAAATGTTTAAATGTTTCAATTAAGAGCAATGACCATGTGATTGGATAAAAACCAAATGAACAAAAAGTCCTAATCATACGTTATTTACAAAAGACACTTTTAAAACATGGAAGTTAAAAAAATGTTGACACAAAGTATGGGAAAACGATGTACCATAAAGCATCAGCCAAACTGTATTAACATCAGATGAAGACTTGAAGGCAGAAAAGTTACTAGAGGTGAAGGAGGCCATCTCAAAATATTAATTGCTTTGATTTACCAAGAAGGTCTAATCATTCTAAATTTGCAAAATAACATATGAAAACTAACTTCTAAAAATACAGACTTAAAACATAGCAACAATAGCACGTACATAGTAAAAATAAATTTAAAAATTCACAATCAGAATTGGGAAATTGTAGTATAACATCTCTCAGAAAAGGACAGAACAAACAAATAAAAAATCAGTACAAAAACAGAGAATCTAAACAACATGGCTGACATGTTTGAGCTGACATGATATATATATGTGTATATACATGTATATATATACATGTATATACATGTATAGATATATACATATATAACATATATATGTATATATATACATGTATATAACACATATATATATATATACATGTATATAACACATATATATAACGTATACATACACACACACACACACACACACACACAAATCCAAGAACTGCAGAAAACACCTTCCCAATCATACACAAAATATTGACCATATGCTGAGCCATAAAGCAAGTTTCAACAAATTTCAAAGGATTGAAATTGTATAGAGTATATTCTGTGACAAGGTAATTAAACTATATTAGAAAAAAAAAAAACAAAATAAAAAGAAATCTAGTAAAATCTCTACCACAATGGAAATATAAACATTTTGAACTGAATAATAATGAAAATATAGCTGAGTAAAGTTTCAGAGATAACAACTATGGCATACCTAGAAGGAAATATGTCTTTAAACATGAATATAAAAAATATGAAAAGCTAAACATCAATGATGTTTACACATCAATGTCAAAAATTTAGAGAAAAAAACAAGAACAGCCAAAGAAACCAAAGAAAGTAGAAGGAGGAACATAGGAAAGATAAAAATAGAGATAAACAATTGTATTGCTTATATTGCTTATTTTTATTCTACATTGTTTTTTTATAGAACACAAACAAACAATAAGATTATTCCTGAAAAGCTTTGAAATTGATAAATTCTAGTCTATATAATCAAGGAAAAAACAAAGAGAAGGCACAAATATTCAATGTTAGGAATAAGGAATAGGGAAAAACAATAAATCTTTTAAGTATTAGAAAGTTAAAAGGAAAATATGAACAATTTTATGCTATAATATTTGAAAATTTAGATGAACAAGATAGATTCATAGAAAATACTACTTGTCAAAATCAACACTAGAAGTAAAACGAATTCAGAATAGCCTTGTAAATATTAAAGATGTTGAGTCATTTATTAAAAATTTTCCCACAAAGGAAACCACAGGGTCACATGGCTTTCAAGTAAATTATATCAATAATAAATGAACAAATAACACCAATGTTATATTCACTCTTTATAAAGAAAGAAAAACAAAAAGCATTTCCTATCTCTGAGGTCATCACAACCCTATACCAGCACCTCATAAGAACATGAGAAAAGAAAAGTACAGACCAACCTGACTCATGAACATAGTTGCAAAAACTGTAAACAAAATATCAGCAAACATCAAAAGTATGTAAGCAAGAATGAATAAGGTTTATTCTATGAATATAAATTTAGTTTATAATTTAAAAAACATAATTAATAGAACCAAGGAGGTTCTATTCCAAGGAGGAAAACCATCAATACAGTAGATGCAGAAAAGCTGTTTCATAATATTCAATATCCACTCTTGATAAAAAATTTTTTAGCAAAACCAATATGAGGGAGCCTTCCTCCTTTATCTGATAAAGGATATCTATGACAAAAGTATGACAATATTTTATGTAATATCTACTCCTTTGAGATCAAGAGTAAAATTAAAATCTATGCTATCACCACTCATTTTCAACATTGTACTCAAATTCCTAAGCAATGTGGTAAGGCTAGAAAAAGACATAAAAGATATGAAAATTAGAAAGACATAAATAAAATTGTCATTATTCATAAATAATATATGGGCATGTATATTGAAAACCTAAAAATGTTTTCAATTAAATTTTTAAAACTAACGCATGAAAGTAATTATATGGATAAAAAGATCAATACACAGAAATCAGTTGTTTTTCTCATCGCAACAAATCATAGAAAATTAAATTTAAAAAAGGCATCCAAATTAATAAAAATATCAAATATCTAAGAACATGTCTAACAGTATGTGCAAAGTATCTATGCAGAAAAACAAAACATCATTGAAACAAATTAAAGGTATAACCAAATGGAAAGACACAAATTTCATGGCTTGAGAACATTAGTCTCATAAAAATAGTATTTCTCTCTAAACCAATTTACAGATTTATTGCAATCCAATCAAAATCCCTGTAGCTCTTTGTAAAACTTGTAAAGATAATTCTAAAGTTAATAAATTGAGAAGCAAAATACAATTCCTTGCTTTCCTGAAAATTAAGAGGTTTTGTAAATTATAGTAATTAAGGCAATGAGATTTTGGCATAAATATTGACAAATAAATCAGTGGAGTAGAAGAGAAGGCCCAGAAAAGATCCATGGATAAGTGGACAATTAAATTATGACACAAGAGGCATTGGAAATTTGTGAGGACCGGATAATCCTTTCAATGAATGAAGCTGTAAAAATTACCTGTTTATACAGAAAAAAACAAAACAATCTTTACACCTTCACACTTTCATACCCTAGGATAAAAATAGCTGTCTCGGTGGATCACAGATTTAAATGTGAAAGGCAAAGCAATAAATTTCTGGAATATATACAGAAAAATTCTAACAGGATATAAACATATAATCATAAAAATTGGCTATATTATACTTAAGAACTTCAATTTGTCAAAAGATACCATTAAGAGGTGTAAGATATAAGACACAGAATGGAGGAATACACTTACAAAACATAACAAAGAGCTGGTAACTAGAATATATGAAGAGCTTTTGTAAAAGAATAAGAAACAGACAACAACATAAAAATGGGCAGGAGCGGGGCACTGGATGGCTGGCTCGGTCAGTTAAACATCTGACTCTTGATTTCAGCTCAGGTCATGATCTCACAATTCATGAGATTGAGTCTCGAGTTGGGCTCTGTGCTGACAGTGTGGAGGCTGCTTGAAATTCTCTCCTCCCTCTCTCTCTGCCCCTTCCTGGTGTGTGTACTCTCTCTCTCTATCTCAAAATAAAAAATAAAATAAAATAAATAAAACTTAAAAAAAATGGGCAGGAGACTTGAATTGGTACTTATGGACAGAGGATGTCCAAATGGCAAATAATCACCTGAAAAAAGTACTCAACCTCATCATTCATCAAGAAAGGTCAAATTCCACCATGACCTACAGCTATATACTCAACTAGAATGTCTACTGTGAAAATTCTAATCATATTCCAATCCTCAAGGATGTGAAGAACTGGGGAAATTTATGCATTGCTGCTGGTGGTGAAGTTGGCACAATTAATCTGAGAAACCGTCAGTATCTACTAAAGCTGAACACACACATACCATGACCTCACAATGACACTCCAGCATATATACCGTCCTGAAATGCATACACATGTGCATCAAGAGTTGGATACAAAAGATCCATTGCAGCGGCATTAATAATAGTCAAAAGCTGGAAATAGTCCAAATGCTTATCAGTATGGAATCAGGTATGGAATGGATAAATAAACTGTGGTATTTACATGCAGGAATGTAAATAGAAGAATTTCACAGAAGAATGAAAGAGCCACAGCTACTTGAAAAAGAACGAAGAACGTTGTGAATAATACCTTAAGAGAACCAAGTCAAGCATGAAAGGGTCATACAATATGATTCCATTTATATAAAGGTCAAAAACAGACAACCTACTTTATTGTGCTTCGGGGTGGATACTTACGGTTAAACTAGGAGTTGATTACCATGAAAATCTGATAGCAGGGAGGGGCTTTTAGAGAACTGACAAGGCAATTCATGACCTGACATTAGTGTTTGCCTTGTGATCAGTCATCATACAATTTTGTCTTTGAGCTTCTTTTCTGTATGTATGTTATCTTTCCCGCCATAAAGGCCTCAGAAGTTTGATTTGATGAATAAGGGAGAGAGTAAAGCAAGGATGACACATTTTCCTTGAAGGGTAGAAAGGCTAGGATCCTTAGGGAGAGACAGGAAAGGGAGGTGCAAAGGGACAGACAAGACTCACAGTCAGGGAGGGGCCCAGGAGACAAACTGCTTCCTTTGCAATTTTACAGGCTCAAGCCAAAAAGGACAGCAGCCACTCAGGGGAGGATTTGCTTTTTGGTACCAAGGTATCTGCTTTGCTGTTTCAGAAATCTTGGTACCAACATATCTGCCTCTTGTTTCAGAAATATTTGTCAGTTATGGGAAGCAAAATCTCCTCTTTAAACTTCCCTTTTGATTAAAAAAAATGCCTCTGTATTCTCTCAGGCTGTACTAGGTCTGATAGTTTTCTGCTTTTATATTTCACAGTTCTTTATTTAGAATCATTTTTTTTGTAAACCTCTTTGATAGAAAAACTTGTTCTTTTGTTGGCTTGCTTCAAAAATGTGAATGAGCTAATTCTAATACTTCTTGGTACAGAGCCTCAAGGTATCTAGGAGTAAATTCAATATTTTATACCAACCTATGAGACACAACTATTTAGGTTCGCATTCCTCAGAGACTTGTTCTTTTTGTTCTTGCCCCTAATGACTGCAGGTATTATAATTTTTGCCATGGGGATTAGAGAAGGCGCATAAAACCTGCAAATGGATACTCCCTAGATTTTCACTAAATGAGAAAATGCCCAGAGAGGGGAGACACAATTGAGATCTCATTCCAACAAATGAACACTCTTCCTTAAGGTTAAACATTTATACTGGGAAGTAGAGCAGGATACACTATTGGGAAATAGTATTTCTAGTGATTCCAAAGGTATAAAGTTTCCACCTAACCTTTTCTCTCACAAAAAAGACAGCTTGCTTGTGTGTGTGTGTGTGTGTGTGTGTGTGTGTGTGTGTGTCTGTGTGAGAGAGAGAGAGAGAGAGAAAGAGAGAGAGAGAGAGAGAGAAAGAGAGAGCTGTTGGAAGTAGGGCAGGAATAAACTCCAACCACTGATTCACCCTCCTGTTAGATGCTCAAAGTATACCATTTTAGAGGAGAAATGGCTGCCTGTAAGAGTTTTGGATGAATATAATGATGATGATGAAGAAGGAAGAGGAGGTGAATGAGGAGGAGACACAGAAGGAGATGAAAAGAAAAAAAAATTATGGCTTTTTAAAAACTTTATTTAGAGGCGCCTGGGTGGTTCAGTCGGTTGAGCGTCCGACTTCCTGGTTTGTGAGTTTGAGCCCCTGGTCCGGCTCTGTGCTGACAGCTTGGAGCCTGGAGCCTGCTTCAGCTTCTGTGTCTACTTCGATCTCTGCCCCTCCCCCACTCATAACCACGTGCTTTCTCTCTCTCAAAAATAAATAAACATTAAATTTTTTTTTAAAAAAGTTTATTTTTGAGAGAGCGAGCACGTGCGCGCGGGTGGTGGGGAGGGGCAGAGAGAGACCAGGAGACACAGCATCTGAAGCAGGTTCCAGGCTCTGAGCTGTCAGCACAGAGCCCAACTCAGGGCTTGAGCCCGCTAACCATGAGATCATGACCCAAGCCAAAGTCCAACGCTTAACTGACTGAGCCACCCAGGTACTCCTTTTAAATGTATTTAGTTCAAGTTATCCTCAAATACATAACCTCTTTAAAAAAATTTTTTTTTCAGGTTTATTTTTGAGAAAGAGAGAGCACGTGCACCTGCCTGAGTGGGACAGGAGCAGAGAGAGGGAGACAGAGGATCCAAAGTGGGCTCTGTGCTGGCAGATGAGAGCCTGATCTGAACTCACAAACGGTGAGATCATGACCAGAGCTGAAGTCGGATGCTTAACCCACTGAGCCATCCAGGTGCCCCCATAACCTCTTTTTTATTTTGCTGGAATGTCCTCAATATATCTGTTTCTTTTACATGAAACTCTTTTAAAACCCACACATAGAATCCAGACCATATTCAGGAGGAACTGGATGTGAGTTAGGGCTTTACCTGGCACACAGCATCAATACATGTTAGCTTTCGTCATGATTAGTATTATTAATTTTATCCCTCAGGAGACTAACGTTTTGTTCTTGCATGGCTATTGCATTGTATATAATATCCTGGAGACCACACTCACTTCTGTGACTAATATAAATACTGCTCTTTATTGGGTCTTAATTTTGACATCAGAAAAATGAAGAACTTGGATTCCATAAGCTCTTCGACTCAAAGATTTCCTGCCTCCACAGAGTACTCCGGGTTTCCTCACAAGCTGGGAGTTAGTGATCCCTGGCTGTTAGCAGTGGTTGGTGTTATGGTGCGCGCGCGTGTGTGTGTGTGTGTGTGTGTGTGTGTGTGTGTGTATGGAGGAGAGGGTTTTGCCCACTTCTTCAGGAGGCAGTGTTTGCCTTTCCCTGGGCAGGGGTTGTGGAGGTTAAGAAAACCTGGTGAAACAAATGCCAGGGACAGATGTTACCTAATTTGGTCAAAGAACAAAGAGTGTGTAAAACATTTGGAAATCCTCAACAGTGCATTGGGATGGTGGAATTTACGGGAAGGACAGAAATAGAGCAGCACCCAGAATTTCAGAATAGGATTGCTAAATTTCAGAGGGTGAGCCTAATGTAATTACAATAGTCCACCCTTAATGGCAGAAATATGTTTCAAGACTTCCAGTGGATACCTGAAATCATGGGTAATACCACCATGAATCACCTATACTAATTAGGTATATAATATAATGTATTATATTTAAAATATAAATATATATATATTATGTATTATACATTATATACATATATGTATGTTATATAATACATATTATATGCATATATTATACACTGTATATACTATGTTTTTTCCTATACATACATACTGATGACAAATTTTAATTTATAAATTAGGCACAGTAAGAGAATAGCAATCATAACTAATAATAAAATAGAACGATTATAACAATATACTATAATAAAGGTTATGTAAATGTAGCCTCTCTCAAAATATCTTATTGTACTGTATTCACCCTTCTTCCTGTGATGATGCGAGATGTTAAAATGCCTACTTGACGAGATGAAGCGAGGTGAATGAGCGTTGAGAGGAAGCTACTTTCTGACTCTATCACAAAAGGATGGTCATCTGTTCTAGAGGGAGGCTGGCCACAGGTAACTGAAAGGAAGGAAAGCTAAATCACAGAAGGGGGCACTACTGTACCATTTCGCATAGTCTGGGTTTTTGAGAAGGGATCTTCTGAGTTCGAAGCTTAACTGCACCGATTTTTAGCGTTATGTTGCACAAGCTATTGAGCCCCACCTTCCTTACCTGTAAAATGGGGTAAACATCGAATTCGTGAAGCTGTCGCGAAGGTGGACTAGGACAAGGCAGAGGGGAGACTCAGAAACCGAGGGCTGCTCTTATTAAAAGAAAATTAATATTTTTTTCTAATTCCCAAGACACCCTCAAGATTATCCATGCCTTACTAAGAATTCTCAAACACCTCAGTAGTTTCCTTTGCTGCGCCGACTGTACTCTCTGCTCCCTCAGCCACCCCTCTCCCCCCGCCCCGTCTAGGGCTGCAGGAGTGGAAGACAGGCACGTGGGGGAAGGACTGGGGCAAACCTAGCCCCATGGCCCCTGGCCTCCTGGCACGGTGGGGCCTGTCATGGCGGCCCAGCTACAGCTTAGGTGATCTCAGAGCAGGAAGAAAGGAAGGGTCTGGGGGTCAGCGCCTCCCAGACCCCGGCCCCGCCTGCGCTCCGCCGGGCAAGCCCCGCGGGAGCGCCGGCTCACATGGGTCCCCGCCTCCAGCGGCGCGGGCCCGCCCTGACCCTGGGCTCAGCCTCGCGCTCGGGCGCCCACCTGGGGAGGTGGCGGCCGGGCCTCGCGCGCGGGCAGCCGAGGGCCGAGTGCGGGCCGCGGGACCTCCGCCAGCGCCCCGGAGCGTCCCGGACCTGGTGCGGGGCCCGCCCGGCGCCCGGCGCCCTCCCCGCCCCCTCCGCGCCTCGCCCCGCCGCCCGCGGCCCCCACCCATCGGCCGCTCCTCCCCTCTCCCCACCCTCCTCCTCCGCCCCCTCCCCTCCCCCGCCGCCTCGCCGACTGCTCGGCCGCGCGTCTGAGCCGCCCGGGCCCGGAGCGCAGGCGGCGAGGCCACCGCACCTGCAGCGCGCTCGGGCTGCCAAGCAGCCGCCTCGCCTCCCGCCGCCTGGCCTCCCTCTCCCCCAGCGCCGGGTCTCCCGTGACACCCGAGACCCCCGGCCGACGACAATGACCACTTCCCTGCAAGATGGGCAGAGCGCCGCGGGTAGGGCGGCTGCCCGGGACTCGCCGCTGACCGCCCAGGTGTGCGGCGCTGCCCAGGGGAGGGGCGACGCCCGCGACCTGGCGCCTGCCCCCTGGTTGCAAGCGCGGGCGCTCCTGCCCCCTCCGGACGGGACCCGCGGCTGTGCTGCAGACAGGTAGGCAGCCCTCCGAGGGCGCGGGGGAGTGTCCTGGGTTGGCAGCCGGCGAGGGGCTGAGGAGGCGGTCCTAGGGGGTGAGCCATGTGCCCAGAGCTGGGCCAAGTTTGTGAAAGTCTCTGAAGACAATTCCCTTTAAGCTGGCTTCTACCGGCTCGGCAGGACATTGCGATCTCCCAGCGCCTTATAAATAGCATCACCGTTTCATTGAGAGCTCCTGGTCTCTCTCACCTCTGCCCATCGGTGTGAACTAGGAGGCCAGGCTGGCCACCCCACTTCCTTTCTTCGTGGCCCTGCACTGAAAGCAAAACAAACAAACAAACAAACAAACAAACCCCTAATCCTTTTTATTTTATGTGTTTAAAAAATCGGAGCATAAATGAATTCACCTCCCACATAGAATCTTACAGCGACCCTGGAGAGGCAAAGCACGGATTGACATTTGAGCAGTCTTGCTGTTCAGCAGGAAAGAATAGAGGCTTTAAAAGGTTTCCCAATCTCCATAGCATTCAGCACTAAGTGCCTTTAGAGTTCACAGTTTTGCACATACTTTAGGAAAGAAAAAGACTGCAACAATACAAAAATCTGTAGTCCTTTATATTCATACATTTAAATGGTACTTCTCCCCCCAGATTTTCAAAGTGCTTCAACTTCACTGAAGTTAAAATTACTCCGCAGTGGACTAGAGTACATTTATACTAGCAAGTTCTATTCACTTACCTCTTCAAAAACACTGCCTTGCGGTTTAGTATCTATAAGCACTTGAAAAATCAACAGACTGTGTGTGGGCAACATTGTGAATGAAATTTGAAGTGAGATGAACCACAGCTATAATTAATAAACCATAACTTCCAAAAGTGATTAGTGAAATAGCATAGGGATGAATTCACTAAATGTTTGTAGACTTGGTCAATTTAATGGATGCATAAAAATGTCTAACTTCTCAGGATGGTTTTTGCATCAATAATTATATAGTATTTCAGCCTCAGGAAAATTATCAAAAGTGCTGGAAATAGGCTTTCTATGCCTGGTAATTTTTTTTTAAGGCCAAAAAAAAAAAAAAAAAAGATAGGAATACTATAGAAAATTCATTTATATCAATTAACATATTTTATTTTGACCCACAGAAAGTACATCACAGATCTTTGCTGTACATTTTATATAATATTAGTGTTATCACAGAGTGGTACATGTTGGCCTTAACTTCTTAATCCTGTCAGCAATTAAATTTTACATTCATTCCGCTTTATGTAAATTACATCCTATGTTCTCTTGGTGTAGGAGAAAAAAGAAAGATCTTGATGTTCTGGAAATGCCATCTATTCCAAACCCTTTTCCTGAGCTATGCTGTTCTCCATTTACATCTGTGTTGTCAGCAGGCCTGTTTCCCAAAGCAAATTCAAGGAAAAAACAGGTATGCATTTTAAAATGTTTAATTCAAAAATCTTAGGAGCTCTAAATCCATACAGTTTTTAAGGTATTCAGTAATTTGTAATATTAACAAAGGATTAGTATGGTCTATTTTAAATGACTATTGGCTGACAAAGTTTTTGGCATCATTTTCCTTTAAGGCCTTAGTTTTCACAGCTATATAATGGGAATGTTAAAAGTTACCTACTAAGCTTTTAGGATGGGTTAAATGAGAGAATATATATAAAGTACAGAGTCTGGGAGCTGTTATTATTTACAGGGTAGCTGGGGAGAGTTATATATGATGATAGATTATCAATTTTTAGTCAAATTGGAGGAAGGCAATGGTATTGGGGTAAGAAACAGATTGGTTGATTTCTTTAATACCTTCCATAATCTTCCAATTTGCAACCCATGCAACCTCACTTACTAAAGGAGAGTGGGATAGTGAATCTGTGGACTCCTCAGTGAACCAGTGAACTCTTCAGTTTGGAGGCTTCTGGGTGCAGAAGGCAGATGATGACTTCTTAGTGATAATTAGACGATGGACTTTATTTTTTATTTACTTATTTATTTTAATGTTTGTTTATTTTTGAGAGAGAGAGACACACACAGAGCACGAGCAGGGGAGGGGCAGAGAGAGAAGGAGATGCAGAATCCAAAGCAGGCTCTAGGCTCTGAGCTGTCAGCACAGAGCCCTACGCAGGGCTCGAACCCAAGAACGACACTGGACCTTAGTCGGACGCTTAACCGATTGAACCACCCAGGCGCCCCAGAAGATGGACTTTATTTTATATGATTTTGCTTTCCTTTTTAGTTTCTAGTTTGAGACTGACTTAGGCAAATTAGATTTCCAGGACCAAACAACTATGGAGAGAGATCCTTAATGACTATACATTTGGAAAAAAAAAAAATCAATGTTTCCTAGAATAATCCCGTCTCTTCTTAATATACTCCCTCCCAATTTTGAATTAGCAAAACAAAGAGAGGTTTCACTAGGCAAAATGTACCTTGTTCTTGCGAGGATAGAAGCAATAAATTTAAACAGTCAGATGTTTGCAGTGAGGAGACGGATAGTAAGTGGGGAAAAGACAGTTGACCATTTCCCTGCATCTGTTGTTCTCTTTCCTTTTTTTCTGCACTTTTACTTCCTGTGATGGGTTCAGTAATGCATATTTACAGTTTTAGGAGTGGAGGAAATACCCTAGGAAATAGATGAGCTCTTGATAACATAAAGCGATAATAGAGACAGTATGGAAGCTTTCCATGGACTGTTGGGTTTTGATGGAAGTCTGGTATAACAAGGCATATATATATATATATATATATATATATATATATATATATATATATATAAATTTTTTTTTTTTTTGATGGGGGCGGTTTGAAGTTTAATTGGTGCATGTGCTTTTTGGAAAAGGACTGGAGAAAGTGGGAGTAAATATTCCCGGAGCAGAGGTATGTTCTCAATTAGAGACTTTGATGGGGGAGGCAAGTCCTTAAGTGGGCGGGACTGTGACTTTGGATGAGGAGATGAACACGGAGGAGATTCTCAAGAGCTTTATTATCAGGGTGAGTTTTAAAGTCAGAGCCCAAGAGAAAAACAGCCCCCCCCCCCCCCCCCCGAAATGTCTGGGCCTTTTAAAAGCTTGGCTTTCAGGTCAGGATATAAGATCGGAAGATGGGTGATAGATTTGACCATGTGTCGTGATGGTGGAAAAATTGATTCTGGATTGCCTGTGGGATCCAGAATGGGAAAAGGAAATGCCCGATGGTGACATAATAGTCAGCTAGGGAATTTGATAGGTTATTTCCCTATTAATAGAGGGCCCTCTGTGTTTCTTGCACCAATCTAGGCCCTGGGGGACTGAGCTAAGCAAAAATGCCATGCAAAGGGTGTTTACCATGATGGGGCTTGGATTTGAGGTTGGGTCATGACTTTGGAGTTGAACAGAAGAAGGGGAATAGAGAGGGAGAGGTCTGGGCTTACTCTCACTTTAATTTTGAGAATTAATGCTGGGAGAATGCCTGTGTCTGAGAGATGTTGATGGGGCAAAGTTTGTTTTGAATAAAGAGGAAATATATTAATAGAGGGAGAAAAAAAAGAGAGCATGGGTACAGGTGTTAGGGTCAGGTCAGGGTGTGCCCTAAGTATGCAGTTATCATTGTAGGGTAAGACATCTTGTCTTGGTGAATGACAACATTTTTTTGGATCAGGTTTAGCAAATTGCAAAATGGGAAAAGGGTGCTATGTGACTATTGACTCCGGCTGGTTTCCTGCTCTGGCCTTGTGTCCTGTTTCCACAGTGACCTTCTGAGAGAGCACTGCACCCACACAGACAGCTGTGCTGTTTCATGAACAGAGCGTTCTGGCCCGACTCCTGGAGACCAGTCCCAGAGAGGTGTTCCCACCTGAGAAGGGCCCAGCATGCTGATCTCTTCCTTTGCTCAAGGGTTGGGATCTCTCTGAAGAGAAGGATGTCCCAAAGTTGGGGAAGAGGAAGGTTTCTTTTTACATTCTTTTATGTTTTCCACCTACGCTTTGCATTTAAAACGGATCCTTTGTTTTTATTCCTTTGTATGTGCTCAGTTCTTTGGACTGAGTGTTGCTTTGGGAACAGATGACTCTATGTCAGTAATTCCCCAAGCTCAGTATCTTTGTGACACACATTACCCTTTTACTAGATGGTATTTCTGGCCCGATTATCTCTGACCTTCACTTGAGGTGATGTAAATGACTGGATGTGGTAGGTTTCCATTGACTGTTATTTACGGTTGACACATTGCAGGAGCCCTGGGTCTCTTCTCTTAATATTTTCTCTTTCATTTGTTTGGCTTACCCTTGCCAGTCATTTTAGCAATTCTTTTCTCCCTGTAGAAAAAGTGAAGGATTGCGCTTGTTACTTACAAATAATTGACCAGAAAGTTTGAAAGAATCTAGACTAGAAATGTTAAATTTCATGTGGTCTTTCAAAACCAGAGTCAAAAATCATTTTACACACTATATATATACACATATATATATATATGTGTGTGTATATATATATACATATGTGTGTGTGTATACACATATATATGTGTATATATATGTGTGTGTGTGTGTACACATATATATATATACTTTTTTTTTTAACAATTTGAGACACCTACATAATGCATAAGTGGTAAAGTGTATTGAAGCCCAAATAGGATATGCTTTATCTCTGTTTGATAATAAAATGTCTCAAGGTATACAATACTGTAGGCTTTCAGTATTTTTATCGTAAAATAAGAGCTGGAATGAGATAGAATGTGGATTCTTTATTCTCTCTCCTTCTTATAATGCTGTTCAGATATATTGCCTGGGCATATTTCCTTGTGTTTATCAATAAAGCAGATTCCTTTATATACATAGTCTAGAAAGAAAAATTACTTGTCATTTAAACTTTATATTAAAAGTGACTTAACTTATGGTTTAAATTTCTCTTTTTCTTCTATTTCTTTTTTTAATGTATACTTATTTATTTATTAATTTTTTTAAACATCTATTTATTTTTGGGGGGGAGAGAGAGAGAGAGAGAGAGAGAGAGCGCATGAGCGGGGGAGAGGCAGAGAGAGAGAGGCAGACACAGAATCTGAATCAGGCTCCAGGCTCTGAGTTGTCAGCTCAGAGCCCGATGCGGGGCTTGAACTCATGAGCTATGAGATCATGACCTGAGCCGAAGTCAGACGCTCAACCGACTGAGCCACCCAGGCGCCCCTGTGTATTTATTTATTTTGAGAGAGAGAGAGCATGCACGCACACACGTGTACATGAGTGGGGGAGGGGCAGAGAGAGAGGGAGTGAGAATCCCAAACAAGTTCCATGCTGTCAGTACAGAGCCTGACGTGGAGCTGGATCCCCTGAACTGTGAGATCATGACCTTAGCCTAAATCAAGTGTCAGAGGCTTAACTGACTGAGCCACCCAGGCGCCCTCTTCTATTTCTGATTGAAATTTACCAGGAAATCATCCCTTAGCACTTACTGTTTGTAGAAAGGGAAATAATAAGAGATCATTAGCCCTTACAGAAAAATTAGTTCTTGTCTTGGGTTTGTCTACTGTCAGGTAATTTTTCTGCTCAAACTCAGCTTGTGTAGCAGGCCTGGTTAATTGCTTCCCAGGACTTTGTAGTATAACTTATTCAACATAAAGTATCTGAAGATTTTAAAGATAAAAAGACACCTATGAAAAACTGTGTTATGGAATGTTTGAGCTGGAAGAGAACTTTGAGATCATCTAGTGGACAGATTAGTAAATTGAGGCTAGAAATGCTGTGTGGCTCATAGTACACAGCAAGGACCAACAATTGCATTTCTTGAGGCCTTAAAGGGTCTTTTTTTAGGAAGGCACAATTTCCGCAGAAGTCGAGGACCATAAGAGTAGCACAAGGAATAAACATGCCAGTGTTGTTGGTTATAATCGCTCATAATACCAGAGCAGGGGTGACGGTACCATTGGTTAATACAAATTTAAGGACCTAGATATTTGTTTTTTCCTTCTTCAACTATTTCTTTATGCTTTTATCCTCTAGCTTTCTTCTCCGTCTTACTTGATATGATCAAATAATTGGCTTATCACCAAGTAGGATTTATTGGTATTACTAATAACCAGCTTTTGTATGTAGTTTACAGTCCACAGAAGAGTGCCAAGAAGTGGTCTGATATCCACATTTTATGATTTTTTAAAAAGTGCAAAAACCAGAAATGATTTGCCCATGCTCCCACAGTTGAAATAAAGGGAGATCAAAAAGAATATTGGTTGTGAATGTTTTTGCACCTTACCAAACTGTTTCTGATCTATTCTGTATTGAGTTAAGCCTTTTTGTACATCTGAGAAAAAGAAAAAATATCTTTCAAATAATTAAGAAATTACTTTTCCATGTGTTCTGCCTTTGATTTCTTTTTTCTCTCTCATATCAGGGACTATCAAAAGACAAGTTCATCTCTCCCCAAATTATAGGGTCTCTGATGTCACTCCTTTGTGATGCGAGTAATTAACCCAATTTGCATAGTTCTGTAGGAATCTTGGTGTGCCTGCTACATTAACCACACTCTTCTATACTCATTTCTCCAATATTCACGGAAGTAGAGAGCAATAAGTTATACTCTCATATTCCCATTTTCCACTTTCAGTAATTATAAAGATTTTGCTTCATTTACTTCATCTATTTCTTTTTGAATTTTTTATCGTCTTTGTTATAAATCCTGAACATCCTCTCATTGAATCCCCACCTAGTTTTGTATGCATCTCTGAAAAGTACATTTTCTATATAATCAAAATGCCATCATTCGCTAACAAAAATAACAATAATTCCTTGGTATCATTTAAAACCATTCATAATCTAATTGTCTCAGTTGGAAGGACACATGAAATCTCCAAATTATAAACTGGTTATATTTCAAAAGTCCTTAAATTAGCTCTTTGGAAATTTAAATTCATTTTCAGATGGAAACAGCATCATAAGTCGTATTTAGGTACCCCCAGGCCATTTTACAAAATCCCATTTAATGTGAAATGAAATGCAAATATCTTCTATATGCAGAAAAAAATAATAGAAACAATACTTGCTCCTATTAGGGTTTCAAGCAAATATGTCTTTCCAACAGCAATTTGCTACTTCTGAATGTTGGCACTTGATGAATATCATTTTTCTTGGGAGGAATTTGAAAGTATACAGATCTTTGTAGCAAATCTGAAGCAGGCTTTAGAGCAGTGCTTCTCAAAGGGTAGTCACTGGACCACCTTCCTCAGAATCAGCAGGGATGCTTGTTAAAAATGTTGATACTCAGGCCTTTTATAAAACCCACTGAATAATAATGTCCTGGTGAAGGACATAAGGATTTGACTTTTTTTTTTCTTCTCTTTGACATATATTTGGAAAATCACGGGTATTCTTATTCCCTGTCACTTTTAGACTGTCGGGCAATCTGACCTTTCAAAATTGTGGACAATTTCATTTAGTTGAGAAAAAGTAGGAATATTACAAATGGACTTTAGTTGTTATTTTATCCAGGTATTGATTGTTTGGAGGAAACAACCTCACATGAACTAGCCTGAAAGGTTATGTTATAGTATCTGCAGGCCAAAAGTTCACTGATCTCATGAGAGATCAGAATCGGGGAGTAGAAAGTCAGCAAAAATCAAGGCAGACACTTTCTCCATTCTCTCTCTTCTGTTCTTCCACAAATACAGCACATAACCTCTGCTTCTTCTATGTCCATTTCCTCTCACATTTCTCTGCAATCTTGCTTGTCTTGATGGCACATCAGAGCACATGGCCCCAAATGGCCATCTCTTTGGAATAAATCTTTCCTCCCATTTGTGGTTTAGCACTTGGTAAGTGACTGGAGTCTACATCTGGAGAAAGCTGTTAGCCCAGTGTGCCCAGCTCTTTATTCAGTCAGCTGTGGCCAAAGGGACACAAGAACGTGGACCACTGCTCAGCAGTTTGTGGGAACAGTTTTGTGGGCAAGAAGTCCAGCTTCAATGGGTATGGCATATGAAGGTGGGAGAAAAACAGTGGACAGCTAGTGCCCCAGGGAAAACAAGACCTCAAACAAAAAAACAGTGGACACAAAATCAAATTCTTACTGTATCCTTATGATATATGGTGATTTACCAGTTCATTTGGCTAACTGACCTAGACAATTTACAGTGTCTGCTTCTTTCCTTCAGTTCACTTAATTCAGTTGAAGCATATTTACTTGACCGTGGTTTCAGTTCATGCCACCCTTGAGTTATGCTTATCTTGCTTGGCCATTGTCTTGTGCTTGCATTTTAGCCTCTGATGACAGGAGCTACCGACACAGGATTCTCCCTACTTCATGCTAGTTACTTTCATTTATAACAGAAGACAGCTGCCTCTTCCTATTTTAAAACTTAAATCTCCTAGCAGATCTGCTTGTCAAGGTTTTATTTCCAGTTTGAAGGTTGCCTCTAATTTTTGGTGAAATTGCAGGGTACATTTGCAATCCAACCTTTATCTGCAATATGGGTCTTATTTTTCACTTCTCTGAAAGCTCAGCTTCTGGTTTATTTTTCCCTAGGGGCATATATTATGTTCTGTCAACAGAAGGAAAATTGGAGCCATTCATGGTTCAATATAAATGTGGATCTTAATTAATATAAAAGAGCTTTCTGCAGTCTTGTGGATGTTGCTTTTAAACATGTCAGCTTATATAGAAAAGTGAGAAATTCCATTGTGTAAGAATACACTGATGTGTATTTGAGCAGGGATAGACAGACTTGGGCATTGTCCTTTTGGCACTCCGTTTAAGGGATAGCTCAGTGGAGAACCCGGAAATGGCCACAAGTCTTTACCAAGGCAAGGGAGCCTTTCAGAATCAATTTAGGAGAGAAGTAGGAGAACTGATATAGGGAGAGCATCTTTTACTTCTTTTCCTTCCCTTTGGCTCCACTCATTTAGCATTTTTTCAAAGCCACAGAGAAAATAAACATAAATAGGAATATTAGTATTCTTTTTTTTTAAAAGATTTTATTTTGAAGTAATCGCTACACCCAATGTGGGGCTCAAACTTAAACCCCAAGATCACGAGTTGCATGCTCTACCAACTGAGCAGCCAGGTGCCCTGGGAGGATTAACTATTCTTAACTAGTTTACCAATGCATGTACCTATTCCAAAAGCTCATTTATAAGTGGGCTGTTTATTCACATATATTTGTCTGTAGATGTAATGTTACATGTGGTGGTGAGGTTGTTAGGGAGTCAGTAAAAATTTTTAACCCATAATAGTTCCAGAGTATGGTACATTTACAGCATCCTGGGTGCCATTTTTAATATTGTTTCTGTGGAAAGATAGGAGACAGTATGACATGATTAAAAATATTGGACCAGAAACCTGCAAACCTAGTTTTTAATAATATCCTGCTGCTGCTCAGTGATGTGATATAAGCCTATTGCCCATACTTTCTGGGCTTTGTGAGTGCTACCCTTTATTCTATTCCTAGAGCAAATGATTCTGGTGGCTCTTAAAGTACAGGATGACTCCTTGTAGTAGATACAGGAGTCTTAGGAGGTTCCTTTGGTGCCACTGGCCCCAGAAGTTTCCCGTCAGCCTTTGTTCAGATCTTCCCACATGGTCACCACACCTCCTGTGATATAGAGCACATTGGGTGTCATGCGACAAGGAGCACAGGAGCCACCAGCTAAACTGGAAATTGCACATCAAAGTCAAGGTCCAAATAGTAGAAACAGAGTCAGAAGGGGCCATATCTGAGAGGCGCCAAGTTAGGTGGTGAAGTTATATTGAAACTTAGAAATAAGGATATGAAATGAGATGCGAAACATTTGAGGGTGGCATAGGTCCAATGTACCTGGTTCTGCTTGGCTTGAATGGTTGAGGTGCATAACCTTTAAGTCCTTCTCCAGGTTCCTCTTGCTCCGCCCTCAAGTAATCCATTTGGTTGCTCAAGCCAAAATCAAGGAGACCTCTTTCTGGTCTTATGTCAAGTACTGCTACATATTTCCCAAAATATACTTGAATCCATTAACTTTTTTCCATCTTCACTATTGCCATCCCAGCTTCAGCCACTGTCTTCTCACATACTGGAGGCTCATAAAGGGCCTTTGTGCTTCTATTTTAGTCTATCTGGGTACATTCTTCATGCATTTGTTAGAAGTGATCTCTTAGAAATGTGGATCACACTGGGGCACCTGGGTGGCTCAGTTGGTTAACGTCTGACTCTTGATTTTGGTTCAGGTCATGATCCCGGGGTTGTAGAATTGAGTCCCGTGTCAGGCTCCACGCTGAGTATGGAGTTTGCTTAGGTCTCTCTCTCCCTCTCCCTCTCCCTCTCCTACTCCCCCACCCCTTCTGCCCCCTCCCCTGCACGCTCTCTCTCTCGCTCTCTCTCTCTCTCTCTCAAAAAAATGTAGATCACATCATGTCACTGCCTGATTGAAAACTTTGTGATAGATTAGCATGAAATTCAATTTTGTACCTTGGCCTACAGGATTCTACATGATTTGACTTCTGTCTACTTCTTAAATCTCATCTGCATTCTACATTTTGTTGATTATATTGCGGCCACGGCACAGGGGCCTTCCTACCTGTTTGTGAATATGGCATCTTTTATTCTACCTCAGAGTCTTTGACCTTACTGTTTTTTTCTGCTTGGAACCTCTCTTCCTGGCTCTTTACATAGCTGACTCCTCTTTATTCTTTAGGTAGGTCTCAATATCAAATGACTTATCAAGGAGGCCTTTTTGACTGGACTATCTAAAGTGTTCCTTCACACTTGTTTTTTTATTTTATTTTCCCCCACCACGCCACCATATTTTCCAGTGCATTTCATTGGCTTTACTTAACATAATATGAATTGTTGCATTTATCTATTTGGTCTAATTATTTATTGTTTTTCCTTCCAGATGGAATATCTTACATTCCTAGTTCTTGGGTTCTTTCATTAAAAGAACCAATGAGTAAATGGATTATTAAAGACAAATAGTTCAAATAAATTTTAACAAATTGTATTTGACGTATTTATTCTAGTGGTGATCGATTATCTTCCTCCTCTTCATCAAATTTAAAAAATTTTCTAATTCTGTTAATAGTTACACATAGGAAATTTTGGTCATATGTAACAAAATTTATGGATATATTTCTGATTTGGTACATTATTCTTATTTAATGAGATTGTAAGTAAAAAGTATTTGGTGGATTGCAGTATACTTTCTTCCAGCTTTCTGTGTGTTAAAAATGCCCACGTTAGAAAAAATTAAGTGGAAATACCAATTTGGCTTATAATATGAGTCTGTCAGAACAAGGGGTAGTAGGTATTAGCAGATGTTTTAATTATTAACATTTATATCACTGGTGGATGACTTGGGCCAGTGCTCATGATGTAGAAATAAAGAGACATGTACCCCTTGAATGTATAAAATTTACCAAGGGATGTGCAAACTCATAGAGTCAAGAGAATTAGTTACTGGATCCTCATCTTCCATACGTACTTCTTAAAACTTACCTTTCTGAGAACCCACCTGTGTTCATAATAACATTTTCACTTGGTGTATTACCCTGGGGCATGTAAACCTCCAGGGCATCACACATAGGGAAAGCTTCCTTTAATGATTAATCAAAGCACCACAAATCAGAAAGAGCTCCTGTCTTTTTGTGTCTTAAATCAATTTCTGTTAAGGAGAGACATGGTGGGAAATGAGGAATTGGGGTAGTGGTGAAATGTTCTGAATTCAGATATATGATTGTGTGATGGGACTGATAACAATTTTCACTTTTTTATTTTCAAGGATTTTTTTTAAAAGTTCATTTATTTTGAGAGTCAGAGAGAGAGAGAGAGAGAGAGAGAGAGAGAGGGAATCCCAAGCAGGCTTTGCGCTTGATCCCACACATGGTGAGAGATCACGAACCAAAACCAAGAGTTGGTCCCTCACCCAACTGAGCCACACAGGTGCCTCTATCATAAAATACTTGAATATTTTCCACTTTCTTTTAATAACAAATACACTGGCTGTTAGACTAATTTTTTAGTGTATATACATCATTTGTTTTCACTAAAATCATAAGAAATATTTATCATGATGAATATTACAATTAATGGAGCTATTGCTAATTTTATACCTGTTTTTATTTAATTACATCCCAAAGCTAAAAAGGTAGAATGTACACTTAACACAATTACCAGAGAATTCCATGTTCTTAGCACTTTATCATACACTTAGAGCTCTTAGTTCTATATTTTAATTTTGACTGTATTCAGCTATTTCTTTTATAAGATATAATCTATAATTAATTTTCAGTGTTTTTTTAATATTTTTTTCTCAGAATGTATATTGATACCTTTATTTGAGTTGAAAAATAAAGTTGGATTTTATCTGATAGAATATAAGTCTGATTTGGCTGACTGATTTGAGAGTGACGACTATCTTTTCCAATTATATGGTTGACATTTTCCTTAAATTGAATAAACTAAATTTACAGCCCTAAACTTTTGATGAAAATGTATTTAAAGCACATTATAAGATAATGGCATTTTTATTTAAAAAACTGGAAAGAAGTCATGCAAAAGCCTCACTGTTATGTTTGATTGGCCAAGGTGTAATAAAATTAGCACTTTCCTCCCAAATTTTTCTGAGTATATTAGTTTTAACAATTTAAGTGAGAAAGTAACATATCATTAATCTTGGGTAATCTCATTGATTGATAAACTATTTAGAAATTGAGAAAGTGAATGAATCTGATTAATAATGAATCTTTTTCAAGTCCGATAGTTTTCAATTCATTGTTTTCAGTTACATTATAAAAGCCCTAATTGATTTATTGGATGATGTATCATTAAAAATGAATTTTAGGGGCCCCGGGGTGGCTCAGTTGGTTGAGCATCTGACTTTGGCTCAGGTCATGATCTCACTGTTCACGGGTTTGAGTCCCGTGTCGGGCTCTGTGCTGACACCTAAGAACGTGGAGCCTGTTTTGGATTATGTGTCCCTCTCTCTCTGCCCCTCACCCGCTCACACTCTGTCTGTCTCTCAAAAATAAAATAAACATTAAAAAAGAATGAATTTTTAGCTCAGATGAAATTCAAAGATTGACGTTGCTTTCTACCACATCTGCACTGTCTTTTCTCCCTTACCCAACTTACTTTTTCTCTCTGGAACTTAGCATCTGGCATTTTATATGTTCACACATATATGTGTTTATTCTCTGTCTTTTCCCACTAGAACAAGTCCCTGTAAGAGACTTCATTTTATGTATTCCGTCTCCAGCAGATAGAACAATGCCTGGCACTTAATAGGCCTTCAATAAATTTTGCTGGGTCAAAGAATAAATTCATGAATTAATGAATGGGGAAGACACAGAAGAGGTGGTTATTATTAAGTGAAGGAGTGAGGGAATATTTGGGAACGTACTAATACTTTAATATAATGGATAAAGAATTTGCAAGGAAACTTAGAAAAGTGAACTTTTGTAACTGGGAGGGGTCCAATATTGTTAGATGTTAACAAGGTCTGAATCAGGATAAACGTTTGAGTATTGATTTACCACTCTTAGCACATTCTAAATTTGGATTACCCGTGCTCAGAATAAGTTCTGTTCTTTGTCTGTTTGGTCCCCTTGTGAGCGTTTTCAGTCTCAACCAGCCCATGTGCGCCAGTTAAAAAGCACGTATACTTTATGGGGCTGAGTCCAGTAAAAGCTTTTCAATCAACCCACATTCATAGTGGAAGATTACTTTCATTCTTGGGAAGGGTGACATATGTGTGTGAAGCCCAGTATTCAGATGAAAGGAGCACTTTGGTATTATTTAACTGTGTATTGGCAAGACTTGAGCCAGTATCTAGTTTCTCTTTAGAGACATTTTGCATTATATTACAGTACTCTTACTGTGCTGTGCCAGGGAAATTAAGATCAGCTGGAACACTCTGTAGGTCATTGGCTTGGAATCTCAGGGCACTGGGAACTTGATGTTTTGTTTTAATGACCTCATTTAGGCTGAACCTGTCTTTGTCCCAAAAGCATAAGGGCCTCTTTACAAAACCATGTCTGCACCTTGGGAAATAGATGGGAAAGGTTTAGAGAAAAGTGACTAAATATTTGAAGGCATTGGGTCAACCTCCATGTGCAGGGTACTTGATAAATGACTCATTAGTTAAGGAAGATGAAGAGGATATTATTCAAATCCCTTCAACGTTGTTGTAGCCATCAAATTCCAGGATGTCTGAAACATACTTTGAAGGTTGAAGAGGGTATTTTTAAAAAAAATGAAAGGAAGAAGTGTTTACAGGTCTTGTAGCAGTTCATGGGACTTGGGCTCTGGCAGATGCTTTCTGCAGAGATTTCCATAGGATGTCACTCTTGTGGAATGAAGCACCTCCTCCATATTTCTCAAAGTGGGAGTATATGATGCGTGTATGCATATGGGGTGTGTGAGGACTGTGGGAGGGCCATATGGGAAGTTGCATGATAAACATGGAACACCTTTTTGGAACGATCATTTTAATTGAAAATAGGGGGAAATATTCTTATATTAAAATCAACCCTCCTGTTTTTATGAGCAGAATGCACAATTTACGTGAATTTTTAAGAACAAAGTTAATACCTCAGCGTCATTGCCTACCCAGAGATGGCAAGGGCTGTGTAAGTTGCTTTCTTTTGCACCTTCAGTGGTTCTGGTGGAAAAATTTGAAAACACTAATGTTGTTTTCAGTTGTTGTGGGAAGTGACTTTTTGTAATCCTCAAGAGGATTGGTTATCAACTGTCTTTTCCTTCCCAGCACTTCTCTAACCAAACTGCTTTCTCCCTAAAGCTTCTCTGATTTCATTGGTACCTGTATCATGAATATTGAGGAGATTGGGTTGTTAAACATTTGAGTGTGTTTTCTATTGTACTTTCCGGCAGCTTGGTAGGAAGTGGCTCTCACTGAAGTCTCTGAAGACCACCCTATTCTGAAGACCTTCGTTAGCGCTTATTTTGATATCCCAGCAGTTTGGGGCATTTTTAACTACTCTTCACTTCTTGTAAATTTTCTTGACTTCTACCTTTTATAGGCCTCTGTCGTAGGACCTCAGTGTTGGTTTCCTTCGGGTTTTAACCTAGAACTTTTTGTTTTCTTTTTAGTTTCATTTTATTGCTTGGGTAATCTCATCTCCTCCCATGGCCTCAACTGCAATATATACATATAAATCCAGACTATTTATCCTGGACTGTCTGCTGGATATCTTCAGTTTTACAGTCTATCGACATCTCAAACTTTGCATATTCCAAACTGAATTAATACTTTTCCTCTTCAACATGTTCCTTCTGTGTCTTCCTTCATTGGGAGTGGCATAGTCTACTCATACTAGAAGTCAAAAATCTTAGTTCTTAGTCCCCTCGCTATTCCTCTCCTCATCTGATTGGTTACAAAGTCCTCTTGGAAAAACAACTCTTGACTTTATCTATTCTGTGTTAGGTGTCCTGCTTTGAGAAAATCTCCCAGTCAGTTCTGTTGCATTATCAGTCTGTTTACTTATCAGTGTTCTGCTCTCCAGGAAGCTCTCTAGTGGCAGCAAGAGCCAAGTCTGCCTTGGACATCAGCGCATTTCCAGACCTTAGCATTGCGCCTGCCACATCATAGGTCCGCTGTAAATACTTGAATAGATGGTTCGGATGGCACTTTTACCCAAAGTAGGATTCATTTCTAAAATATCTGATAGATGATCATTCATATAGTCTCCTTGAGCATTTTTAATGATGATAAGTTTATTTTGCTGGTGATCAGTAAAATCCCTATACAAATGCCCTCTTATGAACTGCACGTAAACCAAAGTTGTATATAATTTGTTAGAATAAAATTTAATTGCTTTATTTTTTGTAGGATTTTACCTTTCCCTATTTAATTCTTAATTTTGATCCATTATCCCAACATGTCAAGATATTATCAAATTGTGTTCTTTTATTACAGTAATTGTCCCTCTCAGCTTTGCTTCATATCACATCGGAATAGATGACAATAATATCTTCATTCGAGAATGAACAGTGAAACTTGCCACGTTAACCTGCCCTCAAGGATGATACTAGTGGATTAGTCAATACTTTGAGTTTTCTTAACATGTTGCTAAACCATTCAACCAATATTTATTGTCTTTGTACTAGTCATTGTGTTTGGTATATATACAGTCTACTCTTGAACAACATGGGCTTGAACCGTGTGGGTCCAACTTACCCAAGGATTTTTTTTTTTAATGTTTATTTTTATTTTTGAGAGAGAGAGAGAGAGAGAGAGAGAGAGACAGAGCACGAGCAGGGGAGAGGCAGAGAGAGAGGGAGACACAGAATCTGAAGCAGGCTTCAGGCCCTGAGCTGTCAACACAGAGCCCGACATGGGGCTCAAACTCACAAACTGTGAGATCATGAATGACCTGAGCTGAAGACAGATGCTTAACTGACTGAGCCACCCAGGCTTTTTTTTTTTTTTTTTTTTTTTTGATAAATATAATACAATACTACAAATGTATTTTCTTTTTTTAAAAAAAATTTTTTTTAACATTTATTTATTTTTGAGACAGAAAGAGACAGAGCATGAACGGGGGATGGACAGAGAGAGAGGGAGACACAGAATCGGAAGCAGGCTCCAGGCTCTGAGCCATCAGCCCAGAGCCTGATGCGGGGCTCGAACTCACGGACCGTGAGATCGTGACCTGAGCTGAAGTCGGACGCTTAACCGACTGAGCCACCCAGGCGCCCCAAATGTATTTTCTTTTACTTATGATTTTCTTAAAAACATTTTCTTTTCTCTAACTTACTTTATTGTGAGCTTCATAGCACATAATACATGTATAAAATATGTGTTCATCAACTGTTTATGTTACAGATAAATCTTCTGGTTAACAGAAGTCTAGTAGTAGTTAAGTTTTAGGAGAGTCAAAAGTTGCACATGGATTTTTGACTGTGTGGAGGGTTGGTGTCCCTAATGCCTGCATCATTCAAGGGTCAACTGTATAATTAAAAAAACGTTTTTTTTAATGTTTATTATTGAGAGACAGAGAGAGACAGAGCATGAGCAGGGGAGGGGCAGAGAGAGAGAGGGAGACACAGATTCTGAAGCAGGCTCCAGGCTCTGAGCTGTTGGTACAGAGCCTGACACGGGGCTCAGACTCACAAGCCGTGAGATCATGACCTGAGCCGAAGTTGGATGCATAACTGACTGAGCCACTCAGGTGCCCCTCAACTGTATAATTTATGTTATCATTCCGGCCTTACTCCATCTTGTCTGTCAGGGCATCATGAGGCATTTCTCAGTTATTCTTTAGACATCAAGATATCTTCAGTTCTAGAAATTCCTTTGCCCTATCAGTATAGAGGCTTACTTAAATAGTAAGAACTTAGTGATTATTAGTATTATCAGTAATATTTATTCAGTTCTTGCTATGTACCAGGTGCTGTGCTAAGAAGATAGTAAGTTTTATAACATCCCCTTTTCCCAATATATCAGTGAGGTAGACACTATCATCATATCCACCTTAAAGTGGAGGACATTTAGGTTTAAGAAATATGACAATATTTGATCAAAATTACATAGCTGGGAAGTGACAGAGGCAGGATCTAAACTCAGACTGCCCTATGATGGTGAGATATACAGAATCCTGGAAACCCTTTTTTCCTTCCTTCCTTCCTTCCTTCCTTCCTTCCTTCCTTCCTTCTTTTTTTTTTTTAACTTTAAAAAACATTCGAAAACAAACAAACAAAAAGAATGTTTTTTAATAGACCAGGCCCATACTATGAATAATATTAAAGGGTACAGTTCTAGAGGTAGGCATTGCTGAGACCTAACTCTTATATGGCGTCACCAATGTGCTTGATGGAACCTAACTAATTCTACGTCGTTCCAAAGGTTCCTTTCACTCAGCATTAGCTCAGACTTGATTAGCTTATTTCCAGGTATATAAAATTGTGGTAATCACACAAACCTTAAATATAGGAATGCTTTTTCCTTCTTTGAGAAAAACAATTCATCAAAACTGTGAAGACTGTATCCTGGAAGTCCATGCAGTTGTAAGGCAGTCCAACTTCTTTTCTCTTATACTGGTTTCTAAGGGTGCATATAAATTTCCTTTATTTCAGTGATGATGCAATTTGCAAGGTACATTCAAACATGTTATAATTTTTATCCTTTTATAAATGGCTGTTGTAAGTATATGAGTGAGTTTTATTTAGTTCTAAAGATGGAAAGAGATAGGGTCAGAGATCAAGAGTTAAATCATACTGTAGTGCATGACAGAGACAGGACTTGAACCCACAGTTTCAAATTTTTTTTTTAAACATTTATTTACTTATTTTAGAGAGACACAGAGAAACAGAGCACAAGTAGGGGAGGAACAGAGAGAGAGGGAGACACAGAATCTGAAGCAGGCTCCAGGCTCTGAGATATAGCACAGAGCCCGATGCAGGGCTCGAACCCATGAACCATGAGATCATGACCTGAGCCGAAGTCCAGTGCTCAACCGACTGAGCGACTCAGGCGGCCCTTGAACCCAAATTTTCAGATTTCAGTTCTAGCCCTGAGTACCTAACAAAAATTGATAGGTAGAATTCTATGTAAAAACTGTATATATAAAATACCCCCTTTGTGTACCACAGATTTTTATACAGTGAAACATGAGTTGTGACAGTAATAAAGAGTGTTTTAAACTGCACTTGAGGGGCACCTGGGTGGCTCAGTCTGTTGGGCGGCTGACTACAGCCCAGGTCATGATCTCACGGTCTGTGGATTTGAGCCCCACGTCAGGCTCTGTCCTGGGCGCTCAGAGCCTGGAGCCTGCTTCCGATTATGTCTCTCCCTCTCTCTCTGACCCTTCCCTGCTTGCTTTCTGTCTCTCTCTCTTTCAAAAATAATAAGCAATAAAAAAATTTTAAAAAAGTTTTAAACTGCACATGAGTCTCAACCGTAATATATTCCAATCTTCCTTTACCTCCAGCGTTTTTCTTGTGGTATTGATGTATTGCTTTCAGGAAATACCAAAAATCCTTTTTATTATTGTTTCAGGAAATGTCAGAAATCCCTATTATTATTTTTTAATTTGTAGGATTTTGAATGATTTTTAGAAACTACCAGGGAAATTGGATCATTTGAAAATCAGGATATATTCTGACTGAAAGAGCTTAGCTGTACTCTGGGGTGTTAAATTAATTTTCATTGACAGACACTTGCCTGGGATTTAATTGAGATTTAGGTTAGTAAAAAAACCTGCCTTGTGGCCTAGCGAACAATTGGACAAAGTAGATGAAGTGGAGAGGAAAGTATTTTCTCAACCTTTTTTTCCCCTTGGACAGAAGCCACGTCACCTGCAGAGATTTGGAAGTGGAGCTGTCCTGCCAGATATGTCACCATCAGCAAGTCAGACGTCCATCATTACAATAAATGCAGGGCTGTAAACATTGGTGCACAGATTACTGGTGTTTGAAGAACAGATTAAAAAATGATTCAGATATTTTGAGATTGAATTAAATTCCTTTTAATAAAAATAAGTTAGCAATCCTTCACTTAGCAATATGATTACCCTTTAACCTTAGAAAAGTTTTTTTATATAAAATGCTTTAGGGTGGCAATTCTCAAACCTCAGCAGGAATGACACATACCTAGATGATTTGGTATAAGTACAGATTCCTGGGCCTCACCCCTGGGGAGTCTATTTCTGTCGATCTGGATTGGGTTTAGATTTAGTTTTTGCTTGAATTTTAACTCGTATTACCTTTAAAAATAGACTATTTCTATTTTGAAAAGATACAAGCACCCTTTAGTCTGTTGCAGCATTATTTACAATAGCCAAGATTCGGGAGTAACCTAAATGTCCATCAATAGATGAATAGACACAGAAGATGTATATATACATGTGGTGTATATATCATATATAGTAGAATATTACGCGGCCATAAAAAGAAAATGTGATCTTGCCATTTATGACAACATGGATGGACCTAGAGGGTATTATGCGAAGTGAAATAAGTCAGATTGAGAAAGACAAATACCATATGATTTTACTCAAAAGTAGAATCTTAAAAAACCCACAAAATAAATGAATAAGCAAACAAAAAGCAGAATCAGACCTATAAACCCGGAACAAATCGATGATTGCCAGAGGGAAGGGGTGTAGCATGCATAGCAGAATGGATAGAGATGTTGAATCACTGTATTATACACCTGAAACTAATGCAACATTGTATGTCGACTATACAAAAAAATTTTTAAAAATGTTTTAAAAAAGATGTGCTTGTTGTTTAATAAAGAACCTCTATGGCAATGGGAATTGTCAGGGCTCCATGACTGTAAAAGTGGTTGTTCAAGTTGACCACACTCGGGGGCGCTGTTGAAATAGATTCTTGTCTGTAGTTAGTTCTAAATACAGACAGCAGAGGGGGCATGCTTTAGATGACCCAAAGAACCTGTGACCGATTGTTTTAATATGAATTTTCCTGTTCTGCACATTTTCTATTCTGCATCATAAATTTATTTCATTTAGACTATTAGAGAAGTATCATTTGTTGAAACAAATGATCTGTTTTAGAAGGGGCCATGTGATTGGTAGTTTTTATAAGTTAATTACATGAAGAAAAATATTTTAACTATGTATTTAAACAATTCTGGTTTCTTTTCACATTTTCACATTATTATTTGAACAGTGGCTCTAGCTACCATCTTTTATAGGTTGGGTTTTTATTTTTAGTTGTAAGAATTAAGAGTCTGATATGCTGAAGGGTTAGTTGATTATAAAACTAGAATTGGCAGATGTCTCCTACAGATTGTTTGTTGAATAGAATTCTGTAATATTTTGCCTAAGAATGGAAGATATATGTCATTCCGTCCATATTATATGATTAAAAATTGGAAATGAGTCCCATATCCTAAAATTCTTTTTCTCTTTCCTTCTAGACTTAGTGCATATATAGATACTTTTGTTTATAATTTGATATTCTGTTTTATATGGCATTTTCCCATACATTCTTTTACCAATTAATGCTCTATTAGCAACAATAGAAGAAATCAACTTGAATTATGTTAAACAGAAATGGAATGTCTTCTTTGCCGTTATTTTTGTCAAATTATAATCTTTTTTGCAGGCAGAGACTATTCTTTTTTTTATCTTCAGTTTCTACTGTGAAACTTTGGACAGAGTAATGAGTGTCACCGCTGGTGTCAACTCGTAGATACAGACTATGATGGATTAAAGATGGCTGTAGATTCTTTGCTACACTTCACATTCTTGTCTCATCCTCTAGAATCTTGGAGGGGTCTGAGTATTTGACTTATAATATAATGGAGGTGACACTGTGACAGTTTCTGGTCCAAGGTTTTAAGAGACTGGCAGCTTCCATTACCTGTTTCTTAGAATACTCTCTTTGGGAAGCCTGATCTTTCTTATATGAGCCTTGTATGACTTTATTGGGACCACCATGCTGGAGAAGCTATGTGTAGCCTCTCTGATCAGTAGTCTCAATTAAGCCCATCTATACAACCATCCTTGCTAAGATGCTACACACGAGAGTGAGGTAACCTTGGATCCTCCAGACTAAGCCCTAGCTGAATACTTTGACACAGTGTAGAACTGAAGAATTACTTAGCTAAGCCCTGCCTTCCTGATTCACAAAAACATGAGCTATAACAAAGGGCTATTGTTTAAAGTCACTGTGTTTGGGGCGATTTGTTATGCAGCCATAGGATAGCCAGAACAAGGCAGAGCACCTGAGAGAACAGATGGTGGCAACTGGAAGGAACCTTGTAGGATATCTTATTTAACCATTCCCCTTGGTAGGGAAAAACTGCATTCCAGAGAGATGAAGTGACATTTTCACTTCAAGGTCATCCAGACAGTTATGGTCACAGTACTCTAATCTGTCTTTGTTGCTCTTGTCTCTGGAGGACTCTATAAGATCATTAACTTTACACTTCCGAACTGGTCAGTAAAGACCTATAGATACAGCCCTGAGGTCATCTACAGAATGCTACCATGACAGAGGTTTTACAACCTCTAAAAGGACCCCAAAACAGTATTCATTTCAGAAATACTCAGTCTAATTATTCCTTACTACTTAACTGCTATGATAAAAAGTTACATTCTAGTATAAATGTCTGTTTTACTTAATATTCAAATATAGTAAATAATGCTAGAAAAATAAGCATGCACACAAATAATGAATGATCATTTCCTATATAGGAAATTTCAATATTTATGCATTTCGTATTTCAAAAATTCATTGGTAATTTTGGAAACTTTGAATGCATTTTTTTTTTTTTTTTGTTTTTTAGGGTCATGGTAAAGTGGGTTTTGTTTTGTTTTGTTTTTTGTTTTGTTTTTTGGGTTTTTTTGTAGATTCAAGTCAGTTAACATACAGTGTAGTATTGGTTTCAGGAGTAGAATTTAGTGATTCATCACTTACATATAACACCCAGTATTCATCCTGAAAAGTGCCCTCCTTAATGCCTAGCACCCATTTAACCCATCCTCCCACCCACCTCACTCCAGCAACCTTTAGTTTTTTCTCTATATTTAAGAGTCTTTTATGGTTTGCCTCCTTTGTTTTTACCTTGTTTTATTTTTCCTTCCCTTCCCCTATGTTTGTTTTGTTTCTTAAATCCCACATATGAGTGAAATCATATGATATTTGTCTTTCTCTGACTCACTTGTTTTGCTTAGCATAATACCCTCCGGTTCCATCCATGTTGTTGCAAATGGCAAGATTTCATTCTTTTTTCATCGCTGAGTAGTATTACATTGTGTGTGTGTATGTGTATATATATATATATATATATATGTATATATATATATATGTATGTGTATACATATATATATACATACATATATATGTATGTGTGTGTGTATATATATATATGTATGTGTGTGTGTGTATATATATATATACCACATCTTCTTTATCCATTCATCAGTTGATGGACATTTGGGCTCTTTCCATACTTTGGCTATTGTCGATAGTACTGCTATAAACATTGGGGTGCATGTGCCCCTTCTAATCAGAATTTTTGTATCCTTTGGATAAATACCTAGTAGTGCAACTGCTGGGTACTAGGGTACTTCTATTTTTAACTTTTTGAGGAACCTCAATACTGTTTTCCAGAGTGGCTACACCAATTTGCATTCCCACCAACAGTGTAAGAGGGTTTCACTTTCTCTGCATCCTTACCAACATCTGTTGTTGCCTGAGTTGTTCATGTTAGCCATTCTGACAGGTGAGAAGTGGTATCTCAGTGTGGTTTTAATTTGTATTTCCCTGATGATGAGTGATGTTGAGCATCTTTCCATGAGTGATGTTGAGCCATCTGGATGTCTTCTTTGGAAAAGAGTCTATTCGTGTCCTCTGCCCATTTCTTTACTGGATTATTATTATTATTATTATTATTATTATTATTATTATTTTTGGTGTTGAGTTTAATAAGTTCTTTAGAGATTTTGGATACTAACCCTTTATTTGATATGTCATTTGCAAATATCTTTTACCATTCTGTCAGCTGCTTTTTGGTTTGGTTGATTGTTTCCTTTGCAGTACAGAAGTTTTTTTATCTTGATGGGGTGCATTTTTGCATTTGTTTCCCTTGCCTCTGGAGACATGCTAGCAAGAAGTTGCTGTGGCCAAGGTCAGAGAGGTTGCTACATGTTTTCTCCTGTAGGATTTTGGTGGTTTCCTGTCTTACATTTAGGTATTTTATCCATTTAAATTTATTTTTGTGTATGGTGCAAGGAAGTGGTCCAGTTTCATTCTTCTGAATGTATTTTTCCATAGAAGCAATGATTTAAAAAATTCACTTTGATATATCATGTGCCTAATTTTTAAATAATCACCTTATTTATCATTTTTCTGTGGGACAGTGTTTGCAAATTCCAGCTTGCTATCTGTGAATCTCAGTCCAGTCTCCCCCTTTATTTGTCTTTGGCAGAGGAACCAGGTCTACTCTTTCTATGAGCAGTGGGAGTGAGCACTTTACCTTACTCTTAGCACCGGCTTGTGGCAGATGTCTTCTTATGACTAACAATAAAGGAGAGAATGGTCTGGGGACTGCATGCAGTTGGAGAGTGTGCTATACTTGGTGATGAGGAGTAGAAAGGGAACATGGTTCAGGATGCTGGTTAAATTTTTTAATTCAGGTACGCTTCTGTGATTTCCCTCCCCTCTTTCTTCCAAGTACCCTAGAGACTGGTATGTACTTGCTTTCATTTCCATCCTTCCCAGTAACTTCCTCCTTTCAAGGTGTCAATTCTTCAACTCAATAGACAACAGAATTAAGTCTCTCTATTTTTTATACTTTCCTATTTTCTTTAATTTTCTGTTCTTTTGCTTTCTCTTCTCTTGTCATTTTCCTTTACCTCTTTCCCCTCTCTCCCCACCCTCCTCTTACCCGTGCCTCTCTCTCTCCCTTCCTCCTTCTCTTTTTCCCTTCTTTCCTTCCTTCCTTCTTCCCTCCTTCTGTCCTTTCTTTCTTCCATCCATCTACTTATCCACCCTTCCATCCTTCCTCTCCACCCATTGTCTTATTTCTCTTAAAAGTCAACCTAATTTCTTGAGAATTGTTAGTATAGTTAAATTAAATCCTTTAGTTTATTTTTAGATTTAGGGAAAGTAAGTAACACCTTTACAACTTATATAATTAAGACAAGTTATGGGTATTTCTCCTAGATTATAAGCCCTTGGTAGGAGGGACTATAGCTAATTTTTCTCTACAATCCCTTTTCACATAATTTTGATATTCTTAGCAATATTTATTGTGTAAATGAATAAAAATTAAAGATCACAATCACAGTTATTATCTCTCTCTATGATTATATATACCTGTGCTATGGAAGAGGGTGAAAGGCACTGATGAAGATTATTTTAAATCCTGTGGGTATATGCATGTTATCCACATATCTAGCCCGTGTGTTTAATGAAAGTATGTATGATATTTTAAATGTTTTATTTATTTTTGAGGGACAGAGACAGAGCATGAGCGGGGTAGGGGCAGAGAGGGAGAGGGAGACACAGAATCCGAAGCAGGTTCCAGGCTCTGAGCTGCCAGCACAGAGCCCGACGTGGGGCTCAAACTCACGAACTGAACCGTGAGATCATGACCTGAGCCGAAGTCGATGCTCAACTGACTGAGCCACCCAGGTGCCCCAGTATATATGATATTTTAAAGTCAAATTTTGCCTTTGTTTTTCTCTTTCACCAGTATTTTTTACTTTCACTGATGTTCTGTTTGGCTCTTTTGTTTCGATACCATCAAACAATGGAGCTATGTAAAGCCATTAACGTGGTGTAGTTAATTCACTAATAATAAGGGGACTATCTGACATTACTTCTATTCCTTAGAGTAAGATTAAGTAAATCAAGGTTTGTAGTTTATTTGAAGGATTAAAGACGAGAGCTAGGAAACATTTTTTTTTCAGCTGTGTTTTTGATGACAAGTGAACCCTAGTTCTTTACTCAAGCAGAATAATTTGCACTGTGACAGCTCCACCTTTCCTCAGGATAAGACAAAAATTGTGTTGAAAAGTTCAAGATATTTTTTGTATTTTATGTTTCCTTGAACCTGACTTGAAGTGTAAAAGGGAGATGCCAAAAAGTCCCAACTTGAAGAACATATTATTCCACCAAATGTTATCTTTGTGTATTTATCAGTTTTTTGCTCTAGCCATTCTAAACTATTTGCTATTTTTATCTTCTTAGACTAAATGTACTTTAAATAATTCCTTAAATAATCAAGAAGGAAAACACAGCACTGAGAGAATCCCTAATGGTAATTTTAAGAGAAACTTAGCTTAATACATGAGGAAACTTTTTATGAAGGATCTTCATTAATTCTTAGTCTTTTTTTCCCTTAAAGAAAGCTGACATTTTAATCATTTGAGAGGTGTTAATTATGTTCTTTATGATAAGGTGCAGGATTCTTCAGACTTTTGTTGGGGTACAAATTCGTTGGAAATTCAGTATTTCAAAAGATGAAACTTAACTCAATTTGTTTTCCTAAAACTTGACTTATTAATGTTATAGATTTTATTAAAAGTGTTGCTGTGTCTTTCTATCACAGCTTAATCACTCATGTTTGCAAAAATTTATCTGCAATTGTGCATGGAGTGGAGTACCTACTGTGTACTCCAAGTTGGAAGTTTATTATGTGGGTGTATCAAACAGAGAATGCAGCTTTTGTTTATATTTTCTACTAAGCTTATTCTAATTAGACTCATGATTTTTAAGAAAAAATAATTTTTTTAAATGTTTTTATTTATTTTTGAGACAGAGAGAGACAGAGCATGAGCAGGGAAGGGGCAGAGAGAGGAGACACAGAATCGGAAGCAGGCTCCAGCCTCTGAGCCATCAGCACAGAGCCCGATGCGGGGCTTGAACTCACAGACTGTGAGATCATGACCTGAGCCGAAGTTGGACGCTCAACCGACTGAGCCACCCAGGTGCCCCAAAAATAATTTATTTTGAGAGAGAGAGAGTGGGGGGGGGAAAGAAAGAGAGAGAAAGAGAGAGAATAACAAGCAGCTCTACACTGCCAGCACGGAGCCCAACTCAGGGCTCAATCCCATGAACTGTGAGATCATGACCTGAGCAGAAATCAAGTTAGACGCTTAACTGACTAAGCCACCCAGGTGCTCCTAGACTCCTGATCTTATTCTGCACTATTTCAGTAGTCTCTAAATGCCATCAACTGGTCTCCAAGATCATATCCTTCTTTCCTTTTTGTTGGTGCTAGAGCACTCTTTCTAAAATCCTAAATCTGGACTTGACACTCTTCTACGTTAATTCTTGAATGACTGTCCACTGCCTATAAAATAGAGCCTGAGCTCTTTTCTATTGCTTACAAGGTCTTCTATGATCTGTTCTCTGACAACATTTGCCCCTGCCTACTGTCTCTTCCCACTCCATCTCTTGGAGGGAGGACTTGGGAGTATAAAGACCCTTTATACAGACTTGTAAGCCATGACCTTTTTTTTTTTTTTTTTTAAATATCTAATAATAACATGTCCTATGTACATGGCTTATATTTCTAATGCTGAATATTTCAGAGTTTGCAGGACATTTTTGATTGCTTATCTTTGCTTTTGCCCTCAGGTTTGACCTCCTTCCATTCTCCTAAGTCATCTGCCACTTTTTCAGACATTTTATGTTTTCATATATTAAAGTTCATGATTAGATTTGCTTCCTAGTCTCTTTGTCAATGGCCATAGTGTTTGTGTCCATTGTTCTTGTTTGGGAAGGCTTGCCAAGTAGGAGATAATGCATTGTTCTACAGTCTTGAAACTTTAAGTACATTGAAAACACATTTGTTCTTTCATTTATTCAGTATAACATATACTCCACATTATGTTAACATTACTCATTGAGAAATCTTGCTCCCATTCTTGGATTCATTGGCTCATGATGTCTCCCCCAGTCCCTACAAAGATCCACTTTTATCAATGTTTTTTGTACATTCTTCTGTACTCATTTATGTAAATATTAATCATTATATATAGTTGCATAGTTATATATATGTATATACACATACACACTTACCCTATTTACTTTGGTTTTTGGCTTAACTGTTTCTCTGGATATCTTTACATGAAAGTACATTAAAGGTACAAACTATATAACATAAAGGGATTTGTATTAATTTATGATTTAGGATTGGTTCTTACACAGTTGCAAAGATATTTTTATGAAACTCAAGGCTTATCACCAGGAAATACAAAAGATTGGAGAATAACAGATCAAGGAGGAGTATGGAGGCAGAGTTGATATGCAGTGAGAGAGAGGCAGCACAGTGCTGAAAGGAAATAAGAAAAATAGAGGTGGGTATTTAAGCTGACTTTCATAAACCAAGGAATATTTCCACATATAGAAGAAACAGTTCATAGAGTATAGTGCTCAACTACATACAAAGCACTTGCAAAGTAAGCAAAGAGAAGAGAGTTAGTCTTACCATACACCTCCCAAAATATCTGTAGTGAATAGTAAAGTTTGCATCAGAAAATTTTGCCACTTCTAAGAGTTTACATATCTGTACACATCTTGAAATTTTTGATAGTCTTGAGACTATTAAAAGGTTTCTATGACTTTTGGTTTATTCCTGTATATTCAGCAATGGATATGCATTCGGTGATTCAAAATGAGGATGCTGCCTTCAAGGAAATTATTTTCCAAGCATCTATAACTATGTTCTACAAAAACATTTACTCAAAGACTTTTCTGTTTCGAATTCAGTTAATTTAGATGCCAATAAATAGTTCCATCAGGCTTTGTGTATATATAAATGAGAAAACTTTGCTAAAACAGCATAAAACAATACAAAAAAGTTTAGTGATAAGGAAGAATCCTGCCTGACTGATCATACATATCAATTTTTAGTTGGAAAATAATACAATTTTATTTTATATTTTAAATTCTAAATAAGTGTTTAAACTTTTAACATTTAAACAAACTATTGAATATTATGGAAAACTAGGAACTATGTACCAAAGATAGAGTTAAAACCACTGACCAAAAACTAAAAGCACAATCCCATTGCTTAGAAACAGCTCCTGCTAACATTTTGGGTACCTCATCTTTTTCTAACTTTCTAATGCATCTAAACATAATTTAAAAATTTTTGATCAAATACTGTGTATTGATTGATCTAAAATCATAAGCTTTTAGCAGTAGAGGGTCCCTATTAATGATTTGTTTTCTTGTTTTACAAATGTAGAGACTGAGGGGCGCCTGGGTCACTCAGTTGGTTAAGCGTCTGACTTCGGCTCAGGTCATGATCTGGAGGTCCATGAGTTCGAGTCCTGCATCGGGCTTGGTGCTGACAGCTCGGAGCCTGGAGCCTCCCTCAGATTCTGTGTCTCCCTCTTTCTCTGCCTCTGCCCCGCTCACACTCTGTCTCTCCGTCGCTCAAAAATAAATAAACGTTAAAAAATATAGAGAGAGACTGAGACCGAAGTGAATTAAATTACTTGCCAGTACTTGGCCATAATCATTTATCAAGTGGAATAGAGGCAAGAATAGAACTCATGTTTTCTGATCTTTCCACAGAGTCCCTGAATGCAGGTGCCACTCTTCCTTTAATTTCTCAGATCGTTAGCAGGTTGCTATGCACACAAATGCCAGACTGTGAAGATGAGGGCTGCATGAACACAGTGTGTCTAGGGGCTGGTGCCAGCCACCTGCTTGGATTCTAGGTTGGCGGTGTCCAAGAGGCAGGACCTCCAAGTCAGAGCTGGCTTGTTCAGCATTGGGTCCCAAAGGCCTCACTGAGATCAGTAGCCTATGAAACAGAGGCTCTGGGCCAAGCTTATCAAGCACGTCTGCTCAGTTGCCCAGAATAATGGATACTGCTTTGGAGAAGGCAGTGGGATCAGGAAGTAGTTTCTGAGGATTAGTGAGGAATGACAGGGAATTAAACTGACCTGAGGCCTTTGGGAACCTCTGGCCTTCAGACCAATAGCCCAGAGGACTGGAGGACACTAGGCCTTCATATATCCTAATGCTCCGAAAATTAGCAAAATGACAGGGTGGGCGGTATAGGACCCAGTTGGACCTGGGCAGGATAGTCTTTTCTCATTCCTTCTTTTATTGAGGAATATAAATACTGTTAAGATACCAGCCTGGGCCCAAGGCTCCCTTGTGGTTATTATTGATGTCAGGGTTGATGGGAAGGGGAAATTATTTTACTTATTTATTTACTTAAGTCTTGAAACATTCCAAGACTGTTGTCGCTCTGTAGATACTTTCAGTGCAATACCTTAGTCAAAACCCCTTACTTCCTGAAGTGGAAGTCACCTCAGTGAGATGCCAATGCTAGTGTAATTTCCCTGTGCACTTTTCTTCCATCCCCGGTCTTAGAAAGTCTGTATTCTGCATAGAAGACAGATGTGGAAGAGTATTTTTAAGTGCCAATTTATCTCATTAACTGCTGAGTTTGAGAGGAACTCTCAATTAAATACACAGACATTTCTGTGTATTATCTCTAATCAGCCTAATATTAGAGCTGAAAGCAATTTCTTAGCGCTGATAGAAATTCATGAGGCCAAATAATTTTACTAGGTTAACAAACTACATAATTGATATAGGATTACAGCCAAGCATTGCCATTTTATTACATATATGATGTAGCTGTTCACAGAATAAATCAAGAGGCCATTTTGCAAATGTGGATTAGAATAGAGCCAGTGTAGTTGTGTTTTTAGAGCACTTTCAATAGCAAATAATGGAGTTAATACTTTCTTTTCACATAGTGAAGAATGTGATTGTGAAATTGCGAAACTTTTAGAAAGCAAAATTACTTCTACAAAGCGTAATCAAAGGAGTTTCATAACCAAGTATGTGTGTTCACATGAAACTGCTGTAAAAGACACATGTTTAGTCTTGTAGGATTCATCTAGTGTCAAGGTGCCATGTGCTGGATGTAGAGCATAAATTAAATGTCAATTTACACTAGATTATAATCCAATAATAGTTGATGCAATAATAGTTCCATGCCCCCCCCCCCCCGCCCAAACTATTGGATTTAGTTTCATTTGGCGCGGTTTAAGGTCATGCAGTTCATTTATTTTATTCCAGAATTGATACATCTGAAAGAGTGGGGTCTCATTCAGTTCACTGGGAGGCAACATTGATTCTAGTGGTAGTGTTACTGCTGGGTAGTTTTGGAACAACTAGCTTGTTCTTGGAAATTGATAACCATCTTTTAAGCATTCCCGTTGGTGACTGATCTTCATCCTTGTGACTATCCGATTTTGAGAAAGTTGTTAAAGCCAATGCTAGCACCCACACTAGAAAATATATGAAGTTCATGAGGCTCTGAGTTTCTTGCTGGACCCGAGCATTTTGGTATTTCCTAGGAAGAATATAAAATTGCTTGTGGACAGGAGCATTGTTAGAATAAGGATATAGGATGTCTGAAAACTTTTTTCTGTCACATTTTCTGTGGAACTGCAAATAGAGTATTTTAACTAGGATAGTATTTTTTCCAAGGGCAAGGTATCGTTATAGCGATAATTTGAACTAAATACATCCTACTAGGGTAGTATTGTGAAAGCAAAAGCAACAATAACCACAAATCGTTATGAATAGCATTTGAGTACAGTCTTCTATTCCAGCTCCTGTAAAATGTCTGTAAGTGTATGCATTGATTCCAGGAAAGATTTCTATATACTCTGCTGTGTTCATTCCACACACACTTCTGCCTCATCAATTTTGTCATGCCGCTAATATGTGCCTTTAAATGGATGCTCTCCAAAAGAAATTTTTGGAATGATTTATCTGAGTTGGGAATTTTAATAAAGGTGTCTAATGAGAAGTTTAAGCAAACCGTCTTTTTCTCAAAATAGCTTTCCCTGCAGCAAGCTGAATTTTCAAAACTCCTGCTTTGACTTTGAGAACCATGTTCCTTAAAATAGCTTGCAACTCCTCCCATTTAGGCCAGAAAATCATGGTCTCTTGTCTGTTAATAAACTGTCCAATGGATAAAGGTGGCTGGAAATAAAAAAAAAAAAAAAGGTTTATTTTAAACAATTTGGAATGAAACTCCACATGGTGAGGTTTACCTGAATAACTTCTGAGACTGTCACTTTTGAAGGCTCTCACCCATTTGCTGTGTCTATATATTCTGGTATATTTGCTAAATCAGTATCATTATCACATAGTCACTCCTCATAAATATTTGAACTTGCAGTCACAAAATGCATATTCTCCCACAATCACAGTGAAGAATGCTTTTCTCTTTCCGCCTACATACAACTCTGTAATGATGTCCACATTTGCTTTCTCAAAGTTTCTGCTGTGACCACTGGCAGAAACAGCATAGCAGACCAGATGGTCTGTTGATTTGAGTAGAAAAATTCTTTGGCCTTTATTTAATTCAGTAGTTCTACTCAATCTGCTCAGGAGAGTCTAATGAGAGCACATAAGGATGCTGCTGTTAAGATGAGGTACGTTGGCAGCATTTCTGCATTTCCTGCCCACCCTTGTCTGGGCATTGTCAGTAGTTTTCTTATCTTTATAAAACCGTTAAGTGGATCATTTAAATAATAAAAGCAGTTCTCCTTGCGGCATAATATTTTTAAAAAGTGGCTCTAGGTTTAAATCTTCTTACCTTTAGAGAATATGTGAAGACCGGAAACATAGACTTATTTCTGTGTGAACAATTGATGAGAAAGTTGACCATCTCATTTGGCTTAAGAAATATTTTGATTGCCACTGAGGTTCTAATGTGGAAGGATCGGAATGAGTAGGGGTGAAGTTGTAAACAAATGCTGGGACTGTCTTTGGACCTGGAGGTTAATAGCAGAAGTAGCTGTGACACTGTATTTGAAAAGACCCGTCGAGTGCTCACTTCCTTCCGATGTTGTCTGCAGTGATCCCACATCACTCCCTAGCTGATGCAGTATTTTTACTTCTATGAGAAAACGTTCATGTCAGGGGCAGTATTCTTCATAACGGTTCTGATATCTAGAATGAAAATTTGCTTTGGAAGATAATTCCAATTGTCAGTTTCTGATTTGTAAGGTTAGCAGACTTTGAACTAGGGAAAATAAAAGTGAGTAAAGATCTTTGCCTCAAAGTATTTATTGGAGTTTCAATTCATTGACTGTCCAAGCTGGGCTCGAACCTATGAATGGTGAAGTTGTGACCAGAGCTGAAACCAGGAGTTGGATGTTTAACCAACTGAGCCACCCAGAGGTTCCCCTTCCTTTTTTTTATTGTCAGTAAAGTTTTTTGTTAGTTTATGACATGAGAGTTGGTAATATAAACAATATTACATTATTATGTCAGTTCCAGTATTAAAAATATCTCATCTATAAAAATATTGGAGTAGCATGTTCGGGGAATACAGTGTTCCAGTAAACTAACTTTTTAAAACACTAACCCCCCCCCCTTTTTTTTTGTGGGTAAAAACTGTCTTGAACAGAGTAGTGCACCTGAGATAATGAACAAAAAAGGGTGTTTATCTATAATTACTGGAGAAAGGGGCTCCATTATTGAGGATGTCTTCTCTTAACCCTCAATGTTAATAATTTGGCTAGTTATAACTTTCTAGGTTCAAAATAATTTTGCTCTCAGAACTTGGAGGGCATTAATCCACTGTCATTCAGCATCTTGTTTTTAAGATAAAAAGCTTGTTGCCAATCTGATTCCTGTTTATTTGTAAGTAAGATTGTTTGCTTTGATTTGTTTATTGGTTTTTTAATCTTCTCTCTGGAAGCTTTGCAGTTTCTCTCTTATTGTTGGGATTATGATATTTCATTAAAATATGTTAAAATTATCTTCAAAAAACACTGTTTTGCTCTATACTTGGTAGGCTCATTTAATCCCAAGCCTACAGTCTTTTATTCAGCTAAGAGAACATTATGTGTTTCATTATTTTCTCTCTTCTGTTTTCCCCTTCTGGGTCCTAATTTTGCCAAGCATTATGTCAGCCTTGTGGTTTTGAGTGAGTTAACCTCTAACATCTTTGATCATCAATTGCATTATTATAAAGTGGAAATCATAATCCCCAGGAGGCCTGTACCCAATATGGTAATTATTCTTTCTCCTTCAGATGGCTTGCTCCTCTAAGCTTATCATTTTGATCGAGGCATTTGAATCTAAATATAGACTTCTGGCTCTTAAGTGATGTCTGGGCTGTTTTTAGCATGAAGGTTATTGGACATGACTCTGGTCTTCCTCAAGGTAGCCCTGGCTAATTTCTGAAGGTTTCTTTGAATACTGTAGCCTGTGTTATATGGCAAATACAGAGATCAGCACAAAGAGAAGAGTCAAAGTACATATGGAAATGGAGCTAGAATGTTAAATAGAAGGCGACACCAAGAGTCTGTTAGAAGGTAAAAGTCTATAAAAGAAAATAGGGGACCTATATGAGTTCGTCTGATGAATGGCTGCCAGATTAGTCTTCCCAGAAGAACAGCTTTGGTCATGTCACGCGCCTTAAAAATCTTCATTGGATTCTATTGCCTATGAAATTAACATCAGACTTTTAACACTTAATATACAAGTTGTCCAAAAGATTGGCTCCAGGGAAACTTTCCAATCTTACATCCTCCTATTCTGTACATATTCCTTTAGTTTAATCAAAAATATCACTCTGTTTCCCAGATCTATCCCATGCTGTCCTATTGAGTGTGAATTCTCCCTGCCACCCGTTTATTCCAGGGAAGTCCTCTTTTAAGGTCCAGGCCTATAGCCTCTTCCTTGACAAAGCTCCCTCCAGTTTCTGTACCTCATGTTCTTCTCTGGCCTAAAGCACGTGACTTGTGCATCCTTTATAGCATCTAACATACTGCCTTGAAGTGATTTTAGGTAGGAACTATGTCACACTCCTGTGTGATCTGCTAAGGTCTAACAGTGCTTCATTTGTAATTTGTGCCCAGTAAATAGGGTTGAATGAGTAAGTGAATGGATGCGTTGCAGTCGTGTTACATTGCAACGTTTTACATGGAGCAAAGTAAATTTGGAGCGTTTTGTTTATTTTAGTGGAGCTGACTAGGGACCAACATTGTGCTTTGTTGACTATTTTGATTAGAAGCTTTTATATTGTCTCTGTGACTGCTTTTTGATTTTTATGAATAGCTATAAGCACTTTGCTAATGACACAGGAATACTGTCAGATATTTGAGAAATACTTAGCTTTTAGTCCTATACATTTAAGAGTTTAAATGAAGAAAAATGAAAATCAAATATAATATAGCTGTGACTGAAAACTTTACACGTTTTAACGAAATTTCTTATACCATCTAACCTGTTTTGCCTGCAGAAATAGTTTGAAAATAAACTGACTTGTTACTTGGGATCCATGGTAATAAATCTTAGAGTTAAGGGTCTCTTAAAATGCATTCATTCCTAGGGCGCCTGGGTGGCTGAGTCTGTTGAGCATCTGACTTCGGCTCAGGTCATGATCTCGCGGTTCATGAGTTGAGCTCCGCATCAGGATCTGTGCTGACAGCTCAGAGCCTGGAGCCTGCTTAGGATTCTGTGTCCCCCTCTCTCTCTGCCCCACCCCTGCTTGTGCTCTGTCTCTCTCTGTCTTTCAAAAATGAATAAACATTAAAAAATTTTTTTAAATGCATTCATTCCTTCTTTTGCTTCTTTTCCAGTGATGAAATTGAAGATCATGAAATATCTTGGTCTTGAAGTTGTGACTTTCCCTGTAAGAAAGGTGTAGCTTTTATAAAGGCACTAGAAATTTCTTGATGGATATGAAGAAGAGGAATAGGGCAAGACATTATATGGCAGTTTGTGGTGTGATTTATATTTGGGAGAAGAAGCTTTATTTTTGTGTCTTCAGTCATCAGGGTGACATTGAATTGTGGCAAGTCAATGTATTCCTGTGTATTTTTGCGATAATGATGATACTTAAGAGAACAATACTTAAGTCTCCTGAAAAAGACTTTTAATTGTAGGGATTTACTCCTAGTAAAAAGGATTTACTTCTTTGACAAGTGGACAAATATTTTAGTTTCTTTCAGGAAATGAGTGTTTTCAAGTTTGCATTGATGTTTTTTCCCCCTTATAAGTGAAAAAAATACTTAATGCCCACTTTGTAAAAATGTCTTTTGCAGGTAAGGATAGATGCTCTGAGAGTGGTAGAGGACGAGGGACAAAGAGGACGGGGGACAAAAACTTAAGTCTTCCAACATAATGCTAACAACAACATACAGCGATACTAGCAGCTAATATGTATAATGCATATATTTCCATGTACTATCACTAGAAGGAGACTGAGCATGGGAAGTTAAGTACCTTACTTGACGTCATACCATCATTAAGAGGGTTCAAATACAGGTTATCTCAATATAACCCAGAGATGTAGTACTCTGTGGTTTCACCTTTCATTATTGATTAATTGATTGAAGATCAAATTGGCTTTATTAAATAACTCATGAATCAGGCAGCATCAGATCTAGCAAGAGGAGGGAAGCTCCCTGTGGTTTCACTCTTTAAACAAAGCTTTTGAGTAGATACAAATTCCCTAAGAAATTAAGGATTAACTTTAAATCTGACATCACAACATTAGTATTAGTGGCAGTCTCCTAAATGTTATTTTATCACATTGCAGAGAATCTCTGTCACAATCAGAAAGGTAGAATAAAACTCTTGGATTATTGGGCCAAATAAAAATTTCCTATTTACAATGAAAATATGATGGAAATTGAAATTGGGTTAAACCTTTTGTAGTTTATAAATTGAATCCAATGTAATCCATTCTAAACTCCGAATGTTAACACAGAATTAGATTTGATGCCTAAGTGCATAGGAGATTAACTAATTGTGTTAGATTTATAGGAAGACAAAAGGAGTATGATTTTCAGCACTAGTAAAGGAGACACTCTCAACTAAGAAAAATTCTACTTCATTCAACTTACCTAGAATGTTTTTCTGATTAGAAAACTAGATGAAGAAATTATCTCAACTTTAATGTAAAAATGAGTACAATGTTTTACTGCTTCAAATGGTTATTGTATACCCTTTCACCATTTTTCCTGCCTATTTTATGTTTTTTAGTTTTCCTTTTCTGCCTTCTTTTGGACTAATCAAGTGTTTTTGCATTATTTAATGATTTCACATTTCACTCTATTATTTTGTAGTTTTATACTATTTTGCAGGTCCTTTGGTGACTGCCGTTGACTTTATAACATGCATCCTTGGTTTACAAAAGTGGTACTGGCACCGCTACTTGGACCACTTAGCTCTATTTTTTTTTTAAGTTTTATTTTTTTAAGCAATCTCTACACCTAACGCTGGGACTTGAGCTCATGACACTGACATCATGAGTTGCATGCCCTTTCGACTGAGCCAGCCAGGTGCCCCAGATCACGTAACTCTATATTATCCTTGCACCCTTTGTGCTAATGTTGTCATATATTTTAATTCTGCACGTGTTTTAAATTTATTGATATGTTCATTCAGAATTCATTTTGAATTACCAATATGTTTACTTTTCCATTGTTCTTCCTTGCATTCTGCAATTATTTAAAAACAATTTTTTTTAACATTTATTTATTTTGGAGAGACAGAGAGGGACAGAGCATGAGTGGGGAAGGAGCAGAGAGAGAGGGAGACACAGAATCTGAAGGAGGCTCCAGGCTCTGAGCTGTCAGCACAGAGCCTGACATGGGACTTGAACTCATAAACTGAGAGATCATGACCTGAGCTGAAGTCAGACACTTAACTAAGTGAGCCGCTCAGGCGCTCCTTGCATTCTGCAATTAAAAAACATCTGAAATCAATTTCCCTTTGCCTGAAGAATTCCCTTTAGTATTTGTTTTAGTGCCATTCTTCCAGTAACAAATTATCTCCAATTTCTTTTGCCTAGAAATGTCCTTATTTGGAAGGATATTTTTGCTGTGTTTAAAATTCTAGGTTGGCATTATTTCTATTAACATTTCATAGATGTCTTTTCATTGTCTTCTGACTTCTATTATTTTTGTTAAGAAATAAGCTGTCAGTCTCATTATTGGATTTTCGAAGTTATTGCCCCACTTCAGGCTTCTTCTAAGATTTTTCCTTGTCTTTAGCTGAGCATAATTATTATTTTTAAATATTTGTCTGCTTAACATGCATAGTGCTTCTTAATTCTCTGACTTAATGGCTTTCCTCAGTTTTGGAGTGTTTTCTTTGTTTTTTTAATGTTTATTTTTATCTTTGAGAGAGAGAGAGAGGGAGAGAGGGAGAGAGAGAGAGCATGCGTGCATAAGTGGGGGAGGGGCAGAGAGAGAGGGAGACACAGAATCTGAAGGAAGCTCTGTGCTGACAGCTCAGAGCCTGACATGGGACTTGAACTCATGAACTGAGAGATCGTGACCTGAGCTGAAGTCAAGATGCTTAACTGACTGAGCCACCCATGCCCTCCAGTTTTGGAGTATTTTGACCATGTAAAGAAAGTTCTTTAAATATTGTTTTTCTAGTTCTTTGTTAGAAGCCATTATGAGCTTTTTTCCTTGCCTCATACATACCTAAAGCTCTTTTTTCCTCCTACTTTGCTCTTCCTTTATCAGTCAGTATTTTTACTGAGATATTCTAGTTCACTGATCTTTTTGGCTATATCCAACCTGCTCTTAAGGCCATTTTGAGTTTTTAACTCCCATTATTGTCCTTTTCAATAATATTTTTAAAATATCCGTGTTTTAAAACAAATGTTTAGAATTTTTCACAATAGTTATTTCATTCAGTTTTGCAGATTTGAGTTCTCTTATATATTCTCCATTTTTTGTCTTCTATTTTCTTAAAAACATTAGTTGCAATTATTTTGAAGTCCATATCTTGTCACTTCAATGTCTAGATCTTTTTCCATGGTCTGTTTCCCTCCTGTTCCACCCTGTCCCTGTCACTTTGGATGCCAGTGGGCTTCTTATCAAATGTTGGACATTGTGTGTGAAAAATTGAACAAGTTCTAGATGAAGTCACATTCTCCCTGAGAATATTCACTCTATTCTCTAATCAGATGAATAACCTCAATACATTAGTGAGAGTAGCTCAGATGGCCAAAGATAACTGCTATAAGGAGGAGTAGTGGGTGGTATAGTTTAATGATAAAAGATTTAAAGCTAGGCAAATTTAGAAAAGAGGAAGGGAGATGTGTCTAAAAAAGAGCAATAAGGAACAAGAAGAACTTATGGAAACAGGGCCATTGGGAAGTATGGAACAGTGATCTTCACTGATAATCAGTTGCAGTTAGAAGAAGGAGAAATTGAGAGACGTGGTTGGATTTTATGGGATTTTGTTCCTGATTAACTGTGAGATCCAGAGGAATGGTAAAGGATTTTAGTAATTGGGGAAATGTGGGTGATGAGATGAGAGGAGGTGATGTACATATCCTAAGTAGAGAATATGGGGCCCAAGAATGGATGACCTAGGAGTTCTGGTTTGAGTGACTGACATGAACAGGGAAAAGGGCATAAAGATATTAATTTTGAGGGGCTCAGACAGATAGTCATGGTGAAATTGTTAAGGAAGGAGAATCTTTTTATAAGCACTCAGAATTCTGTTCTCCCATTAACTATTCCAGTGACCATTTGGAAGGAGAGGTATGTGGTCATGGAGATCAGAAGCTTCCACTTCATTCCTAGAGTGTGTTATCAGAGATAAAAATAAATAGATTGATTCTGAAGATACTTAGGAAGTAAAATTAGCAGGACTTGGTGAAAAAAATGGATATAGGACGTGAATAGTGGGGCATGTCAGAATTGCTACCAAATTCCTGACTTATGAACCTAGATGGCTGATGGTGATGTCATTGACTGAGCTGGAAATACTAGAAGAGGATCAGCTTTGGGTGGTAGACAGTGACATCATGAGTTTGATTTGGATTTTCTGAGTTCAAGGTGCATTTGAGTCATTCAAATGGGGATATTACATAGCCAATTAAATATATGGGTATACTGCTTCACAGAGATATCTGAGCAAGAGATGGAAGTTAGTGAGTATCTTCCCATAATGTAATTGAAGGTTTTGGTTCGAATAAGCTGGCCGAAGGAGAGACAACAGGGAGAGGATTGCCAAGACTGTCCACATGTTACTGAAGGGTAAATAGAATGGAGGATGAAAAAAGTCCGTTTTCCTTAGCTTCAAGGAGATCATTGGTGACAGGGTGGGTTAGGACCTTCAGAGTAGAGCCCTTAGATTAGATTTGGAGAACTTTGTTGGTAAAAGAAAGAAAAGGTAGCTGCTTTAGCTGGAAGGAAACTTTAGCATCCTTTGTCTTTAAATCTGAGAGCTTCAATATGTTTAAAAGCCAATGAGAGGAATTTGGGTGAGAAAAGCTTAAATACTAAAAGAAAGAAGAGAATATCAAGTAAGGCTCCTAAGAAGCTGGTAGGGAAAGAGGGATGTATTAGTTTCCTACTTTGCTGTAACAAATTACAACAAATTTAGTAGCTTCAAACAGCACACAATTTCAGAAATATGAAGCCAGGGTGTCAGCAGGGCCTTTTTCTTTTTGGAGACCCCATTTCCTGGCCTTTTCTAGCATCTAGAGGCCACCTGCATTCCTGGGCTCTTGATCCTGCATCATTCTGACCCCTGCTTCTGCTTTTACATCTGATTCACTTTCTCTCTGCTTCTGCTGACGCATAGCCTTCCCTAGCTCTGACCCTCCTGCCTCCCTCTTATAAGGACCCTTGTGAATACCGTGGGGCCACCTGGATAATTCAGGATAATCTTCCCTTATCAAGTTTGTTAATTTAATCACCTCTGCAAAATGCTTTTTACCATGTAAGATAACATACACAGCTTCCAGGGATTAGATTATGGACTGTTTCGGCTGTGAGGAGCATTTTTCAGCCTATCACAGGAGACAAAGAGATAGTCTTTAGAAGGTAGAAGGGACCAGTTTCTAATTTAATGAGAAAGCTAGAAGGTAGCTAGAAGGTGCAAGATATAGGTAGTTCTGTGTCTGTAGTGGAAATATATTTTGTGGCTGGTGTTCACTGTTTGCTCTTTAAAATCAAGTTTGTTTCACTTGCTCCAAGGCAGAAACAGAGACAGGAGATCTGTACCTGAAGATCTGTACCACAAGAAAGTACCACCCAAAAAACTAGAGCACTCCTTCATTTAGCTAATAGCTAATAACCTGCTGGGAACCCGGTGGGTACAGGGATACAAAGATTTCAACACACAGTGGTTATTATCTTTCTGTAGTTGGAGGTTTTCACGGTGTGCTGAATGATCATTTTACCAGAGGAGTTTAGAAAGGATTCCTGGGAACTAAGTTATACAAGATGATCTCATAGACAATTCTAATATTTGCTGATTGTATAAATAATATGTATTTCTTAAATACAATATGTTTTATTTTATTTATTTTATTTTAATTTATTTTTAATTTTTTTAAATAAAAAATTTTTTAATGTTTACTTTTGAGAGAGGGCAAGCATGAGCTGGGGAGGGTCAGAGAGAGGGGGTGACAGAGGATCTGAAGCAGGCTTTGCACTGGGAGCAGAGAAGCTGGGCTCGAACTCATGAGCTGTGAGATCAAGACCTGAGCCAAAGTTGGCCGCTTAACTGACTGAGCCACCCAGGCATCCCTATTTTTTAAAAATTTTAAATATTTATTTAAATAATCTCTCCACCCAAAGTGGGGCTCAAACTCATGACACTGAGATCAAGAGTCAAATGTTCTGACGGAGCCAGCCAGGCACCCCTTAAATAAATGTATTTTAAAGAAATGGGTATTATATCCATAGAATGTATTAAATGTCAATACCAGAAATTCTTGCCAAAGTAAAGAATACCGTAAAGATTCTTAAGGAGCCATTGGCAGTATCTGAGCAGTTCAGAGCTCATGGCACTCTACTTTTATTAAATACTTGACCTTTAACTTGAGGAATCTTATAGCTTTTTTTTTTAATGTTTATTTATTTTTGACAGAGAAAGACAGAGCATGAACGGGGGAGGGGCAGAGAGAGAGGGAGACACAGAATCCCAAGCAGGCTCCAGGCTCTGAGCTGTCAGCACAGAGCCTGATGCGGGGCTCGAACCCACGAACTGTGAGATCACGACCTAAGCCAAAGTCAGACGCTCAATCGACTGAGCCATCCAGGCGCGCCTTATAGCTTTTTGTATTTTAATTTTGCAGGAATAGTAAATAATTATAAAATTATAAAAATAAATGCATTAAAAATAACCACTCATGATCCTATCTCTCCTTAATTTCAGTTTCCTCCCTTGAGATCACATTGTTAAAAATTTGGCATGGATTCTTCTAAGTTTTTTTTCTACATTCTTATACTTAGTGGGTGTATATAAAACTTTAGGTATTTTCTTTGTTTGTACACAAATAGGGTCATACTAAATTATTGTTGTGTAATTTAAAAAATTCAACAGTATGATTTTACAATCTTTTTTGTTAATCCATACCTTACTACTGTCAGTTGCTATCTAGAATTCCATAGTCTGAATGCAATGTATTTCATTAATATGTAACCATTTTCAATATATAAATTGTTTCTATTTTTTTCTACTAAACAGTGATGAGTGAACATCCTTCATTTATATATTTATAAACATCCCTTTATGAATATTTAGGCTACTTTGTTGGTAGAGAACAAGAAAAAGAGTACTTATATCAAAGGTTGTGGGTTCTTAGGATTTTTATAGATGCTGTCAAATTTCCTTCCTTAAAAGTTTGTTGTCATTTATTCTTTCATTAGTGTTTCAGAGTACCACTCTTTTCCTAACACTGGTGTCAGTATTATTTGACATTATCCATCTTAAATTTTTGTCCAGTACTGAAAATGCCTTATTTTAACACACATATCTCTTATTAGTAGAAATATCTTTTCAAGTTTTTATATTCAGTGGTATAATATGTTTATGTGTGTTTAAATTGTGTGTCTATTTCTGCCCAGAGTTCATTTGGAGGTTTGTTTCTTTGTTTTTCAGTTAATTTTTAGGAACTCTTTGTGTATTCTGGATATTTGTCCTCTCTTAAGTATGTTGCACATACATACCCTCAGTCTATGCCTTGCACTTGAGTTTTATGTATGTCTTTTATGCCATAAACATTACAAATATTTGTGAGTTAAATGTGTTAACCTTTTTTAGGACTTGTAGGTCTTACTTAGTAAGGCTTTTCCCACCACAAGATTATTAAACCATTTTTTTGGTTATTTCTTCCATCATGTTTATGAATTAGTTAATTTTTAGAAATTTCTCTTAGTGTTCTAATTTTGGAGTCCATTTTAGTATATCAGGTTAGGTAAAGAAACCTGTACCCTTAGTTTACTCAAATGCGCACAGTCAATCTTTTTTGAATGTCTTACCCTTTCTCCATTGATTTTCAATACCAGCTGTTGCATATACACATGGATGTGTCAGTGCCTTTTTAAGAAATGGATGACTGTAGCTTTATATTATATCAGGTATATCAGGTATGAAAAGACACTCCTCACTGATCTTGTTCTTCTAACTTCCTTGGTTATAATTGTACATTTTCTTTACTCTGAAACAGTTTGACTAGCATAGGAAATTATCTCTTTGTTAAAGGTTACATGGAATTTATCTGTGAAAAAAAACTGTCTGGGACTGGCCCACCCTTTGGGATGGTGGCTCTTTGACAGCTTTCTTCTATGGTAACTGATGTCTTCAAATTGTCTGGTTTTTTTGGATTCAATATATGTAGATTATACTGCCCTAGAGAATTAATCATTTCATAAAATGGAAAAAGTAGTTTCTCAATATTCTTTTAATTCTTTATTTCTCTGGTATTATTTCTTCTTCTATATATTGGTACTTTATTTTATCTCCTAGATTTGTTTCCCTAACTATCTATTTTATTTTTGTCCCCAAAGAACAGATCTTGTTTATTAGTTCTACCAGTTTACTTTCTACCTTTGTCTTTATTAGTTTATTCCTTCTGCTTTGCTCAGGTTTAATTTAATGATATATTCTAATTTTTGGATGCTAATGAATTTGTTTTCATTCTTGTTTATTAATAGACATGTTGTTTAAGGCTGTGGATTACAATATGGGAACCGTTTTAGCAGTATAAGATGTGATTTATAGTGTTTCCATTGTATTCCTTATTACTACTATACAGATATTCTGCCACTTCTGTTTTTTCTTAGTTATGTGAAGAGTCTTAAAATTTTTAGATGCTTCCTAATCCCAGATTTAGTAGTAATTTTCATGTTGCTGTATTGTGATCAGAAATTGTTGTCTGCACTCTTTCCAGTGTTAAAATTTTGGGGAGTTTTATCTGTGACCTAAAATGTGACCAAATTTTTATTTTTAAAATCACTTTCTTAAAGAGAAGTTACAATCTCTGATTTAATCTGAGTATTCAATATGTGACAGTCAAATCTATATTATTAATTATATTAGCCTATTTCTATTTTTTATAGTTATAGCTACTTTTTAATCTGCTTGTTCTTTGGGGCACCTGGCTGGCTCAGTCGGTAGGGCATGTGACTGTTCAAGCCCCACGTTGGGCATGGAGCCTACTTAAAAAAAAAAGAAAAATTCTGCTTGTTCTTCATGGTTTGAGAGGGTTGGTTAATAATGTTTCTATCTGATTTTCCTTATAGTTCCTTTACTGTATGCTTTACAAGTGTGTATTATATGACAGTTAGATATAATCAACATATTTTTATTGTGATTCACATCATTCAGCATTATGAAGTCATCTTCATTGCTTTTTTAGTGCTGTCCTGGGTTCAGTCTTGCATGATATCGACCACTGTGTTCTTTCTTTCCTTCCCTCCCTATCTGCCTCTCTGTGTTCTTTCTCCACCCCTTCTTCTCTCCTTTTTTCCCCTTTCTCTCCACCCATTCTTTTGTTTTCAAACTCAGTTAGTTATACCGATCTTTCTCCCACAGAATAGAGTGGAATCTGCTTAATAATTCAAATGCAAAGTGTTTTTTTTTCCTTTCAGTGAGTAAGTTTGGCTGTATTAAATACTGAGATAACATAAAAGTTTAGTATGAATACTGTCATTTTATTTTATATTATATTTTAAAACTTACAGCTTTTGGAAAAGAATTCACAATGTGTTCTGCCTTTTTAGCATTGTGTTCTTTTAATTAGAAAGGTTTATGTTTCTGTTGTCATGACTGCAACAACATAAAAAACCTTAATCCTCTTATTTATTTAAGGATTTATTTATTAATCCTCTGTAAGGAGCGATAATAAACTTAATATTTTTCCTCTTCCTCTTCCCTTTTCTACCAGCTGATTTTAGCATTATAAAATAATTTACTTAAATTCTTTTGTGGTTTATCAGTTTTAAATAATATCTTTTGATCTGAGTAACATTCCATGTTTTTCCTCCTTCGACTTTCATCTTTTTTTTTTTGTTTGTTTTATGGTTTCTGCATTGTTAAGGCTTATACTGCTTGTATTTTATTATAGCAACATAATGACATAGTGATTTAGTCCCATAAGTAGTTTTGGTATTTATTATAGTCCTTTTACTCTGATTTTTCCAGCCATCTCTTGGATGACTACAGTTTATCTTCTAGTAAATTCCTCAACAAAATCCCATGGGAACACGATTTTATGTGTTTGCATATGTTCAAAACTTTTGAACATTCGCTGTTGCCTTTATAATGAATGAGTTTGGCTAGATTTTAAAATCTCATTTATATTTCTTTGCTCAAGGATTTCACAGGCATTACTCTATCCAGTGGTGTGACCAGAGGCAGTGGGGTCCACCTAAGTGTGTTGTTGACTGTTGTGGATAAATACTCACCTGGTGGATCCCCCCTTACAGCTACTAGAGCTTTTTTTGTCTTGATGTCCAAGGATTCTTTACATTTGAAGTCCAGTAACTTTGATAAGGTATCTTACTGTTTACTGTTAAAAGGTGTTTCTTGGGGGAAGTACGCCCTTTCAATAGGTGTTTTATTAAAAAAACATTTCTTATATTTTGTCTTCACGAATGTATTCTTTTCGATGATTTTGATTTTCTTCTATGGAGATTCTAGTTATAGGTGTGGAGATCTCCTTAACTTGTCTTTAGATCCCTGTTTCTAATGCTTCTTAAATTTAAAACAGTTTCTCTTCTCTCTTTGGCTGCTCTTCTTGTATTTGTCATCTGTTTACCTTACCTCTGATCTCACTGTAGATTTCAGTACATAGCAGTTAAATCTCTTGAGCTCTGCCAGCCTATGTTTCATCTCCTCTTATTGTTGTGGTGTTTATTCCCTGTTGCTTTTAATTTTCTGGTTTGTGGGTGAACATACATGATTTTACTTCATTCCTTTTTACTCTTGGTTTCAATTTATGTTCTCAAGTTTTATCTGAAATTTGGCAGAACTTTTCTTGCAAGCAGTCTTCTGCCATTTGTTTTTCCTGTACCTTTTCTCCTTTCTCTCCATTATTAGGATGCTTGTATGGATTCAGCAGTGGTTCCATTATATCGTTCATCTTCAAGGAATGGGTGGTTCTTGGAACATATTTATGAGAAGGAAAGTCAAGGTCCAAGTACTAAACTAAGAACCTTTTTCATTTCTGTGTTTGATTTTTTTTTCAGTCTTTAATTCTTCTATGTTAATGGAAATGGGAAAGTATAATTTTTTTAAAGTTTATTTAATATGAGAGAGCGAGAGAGAGAGAGAGAGAGAGAGAGGGAACATGCACAAGTAGGGGAGGGGCAGAGAGAGAGGGAGGGAGAAAATCCCAAGCAGGCTCTGCACTGTTAGCACAGAGCCCAATATGAGACTCAAACTCACGTACTGGGAGATCATGACCTGAGCTGAAACCAAGAGTCAGACGCTTAACTGACTGAGCCACGCAGGTGACCCTGAAATTTTCTTAATATCATCATTTCCACTGCTACAGAGGTATGATGTTCCCTGCAGAGATGGATTTCTGACTTCCTTTGGTTTTTATTATTTTTCTCTGCCTTAAAAAAAAAAAGTCTTTATTTGTTTTTTAAGTTATCTCTGCACACACCATGGGGCTCGAACTCACAACCCCAAGATCAGGAGTCACACACTTGACTGATTATAGGTGCCCCCAGTTTTTATTATTTTTTTGAGGATTTTTGTGCTTATGTTCATGGAGGATATTGATGAGAAATAGGATTATGTTCTGATACCAGTCTGATAATTCACAACTGCAGGTAAATATGAATTCTTCTCTCAGGAAGCATTAGGAATTTTATCTTTTCTCTTTGGAATTGTCCCATTTCCCACTATTTATCTAATGTGACTCCTTTTTCATTGAAATTACTTAGCCTTCTGTGGGTCTTTTTAGTTTAATTGTTTATAACTTTCATTAGCTCGGGGAACTTCTGCCTTTTTCTTATTTCTTATACTTTTTTTTTTTTTTACTCTTTCTGTGACTCATATTTTATTTGTGTTTATCTTTCTGGGTTGTTCCTATGTTTTGTTTTGTTTTTTCCTTTTTCTTCTTTTCGTTGACCTTTACTTTACATTATAGGAGACTCTCTCTCAACTTTATCTTCCATACCACTTAATAGTTTTTAGTTTTATTATATTAATATGTTACTGTATTTCCATACTATTTATAATATCTAGGAATGGTCTGTGGTTCTTTGATCTCTCCTGTTAACACAGCATTCTATTTTACCAGTGCTGTAGCACCTTGAATCTTTACCTGATCTAAGGAGTCCGATTAGACTTAAAATTCTAATTTTCTTCTCAATTATTGCTGATATTTTGGGAAGGGGTTTATTTTTTTGTTCATATTTTTATCTTTTCCCCTGTTATCTATTTTCTTCAAATGTTTAGTAATCCTTGGTTGTCTGTTTATTAATGTGGAATTACTCATTTAGATGTTTCCTTTTTTTTTTTTCTTTTTGGGGAAGTTTTGGTTGCCTCAGATTCTTCATTCCTTTACTCTTCAGTATTTACGTAGTATTTATAATAAACTTCTATTTAAAAAATATATATATATATACACTCTAAACTTAATTTCTTCACCATCATTTCTCTGATACATAAATTCCTGCTGTAATTGCATGTGTTCTTATCACTCTCATCCCAGTGACCTCCTAGCTTCTAGAAATTCTTTTTCTTTTAATTTTTTTAAAATTATATTTATTTTTGAGAGAGGGAGAGAGAGAGAGAGGGAGACACAGAATCTGAAGCAGGCTCCAGGCTCTGAGCTGTCAGCACAGAGCCCGATGTGGGGCTCGAACTCACAAACTGCAAGATCATGACCTGAGCTGAAGTCGGATGCTTACCCGACTGAGCCACCCAGGCACCCTGCTTCTAGAAATTCTTTTAATGCACGCCGATTGAAGTACCCTTCTTATATCCCAGAATCGTTTAAAAAAATAGGATTTCTTTTTTCTTACTAAGGAAATACTTCTTTTTTTCTTGCTCCTCTTCCTTCTTCTTGTCAATTTAAGGTTTTGGGAGCATGAAGAGAGGTAGGTGCTGGTTTTCTGTTTCAGCTCTTTCTTGATCTTATCTCTCCAAAATTTCAAAGACTATTTTTCTTCAGAAAACCTTAAAATATATGAAATACAAAAGGCATAGGCAGGATGTTTATCTTTTTTATAGCCTATACTTTTGTTAATTAAAACTTATATTGTAAGCTCATATATAAGAAAAAATTAATGACTTTTGTATGTATTTGGCCACTTGATCCTGCTGTTTTTACCTCCTTGTCATCTTTGAAATCTTGACTCCTTTCTAATTTGGTAATTTCCATTTCTCTCTTGAACTTACTTAGGTCCGTCTCACTGTTTTCCTAACTTCTAGTTAGGATTCTCAGAAGTAGCACACTTCATCTTCTACTCTGAGGTAAATTCACATCTTAACAAATATTGCTACCTTTGCAGATGAGAGTCAGATTCTTCCACGTGACATAGAATGACCATTCTTGTCTGGCTCTTCCCTCCATGTTTCTCCAGATTCATCTTTGTGTATGTTTTGTTTACCTGGAATTACCTTCATTCTGGAATCTTTTTCTCACTCAGTGTTAACATGTCTGCTGTCTCATGGTGAAGTTAAGCTCTTTTACTTTTATAGTTCCACCACTTTATTTATAGTCATTTACAGAACTTAACACTTTATTGAAATTATTTTTAAGTGTCCATCTGCCCTCCTGTAGACCGTAGTCCCTTAGTAGGTGGGCATAGTGCTCCTAGAAACTATGTCAGTTTTAGAATACATAGGCACTTTTAAAATGCTTTGAATGAAACTTGGTTTGGTAATATTTATAATCACTAGGGCTTATAACTCATTCAGTAATTTCTTTTAAAGAAGAAATTTTCTATCAGATTTTAAATCAGTGAGAAATCCTAGCCATTCCTGATAGAAGGAAATAGCTGTCAGAGGAGAGGGAGAAATAGGATAGAGGTAGATCAGATCAGCCTCATCAAGTGAGAAGCCCGATGCCATGTCACATACACAGGGAAGCAAAGCCCTTTAGTAGAGTAAGATAAGCTGGTAGAACTTGAGGTACTGAGTTTATGTCTAAATATCTAGACCATTAATTGCTATCATAAAACATTTTAAGATTTATCTGAAATTGGTGTTCTTAGGACAGCAGTTAAATGTAGTGTTTACGTTACTGACCACTAGTAGAACTATGTCAGGTAGCAAAAGAATATCCAAATGTTCCTGTGAAGAAGACTGTGTGCTTTTGTTCAGAATAAATCATAAGGCTAGCAATTGTTAAGACGAGAAAGGAGGCTTGTCCACTATGTAACCGGAGCGACTAGTCTTTCCACATTGATTGTGACTGAACATAATGCCTACTGTGTACAGAACGCACTCTGCTAGGTATTCTGGGAGCAGCAGAAGAAATAAGAGATTGGGCCCCACCCTTAAGGACTGTATTTTCATTAGGCAGAAAACCACGGCCTATGGAAGGATTTATTAGCTATTAAAACAATGGATTAGTCTGTGCAGAGTAAGACATGAGCAATAGAAAAGTTTAATTTTTAAAAATGTGCAGGGGTGCCTGGGTAGCTCAGTTGGTTAAGCATCCCACTTCGGCTCAGGTCATGATCTTGTGGTTCGTGAGTTTGAGCCCCGGCATTGGGCTCTGTGCTGACAGCTCAGAGCCTGGAGCTTGCTTCGGATTCTGTCTCTCTCTCTCTCTCTTTGCCCCTCCCCCACTCATGCTCTGTCTCTCTGTCCCTCTCTGTGTCAAAAATGAATAAACGTCTCTCTCTCTCTTTCAGAAATAAAGACTAAAAAAAGTTTTTTTAAATGTACAAAATAAGGAGTAGTATAATTTAGATGGGGGAATGACTTCTTGGAGGGGTGAGTATTGATCTGAGATTTTGTGGGAGATGATGAACCTGGAGAGGCAATGAGCTGCCCCAGAATGGGAGGCACGATAGCACAACGTAGAGGGGGAAGACGAAGGGGCAGAGCAAGTTATGTTTTGTGTAAAGCAGGTGATTGGTTGATTTCTTGGCCAAAGAAGTATTTGTAGCACTTACTAATCAAGATCCATTCTTCTGGCTTATAGCATTTGATTTTTTTGGCATAAAGCCACTGGGTAAGTCAACATGATGGTAAATTAGACCTGTTCTTACCTCCCAGGAGCCCACATTCTAAATGATAGAAAGTGCACACACATAAGAAATAGCAGCTTGACTCAATTAGTGTATGACAAAAGGTAAAGAGAGAGGATGGAAAAGATGGATATGGTTGGAATCTGTAAAACAGGATTAAATAATACTTGCTTTACCGGGTTGTCACAATAAAATAAAATAACATATGTAAAGTTCCTAATCCTTAATAGGTAACTTATGTGCATGTATTGTGTCTCCCTTCTTCTCCACCGGTCAATTCTAAGGTAAACTTGTGGGGAAAAAAAAAAGAGAGAGATGTTCGAAAGAACATGATCAGTGACACTTTCTGAAGAGGTATGTCTCGTCATGGGCCTTGAAAGATTGGTGGGGTTTAGTGAGCAAACGTTAGGAACAAAGAGGTAGACATACGGAATGAGCTTTTGGGAGCTATGGGAAGCTTTGTTTATGTTGAGTGGGAGAAGTTGGAAAGGCTGGGAACCTAGAGGTTGGCTGGTACCTGTATAGAATCCTCTTCTGCTCTGATCCTACCTTGTACACTACTCTGACTGATGGTTTACATGTTGTCATGGGTAAGCTCCTTTGGTAAGCAGGAATCAGGAGCTATCAACTTTGAATTCCCCACAGCAAATAGCATAGTATTTTACACCTAGTAAGGCCCTTCACACATATTTATTGACTTAGTAAAGATAACACATGCTTAGGTACATCAGAAACAAGGACTGTATGGTGATATTTCATGCTAATATTATATCAAATTATATAGTACAATGTGGGAAAGAATATTGTAGCGTGGAATAGTGGGGTGTCCTGGGGAAGGCCAGATCTGGGTTTCACCGTGGCTCATTGACTTACGCACCTTGTGAACCTGGGTGGGTTCTTTTGCAATATGTACTTATATCTGAAACCATTTCTTAGCTATCTGTTCTTCTGGCCTTTTGTTTCCTCATCTATTGACTAGCTAGTGCCTACCTCATAGAGTTGTTATAAGGATTCAATGAAAACTAGCTCAGTGCCTGGTTCATATTAGGTGCTCACATATATTGTATTAATAATCATAATAATAGTTATTTTTTGATATTCTTAATCCACATTGAAACCTTGATATGCATCTTTTGAGGGGCAAAATGTACTCTATTGCTATCAAAATACTGAGCAAGAACCAAAGTAATGTGCAGTGCTGTCCTATATATTTCACTGTGGATCCTGCTGTATTAAGCTCAAAATCCTGTTTTATCAAATTTCAGTTTTGGAAATAAGGACCTGAGCCACAGTATAAGGAAAAGGGGCATCTTGGGCCCCTTTCTCTGTGACAGCAAAGCATTTTCAGCAGCTGCCTCGGTCTCTTCCAGGCCCACACAAGCTTGGTTTCCTTGACCCTCACAGCAGTTCTAAAATTGTTGGCCATGGGTTTTTATCCTCATTTTGCAGAAGCTGAAAAAAACTAAGGGTCAGGTGACAAGGTTAGTGAGTGTGAAAGTCATTTATAATAATGGTAAAAAAGGCATAGGCTAAAGTTAAATTTTGAATCAGTGTCTATAATAAGTAAGAAGTAAGATAAAACACAGTCAATATGAACACTTGGAAAGGATCACTGAAAAAGGAGACTCTGCCTGTCTTAAGTGTGAATGTCATCTCATTAGTCTTTTTGCCTATTGACGAGGAAAAAGTGTACGTAAGTTTCATTTTTCAAAGACAGTGACCTTTTTGGCAACATAGAGTCACAAAATGCCACACTTTGCTCTTCATGGTTTTCACTGGAATTTTTTAAACTTCAATTTTCGAGTATTCCAAAGAGATGACCTATCACACGAGTTGTCTGTCAAGTGTTTTTTTAAGCCCTTATAGGGCAGGTATATTGCACTGCAATAAATATAGATCCTGGGCATCATTTTGACTTGAAGGATTTTTTTAGTGTTTAAAAAGCTCTATAGTGTCAAGTGAAACAGCATCTTTGACTTCCCACTCACCTAGACCTCAAAATGCAGACTCTGCTTTGAGAACCTCACTTTGTATCCCTATCAGCTATCAAGTTCTACGTATTCTTTTCTCCTAATCACTTTTCAAAGAAAATGTCATTTCTGTATATAGTTTCTTCTTCTACCTTGGTGCATCCTTGATACTTGACGTCTAATCACCATTAGGCTCACCTAACCCAGTACTGGGTATGATTTTTTTTTAACTTAAAAATGTATGATCTCTATTGCACTTTGAGATAGTGACCATGTCTTATTCAACAATATGTTCCTACCACCTAACACGCTGCCTAACATATAGTGGGTACTTTGCCTCATTATTTAGGGACATGAACTGCTTTGATGATGGTGGAACTCCTTTTTTGAGACGAGAGATAACACATCTTTGTAATATTCAAAGACTAAATTGAGAAAAGGAGAAAGAAAAAGCCAAATACTATAGATAATAATCTTGACATTACGTAGTTACTGTGGGCTCTGTTATTGCTGGCCTGCCAAAAAAGTGACTCAAGGTTAAACCAGAATCTTTCACTTTACAAATGGTAACTCCCATCCTAGTATTACTAGATTTTTAATGATATTTTTTATTTTAAAAGGCCACAATAAACCTAATTGGATAAGGATCAAATGAATGCCCCAAATTAGATCCACCTGTGACTTTTTATATTAAGTGGATTTCCCTCCCTAGCTACCATTGTGAGGGATCTATGTAGGTTTTGAAATTCAAAGTAGGGAACCCTAGAGTTTGTAGTGTCTCTTTTTCTTTTCAGGAACAGGAGATCACTGTGCATATAAAACACACCCAAAATAAAGCAGTAAAGTGAACCCTGCTTAGTAGCAGTCCAGATAATGAAATGGAAAGTTTGTGTCTGAGATGCCTAGAATCTTCCATTTTGCCTTGTTACTATACAACAGCCACCTTGTAATCTAGCAATTACAAGGAGTTTCCCTTGTACTGAATACAGTGGGTTATCCATGTGTCACAGTTGAAGAACACAGAGTAGATGCTTGTTAAGTCCTCAGTACAGCAGGGATCTTATAATTACAGTAGCTCTGATTAGTTTCAATACTGTGATACTTTTTATCATTTTGAGTGTTTCTTTTAATCTTCATTTAGACTTCATTGAAAACGTTCTTGTTAGCCACCAATGATTTTACTTTGACGCTCCTCCAATCCCCCCAGATATTCTACTTTTCAATTATTTTAAGAAAAAAGGCAAAATGCCTGTTAAAATTTTGAATTTGCATTGAGCAATGATTATTGTTTAAATACTTTTAATTGAATGAAATATGCTAGGTTACACAGGTCTGTGCTTTTTAAAAACTGATAAGCATTTGCAATTCATATATTGTGGTTTAATGCCCTTTTTAAATTTAACATTATTTTTAGGTTGATTGTTAAGGTAATATTTAACAGAAATACTTAAGTGTGTAACCTCAAGGATAGTTGAAAAGCCCATAATACAAAAATTTTAGCTGTTAAAGAAAAAATGCATCAATGAATATTAATAACCTTTTATATAACACGTAAATTAATACTTTGGGACCAATTCTAACCTCAGGATTTTTTGTGCCTTATATAATATGTAGCAATCGACCCATTTATCAAATTTATGAGTTACACAAGTAAATTAAGTTCATCTGCATATTTAAGTTCTTTAAATAGACCAATGTAAACAGTTTCTTATCTGCCATATGTTGAAATGTTTTAGTAAACTAAAGACATAACTGCTTAGTCAACAAAGATGGCATTAAATTGCACTGTTTTGGAAAAAAAAGTTAAGTGAACTAGATGCCTGTTAATCTGGTTCTTTAAATATCATAAACAAAAGTATCAGAATGTGTTTCCAAGGACAAAGGCGGAGTTTTCCCGGCTTTGATTGGTTGCTGCCTTGTCCTGTCCCACGGCCATCCTTAATTGGCTTTGGGTAGATTGGAATCACATAAGCAGAGTGACATTTATTACTTTCCTAGTTTCTTTGCACTGAGCCCTGAGATTCCCAAGTAGTAACTGTAAAAGATTTCTTTCATTTCGTCCATGATCTACAAGAGGGGATCATTCTACGAAGAGCAGGCATGAGTCTGAGTGCGAGAAGAGTCACTCTGCCTGCAATAACGCCAATAGTCCTACAGAAAAGGGTATGTGACTTCTTTTGCCTTTTTTTTTCGTTTTGCTGTTTTTCTTTCTTTCTGCTACCGTGTGTTTATTAATATGTTGGAAACTTTAGTTACATATCCTGAGAGAGATTGTCATTCATTGAGGCTAGAGGTAATTAAGGGGTGTATTATTGAAATTAGACAAAAGGGGGAAAATGCTGTGCTAGAATGTCTCTGTGGTAAAAAAAAAAAAAAACAAAAAAAAAAACTCCATGGAAAAGCAGTTTGGTCTCGATTTCAGGGCATTGTGATTTAGAGAGTATTTGAAGCTTTTACTTTTTTTTTTTTTTTCCTTCTGTAACTTCAGGCCTCTTTGCCTTTAGTTCAGTAGAAAATCTGCTAGCTATTATGTTTTATATTTGTGTACTGAGAAGCAGTTTCTTTGTTTCCCTATAATTCATAATACATCCATCTTCATTGTTGAATGGACTATATAATTGTTTTACTGTTTAACCATATGGCACCAGTTTATTAGCCTCTGGTTTCTACCAATTTCTATTGAGTTGCTGCCTATTTGCTTAAGAAAAACTTTCCATTATATTCCCTTGTGAAAGAGGTTTCTGTTAATTATTAATGCAATCAATCCTGTGTATGAAAATATTGTATCTATTGGTTTTTTGTAAAGTTTATTTCCATGTCTTACTTGCAGCATCGTATTTTATAAGGTAATGATAAGTATAACATGCGATGTAGTATTTATAATACTAAACTTTTCTGGTAAATACACCAAATAAGAACAATGCATTTAAATCCTTAAAGAATCAAATCTCCAGTATAGAAAACAAAAGCACCAACCCACATTTTTGGCGATATGCTTTCTGAATGGTTTTGGTGACGCTAGAAACTAATGTTTATTTCCGTACCTGACTTTTAATAGTTAACTGTTAGTTAGCTATTAGTGTATTCCGTAAGTCAAAGGTCATGGTTTAATTTGTTTAAATATGACAAATATAACAATTAAGGTGTTTTTTTTTAAAAAGAAAAGTATCTTTTTTATTGTTTTTAATTTTTAGGTTTTCAGTTTATTTTCTTACACAGTCAACCATTTCTTCACTAGGGACATTTTATTTGGCATTGGAATTGTATATGGTAATTTTGCCAACATTTGTTCTTTATCTTTCTTCATGTCTTTTTCTCTCATCTTAAACAAATTTAATTGAAAATGCTTTGAGCTTGAATCTTTATTTTGATTTAGACTTAGCATTAATAGTGACTGTATATATAGATTCCCTGACTCACTGGAATGTGAAAAGTATACTAATATGTATCAAATATGTGTTCTTATGTCTGAGTTCTTGATCCAATTAATATTGCAATTTAGAATAACCAAGAAGCTTCCATCATGTTCTTTTGGATGACATGCTGGTGTGGTAGGAAGCATACTACCTGAGCTGTCTGTTTACTACCTGCGTGACCTTGGGCAAGTCACTTAAACTCGTGGTCATTACTTCTTCACCTGTAACATAATAGTTGAGGGATTTTCATTAAAAGCTTTCTGCAGTCTTACCTGTGTCTGTAATTCTGCGAATCAAATAATATATTTTGTATTTTCATATTTAATATGAAATTTAATAAATATTTAAACCATTTATTTTTTTTTAGAGTATTAAAACATTAGAAAAAGATGCTGTCATTTTCAAGGACTTTGAGCACTTAATCCAGGGCACTTCGTATGAATAAAACTCGGCTAGAAAACCCAGTACTGACTGGTAAATAGCAGAACAAGAATATTCTGGAAAGCTGTGATTATAATTGGTGTTAAGTCTGAGCTGCCGATGGTCACATCATTGTGATTTCTCTTGGTCTCTTATAATAAGCTGCTTGTCAGGTTTTTATTATAATAATTACATAAGTAATTGTGCCCAAGTCCATGTTATTCCTTTCCAGCGAGTACACATATTAAATTTCCACGTAATTTAGGACATCACCATTCGCTGAAGGTACTTATGGTATTTCTTCGTCCTGGCATTTTAACCCCTAGAAGGCTCCTTATCTAGAAGACTATCCCGAAAATCTTAACATCTCTTACTTTAGGAATTGGGCATTTTTATAACTAGAAAACATCCATCTGCTCTGGTTACACCATGACTTTTTTTTCCCCAAGATTGAAAATTATTCCATACTTGTAATTAACTTGTCATTTTCTATATGCACCATAATTTAAGGTGATCTTACAAATTGGTACCAGCATTTCTCAGAGTGTTTTGGGGGCAGCTTCTTGTTTTCCTAACAAGGCAGCAAGTGCCTTTTGCGTAAGTTTGCCATAAAGTTTGCTCATCCTGAATGAGTGGCTCTTGAAAAATAATTTGCCAGTTGGAATCCTAATCATTTGAAAGGCTGAGGGCATTTCTGAAAATGCTTGATAGCACTAGGGAATAATTTTGTTATCAGTCTGTGTATGTGATCTAAATGGCCTTAAGATTCTCCTGAGAGTGGCTGGGAACTTGAACTTTAAACATGGTCCGTAACACAGTATGGGTCTTTTTTTTTTTTTTTTTTTGTAGAAGATCAAATACACTTTGATCTCTGAGGGACAGGGATTTTTGGTAGATTCTCTACCAAGTGAATTTTTAGGAAAGATATTTTTTGTGTCCTCCAATTCTATTAGGGTCTTATTTCCTTGATTCTGGTTCACCAAGGTTCTAGTGAAGAAGGGTTCATCATATCTCTCAGAAATGGTTACATCCTCACCAAATGCTCTGAATGAATATTTTACCTCATAGCATTTTTCTCAGGGAACTACTAGGTTATATCTTTTTTTTTTTTTTTTTCTGATGAGAGAAGTCTGAGTCTCTTGGGTGTTGAGTGACTTACGCAAGGTCACTCAGAAGGTCAATGGCAAAGCTAGAAATAGAATCTAGGTCTTGTGACTTCAGTGTGTTTCTCCTAGATATGTGTTACCTCCTGAAATTAATATGTTAATGAAATTGCCTTATGGGGTGTATAATTGCCATTCAACTTCTAGTCTGGAATTAGCTTAGGCAAATCCTTTCATCTCCCTCTGCACCTCCACCAACTCCCATATGTTCTAGTGTAGAAAACATTTTATTCAGAAAGCAATTGTCAGCAGCAAAGAGTGTGTGTGTGTGTGTGTGTGTGTGTCTGAGAGAGAGAGAGAGAGAGAGAGAGAATGAGCATTTATACCCAGAGCTCTAGATTGGTACAGTACATCAAGAAACTATTTTAAGGTCCTAGAGAATTAACAAAAGACTCAAGCATTGTAAAATATATATTAAGTGTAATATAAAATTCCTATTCTTTTTATAGAGAGCCTTCAAGATCAGAAGGCCAGATGTCCATTTTCTGATTTTATGGGTAGGCATGTTCTAAGCCTCTATCAGATTTATAGAGTTTTGTGAATTATGTTTACAAGCATTTCTCCATTATTTATCCATACCACAATTATGAGATGTTCGTAAGCACACAAGATCCTAAAGCATCTTCTGAAGTCTCAGAGAAAGAAGGGATAATTTCTTGAATATATTTTCCTTAAGATTCAAATCCTTTTGAAAATCTGAAATTCATGAGTATAATATGGAGCAGCGCCATTTATCCAAAGATTCAATTCTCTGTCTATACAAGAGAATAGTTTATGTTATATTCATTTCCTTCCTCATACAGTTAGAATCATTGCTATGACTTTCTAAAAATAGTTTTGTAAAAAGTGAAAGAATACAGATTATCATATCACTATTTTGCCCAGAAACTTTTAAATATATACAGAATCAGTCCAAATGTGTGTAGCATTCACTGAGCTTCAGGGCTTGTGTGCCCCGTGGCTTCTTCCCCAGTTTCCTGTGAAGCCTCCACTCAGTACATGGCTTTCTTCCTTGTGCTCCAAACAGTGATTGATGTTTGTCCTTCTGTACTTCTGCCCCCAGTTTTGTGCTCCGTGGCCTATAGACAACTCCAGGATTCTGTTTGCTTTCCCAAAGGCTGTTTGTTGTCTGTGTCCCAGCTCAAGCTTTTAAGACTTTCTCAGCACATCTGTCTTGGTGGTGTCTTGATTCAGGATCAGTGGACATGCCTTTGTTGCTTACTTTCCAATCCAGTATGTTCTGCCATGTGACATCAATTTTAGTATCATCTTTTATGATACTGAAGTCTCATTAGCCATCCACAGTTATGTATCTTCTGCTTTCTGCTTTCTGGCTATTCACAGTGGACTTTTAGTGTTCTCTGTGTTACCGTGTGTGTGTGTGTGTGTGTGTGTGTGTGTGTGTGTGTGTTAATGTATAGGTCTTGTACTATCTGGTTTTCAAAATTTGTTGTTGTTGTTGTTTTTTTTTGTCTTACCACTAGATTTTAAAAATTTAAGAGACTCCTTAAATAAAGTGCTTTGTCAGTTACGAGCTGAATTTCTATTTCACATACCCAGAAAACTGAAATGACAGTGCATTAAACGGGGAGGAGATTTATTTTTCTTTCACTTTACCAGAAGACTCAGTCTAAAACTAATGTAGCAGCTCCACAATGTCCTCAGGCAACCAAACTTCTTCTTGCTTTCTGTTGTATCTTCCTTAGTGTGGGTCTCTTTTCCTTTTATGGAAAGAGGAATGCAAATCTCCAGTCATCCTGCTCACATTCCTGGCATACAGAATGGGAAGCACCAAGGGCGCGCTGGCCTCCTCTGTCAGATGTTAACTGCCACCCTGAGGTAACCAGGAGCTTCTGCTTCATCTTACTGGCCAAGATTATGTCATGTGGTCAGTCCTGGATACAGGGGGAGCCAAGAAGTGGAGGCCTTGAGCTCCACACACTGTTCTTGTTAGAATCAGGACTCTTCAGGAAGGGAGAGGGGAACAGTGATTCTTGGTGGGCAGCTAGCCATCCCCACCACAAGTGCCTCCAACATATTAGACATTCAATAAATATTTCTCCCTTGGATTTTTCTTATTGTGTTTTCAGATACAAAATATGGCTTTGCTTTTTTGTTTGTTTGTTTTAAAGATTTTATTTTTAATAATCCCTACACCCTACATGGGGCTCAAACTTACAACCCCGAGATCAAGAGTCTCATGCTCCACTGACTGAGCCAGCCAGGCGCCTGTCTCTATGGTTGTGCTTTTTGAACAAATGTATTCTGTTACTTGTATGGGGGTAGTAGAAGGTATAGTAAGTGGGGGAGAGAGTAGATTTCCTGAGCAGGGGAGGGTAATGGAGACCCACAGACGGCTGGCTTCCTTGGTTGGAAGGTAAGGTTGTGAAGTGGTAACCAGTACAGTATTATTTCTGTCTACATGGAGTTCTCATTCTTGCTAAACCTCACCCTTTCTTCTGCCCTTTTTGTTGTATACAGGGTACCTTTGTTGCATATCCACCTAGGAAGGGTACCACAGAGACAAATGGATTTTGTGTTTTCACAAAATGTTTCCTTTCCTGAGAAGTGAGTTTTTAGGAAGTAAGCTACAGTAGAGAATGTTGGTGTGTTTTAGAGCCAGGCAGCTCTGAGTTCGAGCTCAGCTCTGTCACTGACCAGTGGTGCGACTTTGGGTGCCTTCCTTGAAACTTTTCTGAGGATCATTTTCTCTGTCCTGGGGATGAGGATGTTTCCTCACAGAGCAGTTGGATAAATATTTAGAAATACTTGACATGTAGTAGAAGCTCGAAAAAATGTGAGTTTCTTCCCCACTCCCATCTGTGAAATGGCATGTTTTACTAGTTTCATAAACAGTTTAAAATCTCGCTATTACAATGAGCATAAATTGTTTTGTGCCCTGTCCTATTAAGGTAGTTATCCTTGTAGTAAATGAATCAAACAAAAAGTAGTTGTCCTTGATATATTACAGCCAGGGAGAGGAAGGCAATGTGTGTTTCACATGCTGGTTCCCTCAGCTCTTTTACTGTAACTTTTGGTGGGCTGTAACTGAATTAAAAAATAACAATCCAACTATTATATGCTGACAATTTTTACTTTTAAGCTGGGACCATAGATTTAAATATAATTAGATAGGTTCGATTATTTCTCTTTTCACTGTCCTGGGGAATATTAGGCAGGAACTTCTGGGTTATGTATTTGAAAGCGGTAAAATTGTGCCTAATATAGAGACATTTGTCTCAGTAGATAAAAGTGATGTTGCTGGAATGTTAGCTACATGATGGCAGAGGCAGTGTCACTTTTGATCATCACTGGACTCAAGTGCCCAACATGGGGCAGGTACAACATTGGTATATAATTACTGTTAGTTGAATAAACACAATGTTTGAAAAAATAGAATTGGACTGTTTGAATACTCACCTGTTATTGGCATTTCCTTCTCTACATTCGCGACCCTGTTGCATTCACTTCCTTTTCCCCTGGTTTCATACCTTGTGAAAAGCCACTCAGAGTCCACCCTGCATCGTCATTACCTTTATCCAGCTCCAGCTTGCTGCTGTGGGCAACTCTGTGTACTCACTGCCCTCGACACACACTCATAAAATGAAAACAGCTCTAACGTGTCCAACACTGATTACACATTCTCTTTAGTCCTCATAAGAACCCTACAGGATTGGTGGACAATTCCAGTTTGGGACGAGGAGTGTGAGGCTTGGAGGAGTTAAGTGCTGCCCACAGCACACGTCTGGTCCGTGACCAGGCAGGACTGAGTTCCGGGCCAGCTCCGTGCATGCAGGAGGCCACCTCTCCCAGCCGCGTGGGCACACTTGCTGCGGGGCCTTTTCCATCTGCCGCTAAGAGCTCTCTGCCCTCTCTTGCAGTCCTTTGGTTGGACCAGTCTCACCTTTCTGCCTATCTCTCTTCTTCCTCTTGTCATTTTATCTGGTTGTGTACTCAGTCTTGCCCTAAAGGTGTAGCGACTAAACCCAATGTCAGAGTTTCTCAGTGCTCAATAGTACTGGAGAAGCCTCTGAGACTTACTGAATGCCTTATTTGCTTTCAAAAATTTACAATAAAAATCACTTATATTAATTGAGCCCTATCAGTTTGCCAGCAGTTTGCCAATTTTTAGTATGAGGAATCTAACTCGTAACCTGGTGGTTGAGGATCTGATCACAGAGCGGACTGCAAAGTCCACCATCACCATGAACACCTGGACTGAACCTCCATATGAATGAGGGCCATGACCCACATTGTTCTGTGAACCACAGTGCCTGGTCCACATTTGGCAAGGAAGGCAGATTAAAAATAGGCTCATTAATAGTCTCAGACCCTTGCCTGGGGGCAGTCTCAGGGCTGGCTCTCCTGACTATTCCCCAGCACCAGAAGCGAAGTCTAGAAAATAAGAATCTCTTTGGCAGAAGAAAGAAGCAAGGCTTTTGGTAGTTTCAGATATTAAACCCTCTGAGAGGGTAGGGTCAAGATTTTCTACCCCTGTAAGATATCAAAAACAGTTGCTCTTCAGACTGTTCCTAAAGAAGAGGAATTCAAAAATCATCTTTGGCAAAAACACCGTTGTTAGAAAGTGATTATAAACGCTTCCTAGTCGGCCATGTATGGTTAGACGTATACATTCAGTTATATTAGCGAAAATTTCAGGGATTTTATAGTTTCAGAAGATAAATTAGTTTGGGTAGTTCTATCAATATTCAAAGAAATGTTTTGAAATTACCATTCTAAGTACCAGACTAACTCCAGCTTGAGTTCCAGGAAGGATTCTTGCTGAGGTGACTTGATATACAGTGTGTGTGTGTGTGTGTGTGTGTGTGTGTGTGTGTGTATACACATATATTCCAAAAAATCCTTATTGAAGTTAGGATGTACACGATTGATCTGAAAAATTCCAATTGTTAAGAATATTTAAAAATAGCTTTAAACATTTTAAAAGCTTGTAATTATGATAGTACCTGCACAGGGTTAAGAATGTTAAAGTTGTAATTTTCAAAACATCGTTATTTTCTCTATTTGTACACGCTGAGAAGTAAAGACTCCCTCTGCTGGCTGTTTCAGGACATGCAGATTTCCGGCAAGTTAATATGGAGAAAAGTGAAACAAGGAGCAACCTCTCTTGATATTCCAAAAGCAGGTGCTTTGGCACATACGTGCATTTTTATATTGTGGTTTTTAGTTATCTAACACTTTATCTGAGATGGCGTGTAGAAGCAGCGGCTTACAGCCACATGGAAGTTGGAGGAGCAGAGCGGCAAGAACCGAGGCAGGTCGGAGCCCAGAGAAGGGACTCTGGCTGGCTGTGCCGGGGAACAGCTAGCATCCCAAGCAAGTCAGACCTTCTTCAGTCTCGGCTTCTTTGTTTGTAAAATGAGAGGATGTCAGTGGATGTTGTCCAAGAGTCCTCTTGACCTTTCATATTTTATGATTCAAGCAGCACTGAGTGTATTTCTTGTACACAAATGTGCTTTATACATGTTTTTACTGATATAAAATAAATATTTAGCAAAGTGAAAAAAAGGTAAAATTACAAAAATGGTTATAAATCATTTGCTCCTAGTGCTGACACAGCATGGGAGTGTTAAGTCTAGAAAGTGATATTTTGTGTGCTATTATAAGTTTATACAATAATATCTCCCAAATGTCCCAGAAAGACAGCATAGCACATTTCATTGATCCTACGGCACCTTAAGTTACAAAAAGCATCATTATGTTCTATGTTTCCAATTAAACTATGACAGACCACTGATGGTAAGTTACATCCAAGTTTCAGACAAGTTAAATGTGAGGAGATGTGCTTTTAAAAATTAGTAAAATAAGGCAGTTCCTGAAAGTGCTTCAACTGATGCCAGACAACCCAAGAATTGCAATAAAAAGCCCAGTGTTCTGGGCACTAATAAACGTTCTCTTTCTACTCTTCATGTTTCCCCCTCTCTTTTCTTAACACTTTTTCCACCCCTTCCCAACTTGTCCTTCTCACTGTGTGAAACTGTTTTTTCACTTTTTTGCCTAGACATGTCTTCTGGGTATTCTGGGAATAAATGATTGCTTAAACCATGAAACGAGATACTGGAATAACATTGTGTCCAACATAAGCATGACCAGTGGTTTTCTGCTTTAAATATGAATAACCATTAGCACTTGTGAAGGTTTTTCTTTTACTTCAAAGACGAATTAGTCAGCACTGGCATCTTCACAGGAATTACATGAGTTTTAAAAACACTGAGGCTTCAGAGAACACTCTTTTGATGAAGTCACTGGAAACATTAGTGTGGGATTTGGGATTTGACCCTCTTTATTCATATTGGATTTAGGTCCTAAAATAACACGCATATATGCATATGTAGATGTGTGTGTGTGCGTGGTTTGGGACATCTTTAGACTTTATTTTTAGTGTTTGCCTTCTTTTATAATGAAATTGGAGCTGTCTCTTTTGCCTTTTCCCCCTGCCACATAACAGAGCACACTGAAAGGGCTTCCAGTTTTTTAATCGCAAAACTGAACCCCTCTTGAGTCTTTCTGGCTACCCATGAGGGAGAAGAGAAGGAGCAGCCTGTAGGGCTCTTGGCCTGAGAAGAAGGGCAGAAAGGGTCAAGAACAGAGTTGGAGTCTCAGAGAGGGTAGAGGGGTATCAGGGAGACTTTCTGCGTGCCCCTTGGCCTGCACACTGGGTCTCTTCTCCTGGATGGGAGACTGGCCAGGCCATGATGTGACAGTGTTACTGTTCTAATCTGTCAGGTGTGGCAGTGCTCAGTCCCCTGCAATGTCAACTTTGGGGCATTTCCACGCCGGGCCCCTTTGGCTTGATGCTGGATGGGAAACCAATTCATACATCATACATCTCCATCCGTATATTTTGAATTTATATCCAGAACTTCTGGAAGTTCTACATGTATCTCCAGTAACACAGGCCATTTTTTTAAAAAGTTTATTTATTTTGAGAATGAGAGAGTGTGTGTGCACAAGCAGGTGAGGGGCAGACAGAGGAGGAGAGAGAGAATCCCAAGCAGGCTCCATGCTGTCAGTGCACAGCCTGACTCAGATCTTGATCTCAGGAACCGTGAGATCGTGACCTGAGCCAAAATCAAGAGTTGGCACACTTAACCGACTGAGCCACACAGGCACCCCAGCAACACAGGTCCTTTAATTCTGCGTTCGTTTCTGTGTTTATCCAATCAGGCCCTGTGATTTCCCCACTGAGATGAAATCGCATACAAATGTAGACAAGTTCAGAGTTTTTACAGAGATGGTGTGGGGGTGATCCAGCTTGTGACCTAGAGGACTGTGGACTCAGGGAAGGAGCCTGGCTCAGTCACTGGTGACTTGGTGGATCTGCCTCACGGAACTCGGAACCGTCTGCCTCAGTTTGGTTAATAAACCCTCGTAGGGTATATGTTCTGTTACTCGTCGCTGAACTGGTTCCTAAATGGTTAGGTGACCGTGTGGTTGTTTGCCATTATTCTCTTACCAATTTGTACACATGTTCTTGTGAACTTTCATTTAAAACTTAATTCTGTATTTCCAACCATTGGGAAAAGGCATTCTGTCATTTGTGGATCTGAAAACTGCTCCCTTCCGTGGTGGGCTCCCTGCTGGTTTGCACCGATGGAAACCTGTGGTCCGCAGTGCGGGGTGAAGAGCCTTCTCGAACATGCCTCCTGACACTTGAGCTTCCTCACCCGCTCCTCATAACTTCGTGCCTCTGCTCTTGGCAAAGCGGTCTGTCTCTTGTTGCATGCGTGTTTTTTGCTTCTTCAGTCCTTGGTGTCTTTACTCCTAATATTTAATATTTGTCCTGCCCAGAGGTCCTCTGACCTTTTTTTTTTTTTTTTTTTTTTGAATTCTCATAGAATACCAGAATTGAAATGGGCCAGAGAAGTCACCTTCTCCACCTTTATTCAGTTCACAGATTTCATGAAAGCTTTGCTTGTGTTTTCTCTTTGGTCTCCGGGTATTTTTTCTCCCCTGGAGGTTTTCAAACCCTATGAGGTTTCAAAGCTACTGTTTTGGAATGCCTAATGTTGTCTCCTGCAGGGCTATGCATGATGGCTTCATTTTTCACTATAAGAATAGTTTTGATTATCAGCTGTGTGCCAGGTACTGTACTAATTGCTGGAGACACAAGGGGAAGAAAACAGTGACATCATCCCTGCTGTCATGCAGCATTCTGAGCAGTGGAGGTTGATGGATAGTAATCACGTGGTTGTGCACATGCATACATGGCATGAAGGGCCTGGACCTAAACTGAGAGGGTCATTGAAACTTCCCCACAGAAATAATGGCTCATGTGAGGGATGGAAAGTAGAAGGTGGGGAGATAGTGTACAAAGCAGCTCTAGTAGCATATGCAAAGGCCCCGTGTCAGGAAGGAGCACGGCTGTTTCAAGAAACTGAGAAAAACAAAATAATATGTTTGGAGTTAGAGAAGAAGGAAAGGGTTATAGGGGGTAGATCTGAAAGGAGCCACAAGGGTATGGAATAGACAAGTTTGTGCCAGTCAGTTTCTGTAATTCTGATATTGGTGACAATACGTATTTTGAGTTAATATAACTAATTGAACATGTGCTGCTCATGCTCAAGTAAAATGTGTTATTGAATATCTTTTTTTAATGGAGAGAATGGAAGACATCCTACTACCTGACTTCTCTAAGCCATGTACTCTTTTGCTCTTAATAAATATTTGACAATTAGAAAAACAAAACAGAGTGGCCGTAAAGAAGCAGTAGCTTTCCTTGAGCTGTTGGGGCCTTTTGAACAGTTTTTGTTTTTTAAAGTATGCCATTTTGTTAGAGATTTGGAATAAGTAATACTGAATATATTATTTTCCATTTCCTTCAAGGGAACACAGTGAGTTACTTAATTCAAAATATCTGAGACTGTCTTCTCTTATCTTAGGACACTGCATTCCTTATGTAGAAGAATGTAAAAATCCAGGGCCACTCTGACCTTGATATAAAAATATTTCTCATGATTTAAGTGCATTGCCTATCTGTTAAAAATAATAGAGTAAAAAATGGAAACATTAAAAGATAGCTTTATAATCTTATTGCACTTGGATGATAAACTTTTAAAGAGCTATAGAAAATAAACTTTCCTTGGGACCTAGTTGAGGTCACACCTCTAAGGGCCTTGTTTCTTACTTTCTATTAACCATATGTAAACAAAATAGATAATTAATGGATACAGTGGATAAATTAATGTTTCTTTTTAGAAGTTATATACTTTCTTCATGGTAAGGTCTTAGTATTTAAATGTGATGTTTAAGTTATTGTAAATTAAATAGTAATTAATAAGAGTCAGTGTCTAATTAAATATTAAGTGTAGTATTTAAATGTAGTTAATTTAAAAGTTAAATTTAAATTTTCCCAAAATAAAAACTTTGGCACAAGAGACAACCATCCCCAATGATCTTTTTTTTTCTTCCTCTTTTGCTCTTTCTTCTTATTTTCTTTCTTTATTTAAAAATTTTTTCTCACTTCATTCTGTGGATTCTTGGTCATGTATTTATGCATAATCCATGCTTATTTTTTACCTGCTGAGTGATTATCCCACCTTCCATCCCCCTCCTCTGAAAAAAAACCAAGGATACATGGGGGAAAGCTACCCTGTATTAATTCCTCACCGGTGCTCCCTTCTGCTCTGTAACATTGCCACATGACCAGATGGCAGTCCTGAGTTTGTCTCAAATATTCCAGGATGAATCCAGGCTGAGAAAGGACTATCTATACCATACCGTCACATTCCTGGGGTCTGCAGGGAGGAGCAGAACGGCTGCCTCTTGGGGCCTTGCCTAGTGCTTTCCTAAGGCTTTATGAATAATCTGCTCTGAGAATCAGAATTTCCAGTGATTGTAGCAGATGATTACCATGTGTGCTTTGGAGGCAAGGTGATACATATCGGATTGACTTTCAGATTTGATCCCTTTATTTTTTCAGAAATGGCCGTTGTTTGATTTTTAAATATTTTATATCTTTTAGTCTTGAGGCTTTAGGGGCCTCAAGCTTTCTTCTAAAAAGTTAACCATTTCTTGCCATCCCTGTATATTTGAATGTTGTTGTGTCTACCGCTTTGAAAATGGGTTATGTTAATTTTTTAATCTTTTGCTTCCACTTACTTTTATGGAGGGCAGTCAGGGGAGTTGAAGTATAAAGTGTATGAACTGTCTTGATAAGATGGATGTCAGCCAAAACAGAGATCTGCTTCAGCCACATTTCAGCATATCCCCTGCGGGGGCTACTTTTCCTGTGTGGTACTATTTCACTAGTTGCCATATGCTCCCAGAGAAGTTTTTCAAACTGTAAACCACTCCAAAGGCCAAGGTTGCTCTGACTGTCAGGATTACAGTGACCGGGCAAGGCTTCCTAAACACAGCCTGTGTGTACCCTGTTGGCTGTCCTTGGGCACTCGCTCTGTTTATGCTGCTGGGATGTTATAGACAGGCCTTATCAGTGCATGTCTCTCTTGCTAGTCAAGTATCTTTCTGGTCATTGATGCAACAAAGAAAGTTCTTATACTTTTTTAGTGTCAGGCAGGATTTCTTCCTGCTGCTATATAATTTCAAATGATCAATTAGTATGAATAATATTTTTCTCCCCGTTTTTCACTTTATAAAGCAAGCTGGGAATTTAGATCACGGAACTTGAAATTATAATATCCCTTTATTAAGTAGCGTAATTATATGATTTTAAAATTTCTTTGTTACCACTCAGTGTGTAGAGGAAACAGGATGCCATTATGTTGCTCTAATAATTCTGAAGAACAGCCCTGCTACTTGTTTTTACCTAATCACAAAAGTTTTTAACTTAGTTTTAATCCATACTAGTCATGTAGGTTTTCAGATGATTTGACTTTTTTTCTTACATAGGACAGTTTTGTGTAGTAATACTTTTGGCAAGAGGCATATTCAACTCTAGTAGAGAGTTAAGGCTTATTAGATAAGCATTTCCTTTTTCGTATATTTTAAGGAGAAATAAATACTAATAAAGTGAGACTTTTAACCAAGACACCCCTTTGTGGTATAAAGAATTTTTCACAATTATTGAGTAGATTTGAGAGATGACAGGAATTTATTCCTGTGGAATATCAATTAAAATATAATTTTATCATTCTTAGGTAAATGTGTACTTTGGATACATGTCAATTAAATAGGAGTTAAAAAATACAAATTTAAAATGGAACTCAAACAAAAGTACCAAGCTTTTTTTCCAGTGGGTGTTATTTATTTTAAAATGAGTACATGCACCTATTCTAAAAATTTGAGTTGGCCTAGCCCTTCTAAATTTATGTGTCTTGATTCTTGGCAACCTGTTTCTTTCAAATTTGCAGTAATATAGTCTGAAGAAAATAATGGCATTTCCTAATTGGTTAGATGCCTTTTCCTTTGCCTCTTGTTCAGTTCTTGCCCACTACTTGAATTTGGCTTAGGCTTCAGAATGTCTCCAGTTGTTTTTTTTTTTTTTTAATTTATTTCCTTTAATATAAAAATATAGTAGATAAGAAAAAAATAGAGCATGAAAGTAAGAGGCATACTTCTGTTAGCCCAGGTGATGGGAGTTTTCTGTAAGAAAACATGGGTAGTCGGGAAGCCTTCCCAGCGACCTCCATGTCATTCCCATTTGCCCCCCATCTCCTGACGTGAGATTTGCCAGCTGGCCTCTGAGGGAGCTGAGACAGTGGCTCATCATTGTGGCACATGAAGGAGCAGTCACAGGGTTGGATCCTCTTTTCCTCTCAAGAGTGGTCGTCTTTGTCAGGAGCATGCAGCAGGGCCTGACCCAGTCAGCGTCAGCCAGAGCACGTGGAGGTGCAGTGGACAGCATCCCTTAGAATCCCACCGGTTGTCTGTCACAGATACAGGTCCTCAGGACACGCCCTTAAGAACACTAGCCTCCCTGCTTGCAGTCAGGGGAAACACGGAGATTACAGGCAGATCTTGGGATCTTTGTGAACCACATGTGTTAACCAGAAAGCGAGTGAATTGATGTGAAAGGTCAAACAGTTGCATCTGATCTTGGCGATGTATTTTCACGACCTTTCTCATATGACCTTATGTAGCAACCTCAATGACGGCAAAACTCAGAACTGCCCACAAACAGCGATATTGAGTCAATTCTTACCTAGGACTGTTTGTAAGAAAACATGTATATCTGTGGATCATTGAGGAGAATTTGAATTTACTGAGCATTACGATTTAATAATCATACACTTTGTGACAAAATATTTTTAAATTAAAGTTTATAAATAGGTATTGAGTACTTACTATGTCAAAAAACTTTGGCTCTACAGGGGTACAAAGTTCATTTGTTCCAAAGATCTTTATTAAGCCATACATACGCTGCCTTGGGCCAGGTACCTGAAATATGATGTCAAATGGTAAATAAACAGAGATTTTCCTTGAAGAAATTTATTAGTACAATTGAGGAGAAGGGCCTGCAAATAGAAAATTATAAAATAAGAGTATGTAAAAGAGTAATATAAATTACAAAGGCTTGGGCAGTCAGGGAAGACCTTCTGGAAGAAGTGCCATGGAAACTGGGGCCAAACAGTAAGTAGGAATTTGCCAAATAAGGTACGTTGTTGGTGGTTGGAGTGTTGATCCCAGTTAGAGGGTACCTCACATGCAACTAAAAAAGAACAGCTTACAAGTACTTGACCTATTTGGCTAGGATCGTAGAATGACCTGTAACATAGGCTGGTTTCCTGGAGAATGTACATGTTGCGTGCATCCTAGAGTTTGGGCTTTATTCCATGTGTTCCCACTTTCCTGGATCCCTTTCTACCTCATGTTATCTTTCAGACTTTCTTGCCTCTAAGTCACCATTAGTATTGGTACTTCTCAGGGTTCAGTCCTAGATTCTCTTTTTCTTTTGTTTTTCCTTTTCTCCCTCACCAGGCGTATCCGTGTCCATGGGTTTGTTTATGACTTAAAAGCTCGATGGTTCTTAAGTCAATTCTGAACTTAGGACCATACATCCCTATTACCACCATCCTGCCTACCACCTCAGTTTCCTTCCTCTTTGATGCTCCTGCCATCCCTGACTCCTCTCAGTCTTTAGAACTTGCCAAATTCCTTCTTACCCAAGGGACTTCTGTTCCCTTAGCTGAAATGCTCTCACCTTCTCTTTGCCTGGCTCTAGCCCACTCTTCAAGTCTTGCCTTACGTTATCACTTTTTCACAGATACCTTCCAGGTCTCTCACCCTAACCTAAGCTCCATTTTATGATTAGTAATATGCCATACGTTTATGCTCTAGTTGGTAATTATTATTTTTTTAATACTGCTTTCCCTACTAGACTTTAAGCTCTCTGAAATGAACAACAGTCTCTGTCTGTGACAGACAGCCTTATATTAAAACACTTAGCAAAGGATGTGCACCTTGTAAGGGGTCTTAGTAAATATGATGAGCTGCTTGAGTTGGGACAACAAGGAGCCACTGAAGAATCTTAGTAGCAGAACGACCTGATTGGATTGGCAATAAGCAAGTTTCTTCTGCCAGCAGTATGGAGATTGACCTGGAGGGGGTCCATGGCTAGAGCAAGGGAGAAATGTAGGTAGGTGTTACCAGTAGACACGGCACATATAAAAACACAAAGAAATCAAATTCACTTGTTCCAGGGGCTCTGAGATATTCTCAAGATTATTTTCATCTCTTAGCGTGGCTTACTCCACGTGGGCCTCATTTTCCCCCACTCTTTCTCTTTGTGAACAATAACAGCTTCATCCTACGTCTGCCCAATAGAAAAGAGGGTCCACTCTACGGTTATGTGAACAGATATCCAGATTGGCTCTGACTGGCTCTGATGAGGTCATACGCCCTTCTCTGAAGTAATAACTGTTGCCAGAGGGATTCTGGGTGCTGGTGGATCAGTCTGGATACTATCTATCCGGATCTGAGGCAGTGGTATGAACTAGTATGGTAAACTGGCCATAAAAAGACATGTTTTTGTATACATGCTCCTACCACGGCTGATTTCAAGCTGGATGCCTGACTTGCAGCTCCTGAGTGTTTAACAGCCGGCTCTGGTAAGCCTGTCCCTGAAGCTCTAGGTCTCCATGGCTGAGCTGGAGGGAGAGCTGCAGGGGTCACAAGGACCGATGGTGAGGGAGGGAGTGTGCTCTAAAAGGCAACCAGAATATTGTTAGAGAAGACAGGTAGGTACCTGGTAGCCAGTCTACCAAGGAAATTTGCACTGTACTATGCATAAAGTATACTTCGGTGTCATGATTTTCGTTTACCTAAGAATTTTTTAAAGTTCCTATATCATTTCCTTGAATAACATGCTGAGACATTATATAATATTCCATTCTATGAAAGTACTGTCATTTACTGTTCTTTTATAGTTGAATATTTAGATTAATAGAATTATATGTAACGCTTTGCTGGGTATGTCTATGCTTAAAGCCATTTTCCACATTTAGGACAGATTTACTGAGATGGTTTACGTAAGGGAAATTACTGAGTCAACGGAATGGACCTTTTAATGCTTTTGAATACTTTCCAATAGGTGTACAAAATAGTTTTACCAATTATATCACTCCTATCACTGTAAGAGAGCAAGTATTTCATCACACTGTTATTAAGTGTAATTTAAAAAAAAAAAAATGGTAGGACAAGGGCACCTGAGTGGCTCAGTCGGTTATGCATGAAACTCTTGATTTTGGCTCAGGTCATAATCTCAGAGTTCGTGAGACCAAACCTGCATCGGGCTCTGCGTTGACAGGGCAGATCCTGCTTGGGATTCTCTCTTTCCTCTCTCTGCCCCTCCCCTGCTTGTGCGCATGTGCTCTCTCTCAAAATAAATAAATAAACATTAAAAAAAATTGGTAGGACAAAATTGATAAATCATTTTTATTTGCATTTGTTTGAATTACTAAAAATGTTGAAATGTCTATTTTTGTAACAAGTGTATTTCTTATAGTGAATTTTTATATCATTTTCCACTTGTGTGTGTATATGTTGATCTTACTATATACTATTATCATAGGTGTTTATCTTCTTATAATTAATTTAATTAATATACAACCATACCATAGTTAATAATGGAAATTCTAGCACAGAGCACAACTTGGTAAATGTTAAGGGGAGTGTTGTATATGAAACTCTCTCTAATTCTGTATAATTTAGAGTAACATTAGCTGCTGTGATAGATAAATACAAATTCACAGTAAGTGAACACAATAAAAGTTTATTTCTTGCTCATGTCAAAGTTCCATATGGGTGTTCTTAGTTGGGCACCTTTCGTGTGGTCATGGTGGGATAAAGGCTCTTTTTGTCCTATGGCTTTTCTTCCCTCTAGGTCCTTGTAGTCATTTCCATTCAGTGGGAGAGTGGCCTAACAATGGGGGACAATATGTGGGAGATTTTTATGGATGAGGCCTGAAAGTACAACATTGAATGTGCTTACATTCCATTGACTAAAACTCAATCCCATGGATACAACTAATTGCAAGGGGGAAAAATGATTTGGTACACATCTAGCCAGTCTTTGCCCAAGTTTCAAGAACCTGAAAATAGAGACATCTTTCCAAAAAGGCTGATTTACTTACTGCTTTTACTACCTATATATATCTGGGAATGAATAGCCCATGTTACTTGGATTACAGGATTTAAATATGGAATGGAAAATTTTAAGTATTGTTAAGGGATATATAGCTTTTTAATAGACCAGAGTGGTAGAGAAATGACAGCAAATGGTCACTGAACGTCCTCTACTTTAGACACTGAAGAGAAGAGAGTAGAAGTTGTCAGACATAGCGATTTGACATGTTATGGACAAGTTTTGGATAGGCAACATTTTTTCAGTGTTTTAGAAAATTAAATGTACAAGAATCCATATAAGGACTTTGTAATTAGCTCAGCCAATAAGTTTGACGACTTATTAGAGTGATATTTTTTAATAGACTATTTTAGCTCATTTTCTTATTTCTACCTACACAGGTAATTAAAGTATACAGTGAAGATGAAACCAGCAGGGCTGTAGAGGTACCCAGTGACATAACTGCCCGAGATGTTTGCCAGCTGTTGATCCTGAAGAATCATTACATTGATGACCACAGCTGGACCCTTTTTGAGCATCTGCCTCACATAGGTCTAGGTAAGGATACAGAACCGTAGTCCATATCCTTGCTTTTCCATTCCTTATAGCTTCAATCATATGGCAAAGAGTTTCTTCAGACGTAGAAAAATAGAAGAGAATTATGAGTAGTCTTTTTCTTTATTTTTGGTGTTGGTGGTTGGGACACAAAGAATGTAGCACAAAATGAAAGTAAGGGTAGAAATATTACACATTTAGCACACTTCTTTGTTTAAATAATGATTTAGGGAAATTTGGGAGCCAAAACACAGAGTCCAAGTTGATAGAAAGATAAATGCCATAATAATCGTTGGTAACACAGTGAACATATTTTGAGAAGTTAATAAAATAAGCTGTTATCTGAACTACTTTTTGAACTGGTTGTAGTGAAGACATGGGAAATTTCTGCACTGGTGCTTCTCTTTATGGATGTGTAAACCCTAAATTTTTCTAGAAGAACTAAGTAACTCTTTTACATTTTAAAGTCATAAACATAAAGAGTAATCTTCAAAACTATTTTGTAAATTGGAAATGCAGCTCTGTGTTGTAAAATGTAGAGGGCTTTCTTCTCCATTTTTTAAAACAAGTTAAAAGAATTTTTATTCTTCTGTTGGAGTGAGACAGAATTTGGCAACAATTTTATTTCACATTTTCTTATTTTTACAGGTATTAGTGTTAAAGAACATGTTCCCCTAATAAGTAGTGAAAAAGAAAGGGGTTTGTTATGTTCATGCCATCCGATTCTTTGAATTCCATATTTGTTTCCTGCGGCTGCTCTAACACATTGCTATACACCTGGTGACTTACAACAACCAAACTTTATTCTTGTGGCTCTGGAGGCCAGAAGTCTAAAATCAGTATCGTCGGGTTGAACTTAAGGCATCGGCAGGGATGCACTTCTCTTGGAGGCTGTAGAAGACCAGCTGTTCCCGCACTCTTCTAGCTTCTGGTGGCGGCCGGCATTCCTTAGCTATGGCCATGTCACTTCAGTCCCTACTTTCGTGGTCACACTGGATTTTCCTCCTCTGTGTCAAATCACCCTCTGCCTCTGTCTTATAAAAATGGTACCATTTAGAGTTTACTGGATAATCCAGGATAATCTCTTAGTTTTAAGGTCCCTTAATCACATCTGCAAAATTTTTTTTTTTTTTTTTTTTTTTTTTTGGCCATATTAGGTAAAATTCACAGAAAACCTGAATTCTGAAGGTATGCTATATGGGCCAGGGCAACTTGCTGTCATTGCCTTCCCAGGGCAGAAAAAGTTCAACATATATTTTCTGCGTTGATATTTGTGACTAATTTAACTTCTATTCATGACCATTAATCTCCTTAAAGTATGATGTTGACTCTCAATAGACATCTGCCATATTCTAAACTTATCTTGTTTACATATGCTCTTAATTAGCATATGAAATTACAGTATTCTATACTATTAATTTTTTCTTTGGGAGCAACTTAAAAAACATTTTTTTTTTTTGATTATAGTCACGACAGTTTATCCCTAACAAATAGCTTGAAACTCAATAATAAAAATCTACTCTGTAAATCACTGAAACCACAGCAAGTGATATTAAGGAATAAAACGCACAGGTCTTTTAATGTTGAGGCTTCAAATGGAACGCTGAGAATTAATTTGAGTTGCATACTAAGTTTAAGATTTTAGGCATCAAATAGAAATATGTTTCTCCATTACTCTATTTTCTGGAAATGCTGAAATAAAATCAAAGATGTGAGAATATTGTCTCATGGCTTTGTCAACCATGCATCAGGCCAAAGATTATGGGAAAGAAATGGGGTTCCACAGCCTTCTTGTGTTCTTTTTCTTCCTTTTGGTTTTCACTCAGATTATATCTTTAAATAGTAGAAAAGCTGCAGGCATAATGCTCTCCAAATACTGATGCATATTAGATTTACCATCTTCCATATCTGTATTTATTTATTAGCTGCTTTATTTCTGTAAGGATACACTGAAACATTAGATGGTAGCTAACGAATATCTATTTTCTTCACTTATTTATTTATTGTCTAATTTCTCTATTTTAACATAATCTGTAATTATACTGTGCATTTACTTTTGTAGACTTTTTGTGTGTGTGTGTGGGTGTATGTGTGTGTGCGCTTAAAAATACCTCTTATTTTTCTTTTTCTTTTTTTTTCATTTCACCTTACAGATTCCACAAAAACTAGGAACTCTCCATGCCTTTTCCTGTTGACTTCTTCAAACAATTTAGCAGATATTTATTGACTATTTTATACCCAGCCTTAGATCGTGGGGGTACAGTATGAACATGATAGACAAAAAAAACAAAAGAACAAACAAAAGAAAAAACCCACTGCCCTTGTGAGTTTGCATTTTCGAAGGAAGAGAAAGATAAGAGGCAAATGACTAAAATTTGTAACCCCTTAGATGATGATAAGTATGGGTTTCTCCTGATATCCAAAAGTAGAGTGCTCTTACTGAAAACTTTCATAAGCTGAAACTGTATAAAGCAAAGAAGCATTTACCATTAATTTATATGGAACAATATTTGAGCATTCCCAGACCCCACAAATAATCTCTCTTAGTATTTTCTGGTGTCTCAGGGTGCATCTTGCCAACAGATGCACAGAATAAATCAAGATAAAGCCCAGATGCTCACAGACTAAGTTCAAAGCTATGGTGGCTTGACGCTGAGATGCTGAGTGCAGTTCCCTGGAAGGAGCTTGGCGGGGCCATGTCGCTGCTCTCCAGGGTGCACGCTGCCTCTATAAGGGCTCGCTGCAAAGCAAACGCTGATTGGTATTTTCATTTTTCACCTTTTTATGTAAAAGTGAAAATCCTCTTTGGATTTCTGCAGGTTGGCAAAAACAGGTACTAATGTAGGTCTTTTGTAAAAGCAAAGTGTTGTAATGCGAACTTTTGAAAAGCTGGAACTTTTGAAAAGCCTATACTGGGAGAAAAGGGAGGCAGGAAGAAGGAAAGAGCATGCTGGGGGTGAGTGGGCGATGCATTTTATTTCTTATTTTTATTACTTTGAAAGAGAGAGAGAAAGCGTGCAGTAGCAGGGGAGGGGCAAAAAGAGAGGGAGACAGAGAGTCCTAAGCAGGCTCCACACTGTCAGTGCAGAATCTGATGCAGGGCTCGAACCCGCAAACCGTGAGATCATGACCTGAGCTGAAATCAAGAGTCATTAACGGAATGAGGCACCCAGGTGCCCCAGGAGACGCACTTTAAAAAAAGGGATCAGGGAAGATGTCCTTGATAACATCACGTGGAGGAGAATATTTGTGGCACTGTGCTCAGGCAGCAGCCAGAGGCCAGCACTTCTGGAATAAGGTGGGGAGTGAGGGAGTGGACTTCAGTAGGGCAGCTACAGAGCCAGCACATGTAGGGTCTCTTAAGCCACGGAGGGGCTTGACTTTTCCATTGAGTGACAGAAAAAGTGACTGGAGGTCTTGGAGTCAGAGAGCAAATACGATCCTGATTTAGTTTTGAAAGTACAGTCGACCCTTGAATAACATGGATTTGAAGTCCACAGATCTACTTATATGTGGATTTTTTCTAATAAATACGGTCTAGTACTGTAAATTTATTATCTCTTCCTTATAAATTTTCTTGATAACGTTTTTCTCTAGTTTACTTTATTGTAAGAGTACAGTATATAATACATATAACCTCAAAGTATTCATGGACTGTTTATATTACCAATAAGTCTTCCAGTCAGCAGTAGGCTATTCGTAATTAAGTTTTGGGGGAGTCAAGTTTCATACAGATTTTTTACTACAAGGGGAGATCTGCACCCCTGTCGTCCACATGGTTCAAGAGTCAGCTGTATACTGGTAAGAAGGCCAGAATTCAACCTTCTAGAGGCTAAGCCACTTTATTTTGCTTCTACATCAAATTAACTGTGGCTTCCTGGATTGATCCTGGTGCATATGTAATTTCTGCCGGTTGCTCATGCCCCACTGTAGCATCTTCACGGTATTGTCTACCCACGTATGAGGTGTAGTATTGGTGAGACCCTGACACATTATGGGCAAGAATGTTGTAACTTGTAGGATAAATGAGAGTTAAGGGTTTTCTGTACTTTAGTTCACGTTAATGACCAAGGTAAGCTTAGGAAAGTTTCAGAGACATTTTACGTTGTTAAAATAAATGTGCTATTGTTGTTGCTTCTGATCCAGTAAAGCACACCACAGATTACTAAAGTCAGAAGGAGGAGCACTTAATATTCAAAGTATAGTATGTATATGGAATCTAAAGTCTGTTTTCAGAGTGGCATTTTCTGTGGCAAAGGAAACGTCCATCTTATTAGTATTTTTTAATATAAATGCATGTGTGTGATAGCTGTTATTAATGTGCATCTTCTATGTGCAAGGCACAGAGGGAGAGGTTTAATATTAATCTTGATAGATGTTCATATTACTTACCCTCATGGTGACCCTGCAAGATACGTTTTTTTTTTTTTTTTTTTAAAGCTCCATTTACATATAGGAATACAAAGATTCAGTGATGAGATACCTTGCCCAGAGTCAAATGTTGCTCAAGTCTAGGTCCTTTTACGTTCTTAAAGTCTTTGCGTTTTCCATTGAAATGAGTTTGTCTCTCCTCATCCCACTAGACAACCGGTCCAGGGATTCTGTGGTTGATTTGTCTCTGTCTCACTCTGTGTCTCTTTCATGTGTGATGTGAGTATAAGTTAAAATTTTGAACCCTCAAGAACATTTTTCGGTAAATGTTTCCTACCAAATGGTATTGAAGTTATTGGGAGCAAACCGATCTATCCTGTTCACTTTATAGCACAGCCAGTTATTTCTTCTGGCCGAGAAAGAGGATCATGTTGGAAATGGCTTCTCCTTGAATTTGTATATAGCATAAACGGTAACATGACTTTTGGAACTTTGAGTACACTATCAATAGTTCATATCCTCTGGCAATAATTATTAATGTATGTTGCTGAGAATTTTAATAGGCAGAGTAAATCATTGAAGGCAGCTAAACATCCTCATTTTGTTATGAATCTCTGATTTTCCTGATTTTGGATCATCTTATGATGAGGTTCCAGTTGCACACAGTTTTATAGACATTGAATTTAAAACATCAGTACATCTACAAATGTTTGCCCTTCTCTCCTGTGTTGACGTTTTGTAACTGGTGTGTTTTACTTCATAGCCACTGGATGTCACTGTGGTTCCCCAGATGGAGCCCTTTGCTTTTACAATCAGTGTTAAGTGGATTGAGGGGGGAGTGGGGCGGGGGCAGAAACTTCAGTTTTAAGTCCTCTGGAACTTAATGGGATCCATGTTTGTCTTGCTCCCATTTTGATTCCTAATTGAAGCCACGGTATGAAGCTGTGGCAATTAACACAATACCTCAAGCGCATACCTATGGACTCCTCGGGAAGAAGAATTAATTGTATTTTAGTGTCATTGCTGGGGACAGCTGAGAGTTCCATTGTGAATATCATTGTGGAGTGGCTTTAATAAGCAAAATGAATGACTGGAGGCTTTTAATGAAACCATTTTTATGTGTGCAGCTGTCCCCACGTGATCTCTTTAAGACAGAAACAGTGCACAACAGTGGTAAAAAGGAGCTTCACAGCCGCCTGCTTTGAAGCTGTTCCTTTACTTTTTTTTTTTTTTTTTTTTCTTTTTTACCAAAGAAGCACAAGTGTTGTTCCTGTTGTCTGGAGCTGAAACGTGGTTGTACTTTCAGCGTTGTTTGTAACCTACCAGCCATCAGAATTGTGACCACTCTTATCACCAGTACCAGTAATTGTGAAGCTTTTAGGATATGTGGCGCTAGGCTTCCTTCTCTGCTGAAACTGACCTGAGCTCTGAGGAGGCGTGGTGTCCTGGTGGCACACCAAGACTGGAGGCAGAGAATATGAACCAGTGGGGCACCTGAGTGGCTCAGTCAGTTGAGCATTTGACTTTGGCTCAGGTCATGATCTCGCAGTTCATGAGTTTGAGCCCCGCATCCAGCTTGCTGCCAGTTGGTGAGTTCAAGCCCTGCATCCAGCTCGAGGCTGTCTGCGTGGAACCTTCAGATCCTCTTTTCCCTCCCTCTCTCTGCTCCTCCCCTGTTTGTGCTCTCTCTCTCAAAAATAAACATCAAAAAAAGAAAGAAGAAAGAAAAGAAAAGAAAAGAAAAGAAAAGAAAAGAAAAGAAAAGAAAAGAACCAGTGAAGAGTTATAACTAAATCTGCCTCCTGGTCCAGCTGATTTTTCCTTCTCGCTGTTCTCCTAGCCTGCATTCAGGTCTTATCATCTCTCTCCTCAGGTATTATATTAGCCTTATAACAGGTCCCTTTGCCTCTGGTCATACCAAGGTTATCCTTGTGAATGCAGCCCTGATTCTTCATGCATTAGGGCCCAAGGTCCTTTGCAGGCCTTGTAACACCTATGACCTGACTACCTCTCCTGTCTCCAGCCTTGTGTCTCCCCCTCTTCTTCCTGTACGTTTATACATTAAAGAAGTTCCTGTAGTCGCCCGCATATACTACAGTTTCCACTCCTTGGTTTCCTTGCTTGTGCTGTTAGGATTCTCAGCAAGTTCTTTCTCACCTGTCTTTACCTGGCTATGCCTCTTCCAAGGCTTACTTGGAATTTTAGTTAAAAATGATAGTAAGGTATAACTGGCAGCCATTTCCTAAAAATATTATGAAAACAAAGCAAGATGAAAACCCTCAGTTGTCCAAGCTGACAGCCAGCTAACGTAGTGCCATGGTTTGAGAGAGAGAGAAAGAAAAGCATTAGGAGGCATCCCATGCTCAGCCTTATCAAGTAGAGTTGCCCCTTCCCTCTGAGAGCAGGTAGGGAGACAGGTCTGTCTCTTCTGTGTTCCAATTAGGATATTTACTGTTCTTGAGACAATTAGGGTACTTACTGGCACCACTGCTTCTTATACATCCTTTAGGAAATTGCAAATCCTAAAAATAACAGAGTGGTGCCAGAAACACTGGGAGTGATCGTGATGGATTGTGTCCCAGGAGGGGATGTTCCCACAAGTACATGCTGGACTGGGGTGTGGAAAACAAGCAAATTTGGCCAAGAAATAGGTATAGGGCTGTTCAAGCAGGGTTATTTACAATATCGATGAATTAGAAAAATGTTATAGCAATCAAGGGATGTAATAAAGTACATCCGTAGTATGTAAGTTATGCAGCTCTTGATCATGTTTTTGGAGTCCTCCCTTTGAAAACTGATATGGGCAGATATAAAATCAATGATGACTGACTGGATGTGTATATATATATATATGTATGTACACACACACACACACACACACACAGTGTCTCCTAAATTTCATATACATACATTCATATGGACCCAGGGAAAAAACAAGAAGGGATTATACTGAAATGTTAAGTGCTAATTCCTGATTGGTAAGCTTAAAAATGGATTGTGATTGTCAGCTGCCCATGCTTTTCAAATTTACTATAGTGGAAATGTATTATTTTAGAATCAAAGAAAAAAAAAAAAAGAAAGAAACACAGTTTTAAAAACTTAAGAAATTTTAAAAGATTTAAGACATCTTCCTGAAGCTCCAAGTTGGGCCAACTACCCGTCTTCTGAGCTGCTGTAACATTTTCTGCAACTATCTTTTTTTTTTTATTTTTTTTAATGTTTATTTATTTTTGAGAGCAAGAGAGACAGAGTGTGGGTGGGAGAAGGGTAGAGAGAGAGTGAGACATGGAATCTGAAGCAGGCTCCAGGCTCTGAGCTGTCAGCACGGAGTACGACACGGGGCTTGAACCCACGGACCGTGAGATCATGACCTGAGCCAAAGTCGGACGCTTAACTGATTGAGCCACCCAGGCGCCCCTTCTGCAAGTATCTTAATAGTGGTCATATTATGAAAACTAGACAGTAGTTCCATGAGAGATGGATCTCTGAATACATCTTTGTAAGCCAGGGTTTAAGACAAATAAATGGTTTCTGAACTAAAACATACTAAACTATAAGGTACTTATATCAAGCAGTTCAAAGGATGGATTACAACGTACATAGAAGGAAAAGACATGGAAAAGAAGCCAAAGAAATCAGATGCAATGCTCAGATGGAAATTTATTGTAAGTCTGTAAAGGATGTATTTCGTAACTTAGAATTTATGGAAGCAGTTTCTAAACTCTTCGGTTATTTACCAGTCAGCTTGAGGTAATGTATATGCAAATGCTTTGCAGAAAAGTAAGATTTCTATGAATACAAGTTGTGATCGGTGAGTCTGAGTTAATATGAAGACTACTTCAATTTGTTGAACAATAATCTGCAGGGCCTTTATAGCCATCAAACTAAGTGTCATCATTTTCCTAATAATTGTACTTGGGGAGCTGAATATGGTGGTAGCAATTTTTCCAGGGGATCTCTCTGGTATTAAGTAGTTTTCTTAGGTTAAGGAACCTTTCAGAATCGAGCCTTATTTAATTCTTTGCTTCTCCAGTTTTTGTTTTGCTTGGTCAGAGGCTGTTCATTTTTATCTGAAAATAAGATTGACAAAATGTATGTAGTTTCTACCTAGCCCAGAGAAGTACAAGGATCATTTGTCTCCTGGAGTTTCCTGTAACAAAGGTATACAAAGAATTGTTTTCTGGGCGAATTAGAGGTAAAAGCCACTTTTGTTTCTTCTCTTATCAAGTGATGAGAAGAGTAGGGAATCAGGTTTCTATTTGAGCCCCACGCTGTACTTTCAGTAGATTCAGTGAAGAAATCCAGGCAGAAGGTCACAGGTGAACACTTTCCATTCTGGGAGGATTGAGGTTTTTTTTAAAAGACTTTGAAGTGAAATCAACAGTTTCAGAAGAAACTTCTTTCCTCTCTTCTTCTTCCTTTTTGTTTTTAAAGAAAAAGTTTCTGAAATTAAATAGGAACAGAATTTTCTGTACTTATTATTTGGTAATGTTTCATTGTATTTCTGTGACACTTCACAGATCTATCAGAAACAGAAATGAAACTTAAAGTGATATGAAGCTTTTGTTTTGGTTTCAAGAAAGCTTTTCTTTAGTGTTTGGAGACTTTCCCCCTTTTTTCTCTTTTTTGGATGCTGTTTTGAAGCTATTTAAGAGGGCTTCTCTTCTATTTTTCTACCTACACAGAAATGGTATATAGTCCCTGTCATTCACTTTCCAGTGACTGAAAAATACTTTAAAAAGTTTCTAAGCAGACTTGTATCCATAAAGATTTAATAGTATATTTTAATATGGTATTTTAGGTGAATTTATGAAGTTTTAAAAATAAGGTCTTTAAAAGAGTCGTGATGAATTTATGAGAATGTTACCTGCGTCATTTATCACAAGACAACCCAAAAAGTCTCTGGATTCATTCTGGGTGACAGTTCTTAATATCATTGTTCTCAAGTATTGAGGCAAAGAGCTTCTAGTCGCAGAATTAATTTGTTTCTTTTTGATATTTAAGACGTGCATTGTAAGTTATTCAGTGGGATCATTCCTCTGGTTAAAATCCACTTGGTTTTAGAATGGCGCTAAAGAGGAAGCGTCAGTGGAAAGTTAATTAGAAGCCCTCTGGACCAGTACTTGTTTTGTTTTTTCTGTTCTCAGGTCTTGGTGATGATGTCCCAGGCCTAACCTAAGCAAAGCAAAGCCGGTCTTCTGCAACTTTTCACCCCCTCACCCCGCTTATGAGCTTTTTTGTTTTCCTCTCAAAGTTATCCATCTAGGCATCTTGTATCTTCATGTTGAGCTCCTCCCTGTTAAGATTTGTATTTAGTTAGGTGTCTGCCTTGAAAAAAAGAAACCATGAATTTTCTGCAAGATGTGATTAACTGATAATTATGCCTTTTAGGGTTATTTGGATTATTGTAACATTAATCCTTTAACGTAATGAGGTTTGGTTGTAGGATGGTATATGACAGTGCATCCAAATTTGGATACAAATATATAAATTGAAAATGCTTATTAATATAATACGATTTTGGAAAGCCAGGTTGTGTAGTAGGCAAGTTTTATCTCCATTACCGGGGAGTGTGTGAGGTGAGAACATGTAGCTGCATCTGATCCTCTGGGCTTTGTTTGTCTGCTTTCTTATGTGTTTTCTGAATTTTCAGTAGAGTACCCAGAAATCCTCTTTGAAGGAATGCAAAGTATGCCTTGCCCTATCTCACATACTCTAGTTAGTCTAGCTTTATTTGAAGAAATTTTTCTTCTTAAGATTACCAGAATATTTTCCTGATGCTAGTAATGCATTACTTACGCGTTTGGTATTACGGTTCCATGAAATTTTCTGCAAATACCGTACTCTATTGTTCCTTTCTACATTGTTACTCTGGGCTTTGTTTACATGTAGACTACTGCTTGGTTGGTGGTCACAAATAGTACTTGATAGTGCTTTTCGTGACATACTTGTCATAGCTGTTCACATACAGCTTGGCTTTTCTGCCTTTTTTGTTTTATTTCCTCTTTTGGGGCAGTCCAAATTCAAGTGATTTATGTTACTTTCATGTGAGGTTAAGATTGATGTGATTTGAAATATTGCCCGTTATTTTCCTTCTCCTTACACTCAAAATGCAGTTTTTTTATTGACTTAATTAGCAAATATTTATTGAACACATTTCAAAATAAAAGAATTTGAGGCAGCTGAAACATGAGAGGTGCAGGAACATGAGAGAGGATATTAGTTGATATGGAAAGAATGAACAGGATATAAATAGGCCCAGCAGAGGCTGTAGGGGGTGCCCCTCAAGTGGGAGCTGTAGTGAAGGCAGAGGCAATACTTGCAGAGGAAAAGCATTGACTTGGGATCAGACACCTGGCTGCTCTTCAAATCCTGAGATGTTCACTGTTCTGAAAAATGGAAATATAACTCTCATGAAGCTGTGATATTACTTTACCACAGACCTGGTGGCTTCAAACAACAGAAATGTAATCTGTAACAGTTCTGGAGGTGAGAAGTCCAAAATTGATGTCAGTGGGCTGAAATCAAGATGATGGCAGGGCCAGGCTCTTTCCGGGGCTTTAGAGGGAATCCGTTCCTTGCTTCGTCCATCTTCTGGTGGTTGCCATCGTTCTTGGCTTGTGGCTGTGTCACTTGAGTCTGCCCCTGTGGTCACATTGCCCTTTCCTCTTCTGTTTGGGTCACATCTCTTTCTGTCGCTGTCTCATAAAGATCCTTGTGACTGGATTTAGAGCCTACCTCAATAATTCAGGATAATCTCTTCCTCTCAGTCTCTTTAAGTTAATGACATCTGCAAAGACTTTGCCATATAAGGCAACATTTATAGGTTCCAGATGTCTTTGGAGCCATTGTTCAGCGTACTGAACTGAAAATATTAAAAGAATTAAATATGGCAAGGAGAAAGGTCTCAGATGGAGACTTACAAAAATGTAACTTCCTTTATTTCAATAATCTGAATAATTTTTTACTTTCAGCCTCCTGTCTTCTTCACAGCAGACAGTTTAATCTTCTGTGTATTTATTTTTTTGTGTGGATTGTTCTCAGTCTTGTTGGGGTTAATAATAAATTCAGGTTCTGTAAATGAGTTACATATGGGATTAAAATATTCTCAGTTGAAAATTCAGACCTGCTTTCACTTCTGCAACCTTCTGCTGAGGCATTAAGTCCCAGGACAGGTGTTTGCCTAACTCTTGTCCAGCTGTTCATATTCTGTTCCTGTCAAGCTTATTGACTGAACCATACAGCCCCCTAAGTCTGAACTCTTGTCTTAGCTCTTCCCTGTACCTGCTGGAGATGTGGTGCTACTTCCATGCTCTTTCTTCAGAGTGGGATGCCATGGACTCATCTGCCCTGATGTTGCCCTCAGTTATGGCTTCTCCACCATGCTGGATGTAGGGCCTCTATTGGAAACGAGATGTCTCCTAAGGCTACCCTCTAGTTTGAGCCACATACCACCGTTAAACTTATCTGGTGTTTTATCACCATCGACTCATCACCCTGAAAGCATTCTCATTCTGGAAGGGGACAGGATACAGGGTCACTTGGGACCTATACCATCCACTTATTATTATCTAGCGCAGTCTCTACTCCGTCCTTTTCTTCACCAACACCTTAACTACAGCTCCTTTCCCAGAAGATAGAAGGTGGATCCTTGTATGAGGCCATCAAAGATTGGCTAGACATGATTCTCCCCAAGCACTTATATTTGTCAAAGATTGGTAAGGTCTGTTGTGAAGTTCAAAAGTAGAGGAAATGCGTTTCTTTATTTTTTTTCCTCTCTGTATAGTGTAGCTTGAGGTCAGAACATATGATGTTTCTTCAGTGGTAGAGAGGCAGTGGGTACAAAGAAACACAGGTTGGTAAAACAAACAAGCAAACATTTTGCCGACTACATTGAAATTTTCTTCCTGTGCAGTTGCAAAAAATACGGATATCATGCTTAGAAAATAGTATTTTTAATGTGAACCTGGGTTTCATAAGCTTGAAAATATCAGCTGGTTTGTGTGAGAAGGAGACCAAATTAAGGATAGAGAGATTGTTAGGGATGTGACTTCCCATGGGATATCTCAGTGACTGCTGACTCTCCCAACCTACTTAATAGTTTTTCAGACTCATTGATAGCAACACAATTCTTCCAAGAGCTTGAGTGGAGGACCTTGGTGTCTCCCCTAACTACCCTCTCTTTTCCATTTCCTATCCGATTTGTCAGCCAATCCTGTTGGCTCTGTCTTCAGAATATGTCCAGATTCTGCCTGCTTTGTACATCTCCACCGCTGCCACTCTAATCCAAGCCGTATCATCTCTCCCCTCATTAATTGTAATATTCTACTAAATGTGCTTCCTGCTTCCACCCTTAAGTCTTTTTTTAAAGTTTTTTATTTATTTTGAGAGATAGAGTGAGAGAGAGCACACATGTGAGTGGGGGAAGGGCAGAGAGAGAGAGAGAGAGAGAGAGAGAGAGAGAGAGAATCCTAAGCAGGATCCATACACTGTGCTGTCAGCACAGAGCCCTATGTGGGGCTCAGTCTCACAACTGTGAGACATGACCTGAGCCAAAATCAAGAGTCAGGCGGCTCAACCGACTGAGCCACCTAGATGTCCCCACCTTGAAGCTTTTAAAATCAGCTCTCCTCCGCAGCCGATGCAATCCAATGAAAATATAAGTCAGTTCGTGTTATTTCTCTATTCAAAGTGACTTCTCCTCAAACTCCAAGGAAAGGCCAGAGCTTCACTATGAACTGCAGGGTCTTTCCTAGGCCTCCTTCTAGCTCATCACCATTGCTTCTCTAACCTCTTCTCCTAGTACTTGTCCCTTTGCTCACTCAGCTTCAGCCGCATTAACCTCCTTGCTGTACTTCAAACACGGAACGTTGCTCTTGCCTCAAAGGCTTTGTTCTTGTTCTTCCTGTAGGTGTCTGCTTGGCTCATGTCCCCTTCTCCTTTGGGTCTTTGTTCAAATATTACCTTCTCAGCGAGATCTATCCGGCAAGCTCTTGAAATGAATTCCTTTCCCCTATGACCTCCTCTTTTCCTATGCCCTGCTCTATTTTTCTTTGTAGTATTTATTCCTGCCTTTTAAGAGTCGCATTTTATTTATAGTCTGTATCTTCTCATTAGAATGAAAACTCCATGAGGCAGGGATTTTTGACTGTTTTATTCACTACAAAATTCCAAGCCCCAGGATGAATGTCTGACACGTGGTAGGCCTTCAAGAAATATTTGCCAAATGGATGGATGAATGAATGGTATAACTGCTAGACTCCATGGGTGTATCCCATAGAAAGTAGGAAGTAGATAAGCTTTTTGAGCAAGGGTCACGTTGACACATATGTTTTATGAAGCTTGCTGTAGTATTAGTGTCCAGGTTGGATTACAAAAATAAGAAACTAGAGGTTTGGAGATTAGTTAAGAAAAGGTGAGGGTCTAAATTGGGATTGTGATCATGAGAATGAGTGAGGGGTTGTTGGTTGTGTGAGAGACACTTGGAGGGAAATCTCTAGTATCTGGGGATAGCAAAAGTGGAGGTCATGGGAGTGGATATAAAGACGCAATGGAGATAGGAGAATTTAGGAAAAAGCAGTTTGAAAGAGAAAAAAGAAGACTTTGTTTTCAAGTTTATTTTTTTATTTTGATAAAATGTACATAACATAAAATTTACCATTTTTAAGAGCATAGTTCATTGGCATTATGTACATTCATATTGTTGTGCAACCATCGCCACTGTCCCTCTCCAGAACATTTTTATCTTCTCATGGTGAAACTCCAAATCCATTAAACAATAACTCCTTGCTCCCTAGTCCCTGGCCACCACCATTCTACTTTCCATCTTTATGAATTTGTCTATTTGTACCATTCTATAAATGGAATCATGCAGTATCTGTTCTTGTGTATTCTTATTTTACATATAATATCTTTTAGGTCCATCCATGTTGTAGCATGTGTCATTCCTTTTTAAGGCTAAGTATCCCATTGTATGTTTGCAGTACGTGTTTATCCATTCACCTGTTGGTGGGCAGTAGGGTGTTTCCACCTCTTGTGAAGGATGCTACTGTGAACATTAGTGTAAAAATATCTGTTCTCATCCTGCTTTTGCTTCTTTTGGTTATATACTCAGAATTAGCATTGCTGGAATTAATATTTTGGGGGAATCACCATACTGACTCTGGATTTAGACAAACTATGTATGAGGTGGTGGAAAGTCTAGCAGCTAGAACTAGAGCACGAGTGAAAGTAACTGTGGCCAGAGATTCCATCTCCAGGAACTTGACAGATGGGATGGCTGAAGAGAAGAGAGTGAATTAGTTTAAGAAAGGGAAAGAAAAGATTTGAGCCAAAGATGACATCTTAGGAGGGAGGAACCATGGGAGCTTGTCAATGAGACAGAAAAAGAGCCATTGGAGTTAGGAACAGAACCCCAGAGTGTTGATACACACTTAACTTGAAGTCATCCATATTCATTGAGCTCTTACAAGAATTTCCTTTCAGATGAATAAGCTTCCATTTAAGTATGACTTTACTTTCAAGGGTTCAGGTGTTGTAGGTCACAGATCACTACTGAGTGTTGAATGTCTGAGACACGATACTTTCCAAAAAGGTCCTAGAAGCACCTAAAAAAAGCAGAGGGTTTCTGTATTCCTTAGTTGGCTGTTCTTCACTTCCTGTTTTACATTAGTAATTTCACAGTAACTTTTCTTTATTGTTGTTTCTTTATTTCTGTTATTGAGGTATGACATACCTTAAGAAAAGCGAACAAGCCATATGTGGACAACTCAATGAACTCTCCAATGTTACATAAACTTGGATATCCAACACCCAGAACAAGAAATAGTATTTCCCATACCCAGTGGTTCCCGTCATACTCCTGCTCCCTCACCCACTATCCCTATTATCTTGATTTCTAACACCACAGGTTTATTTCGCCTGTATCGAATTTCATGTAAGTGTAGTCATGTACTATGTACTATTCTTTGTGTCTGACTTCTTTCATTTAATATCATGTTTGTGAAATTCACCCACACAGTTGTGTGTTGTAGTATGTATTTCACTGTGTAAATTTACACAAGTTATTCATTCGTTCATTCTCAGGCTGATAGGCATTGGGTAGTTTTCAGTTTGGGGCTCTTTGAATAGCACTGCTATAGACATCAGGTTTCTTATTAAAATATGAGTTGTGTATGTTATGTTCACCTCTTTAAAGTTGTCGCTGCCTGTTTCATTTAAGTACCTTTCCTCCTAAGTGCCTTCCCACCCTACCTAATTATCTTCATTGTTAATACAAAATATAGTTGCCTAAACATTAGTTTTGAAAGCATAAAGTGCCCCTAGAAATTAGGTTTCTTGAAATTGTATGTGCTTGCATTAAATTTTTTCCTTTTAAAGCATTTATTTTAATTTTTCTCAACTATCCAGATTATGTGTCTCAAATGCGTTTTTGAACCTGTCAAAATTTTTCATGTCTTAATAGGGTGAATTGTTCAACCTTGAGGCAAATATTTTAATTTTGGCACCACGATGAGCTGGAGAAAAAGAATAGCTCCTAAATTCTTAATGCAGATTTGTTATCAAACTTAATTATAATTTACATGGCAATAAAAGGAATTGAGAATTACCAAAAAGTGCATTGTGATATTTTGTCATTTTTTCTCCTCAGGTTACAGTCTGCTTTGGTATAAAAATCAACATTACTAATTCAAAGTTGCCAAAAATATTATCAACCTGGCTGTCCTAGAATTGAGTTGAAATTTGCTGTATTTAGTAAAGATACATAATATATTTTATATATTTGTATGGATACATGTGTCCACATACGTTTCTCTCTACCTGCCTATTTTTCTGTCTGTCTATTCATTCATCTGTCCATCCAGGCATCTATCTGTTGACCTACTCACTGAAACATTCCTTACAGAAAGAACAATAGAAGACCACGAGCTGGTGATGGAAGTGCTATCTAACTGGGGAATGGAAGAAGAAAATAAACTATACTTTAGAAAAAATTATGCCAAATATGAATTCTTTAAAAACCCAATGGTAAGTGAAATCCCCATTAGTAGTTAGAGAAAATAAATGGATTTGTTAAATTTTATTTTATTTTTTGTGAAGAAAAGAGTCACTATGAATAAAGTATAATTTCCTATTTGGTAACTACGAAAAATGTAATTACCTATTTGGTAAATTGTAGGTCAGAATTCTGTTCCTTTAAAATCATAATTATGTTTTTTCTTACTTTATCAATGATTAGTCAGTATGATCATAGAAGTTCAGATAGGTAGTTTGGGGGAGCTATTTCTTCTTCTTCTTGCTTTTTAAGAAAACAAATATACATTTAATTTGGGAAATCAATTATTAGATATCCTCAAGCAGCTCCAAAATATTATAGTTTAACACTTTTCAAAGAATGTAGGAAATTTAAATAAGAAAATTTCTAAAGTAAAAACAGATTGATGATTGTTTGGAGTGCTATAGCTCAGCCAAAAATTATTGACATGAATCTTGCTGTTCCAAAATATTTTTTCAGTGCAATAATTACTGAGCTAAGTAGAAATGAACTAAAGACCAGAGCATTATCCAATAAATACTTCTTTCATTATAGTGCTCTTTAAAAGAAAATAAATGTGTGTCACATTCCTAGCGAAGACTAGGTATCTGCAGAAGTCAAAAGAGCCCCTGGGCTCATTATTTTAAATTGTTTTTGTCTCTGCAGCTATAGCGTATTTTTACACTAAGTTTTGGATAATTGAATTGAAATGATCCTTTATGAAAAATATATGATACATACTATAATAGAATATTTTCAAACCCTGAAAGACCTCTTATGTTCTCTTTTATTTGAACCTATTAATAAAAACATAATGGAGTGATCTTTGACAAAGAAAATAAAAGAGTCCTAATAAAAATTAAATAGAATTAGAATTTGAAGGGAAACTGTTTTCTTGTTGTGAATCTTTGTTAAAAGCAAGAATTTAAAAGTATAGTTAAAGGCATATGGTTTAGTGCTTGTTTTGGGTTATATATCATTTTGGTTGTTGTTGTTGTTATTATTATTATTATTATTATTATTATTTAAACAAGTCTGTACACTCATTTTGTAGACCTAGAGCAGTGGTCTCTCAACTGGGGGTGTTTTGACAATGTCTGGAGACATTTTTGCCTGTCATTACTGGGGTAGAGGGACAGGAGGGCTGTTAGTGGGTAGAGGCCAGGAATGCCGTAACTAATATTGAACACAGTATTAGACCAAATGTTAATAGAACTGTTGTAAAGGCCTGTCCTTCCAGGAAGTGTAGAGGTCTATATTTTCCCAAACTTGTCTGATTATAAAAATTACCTGGGGGTGTAGAGAGTGCTTATTAAAAGCATAGGACCCAAGACCTACCCACACCTACTGAATCAGACACCCCAGGAATGAAGCCTGGGAATTCCAGTTTTAAACAACTGTCCTAGGTGAATTTTATGATTAAACAAGGTTGGACAAAGAGTAGGTTGAAAGGACTGGACTTTTAGCCTCTGGCCCTATTGTAAGTCCTGGCTCCTCTACATGTGGCTGTGACCTGGGTTATACCATCTACTTCTATGAGCCTTGAGTTTGTGAAATGGAGTTGAGAATCCTCTAGCACCTGCCAGCCAGAATGGCTGTAGGACTCAGGGAAGAGATATGGGAGCAAGCACGCTGCCATCGTGAAAGCAGTGTTTGGTAACTTGACGTATGTGGATCTCTCTGCATCTGCATTATCTGAGGATGTTTGCTAATCTTTGGGCCCTACCCACACCTTCCCCTTAAGATACATGAAAGTAGAGTCCAGGGACTGGCATTAAAAAAGAAACAAAACAAAACAAAACAAAACAAAACAAAACACTTCAGGTGAATTTTCAACACAGTGACTTAGAGAACTTTTGCTCTAGCTTACTATATTGGTCATACTGAATCTTTTCTAGCATTGCTTTTGAGAAAATGTAACCTCTATCTTTTTGTCAGTATTTTTTTCCAGAGCATATGGTGTCTTTTGCAACTGAAACCAATGGTGAAATATCCCCCACACAGATTTTGCAGGTAAAATATATTCCCATTGAAGTATGTTAAGTAACAGCATGATAAAGGGGAACTTTAAGGTCCATATTTATACATGCCCAGATTTTGAAATGGTATACCTTGACTGATTAATTTTTGCTGGAGGTGAAACTAAAAAGAAAAGAAAGAATAGGAAAGGAAAGAACAAAACCTGAATAAAGAATTCCCTAAATCAGGAAAGCCTCCTAACCCCATTTTTCTTCCCAGTTTTGGCCAATTGTGAAAGGAATGTGTATCATGAAAGGAAACTTGCAGAGTAATTTGTTCTATGATGTGTTTAAAGATTATGTTAGTCTTTTTTGAAAAATCAAAATCCTCAGTAAAGTGTAGGCATTTTACTGACAGATATTTAGTATTAACTTTTATAATAAGTGCTCTCAATCCATTTGTGATAAAATATTCAGCAATTAAGTGAAAGGAGAAAAACAGATATAAAATATATATATACATATATATATATATATATATATGTATATATATATCATATGCTGACATGTGTCATAACCATGTTGGATACCTGAGCAGAATTCTGAAATGTTTTAGCTGAATTAAGAATGCTAGTTATTTAATTAAGAGTCTCCTTAGTTTTGTATCTGTTGGGCTCGTTTCTGCCAAACTGGAAGTGGCTTTACAAGATCATTTTTAAAAGATATTTTCATTACATTAAAAGAATGATTTCAGTTATTTTATTTTTCGTAGATTAGTAGATTTCACATCACAAGCTCTGCCATTGTTAACAGGTTAATGTTGAGCAATGTTTTTATAATGGTTACTGTTTGATCTAAGCCTTCAGGCATCCTCAGACCCACTCAATATTTTCTGACCATTAAAGAAGACAACTTTTAATATTTCCATAATAGATACTACTTTAAGTATATTGGTATTTAAATATACTGGTAACTGTAATGGGTGGTACAGATCTGTTTTCTATGGGCTTTTAATAGGCTATATTTCATTTTTGCTCTTCACAATATTTTAGAAATGTGATTAGTCTCAAGAGATTTTCCTGAAAGCTTCTTATATGCTACTGGGTTTCACAGACACCCCATCAGGATATTAGGATGAGTGGCAGCGGCCCAGCAGCTATGCCTGAGGACCCCCCGCCCCCCCTGCCGCTCTCAGGCCCTCTCAGTGCTTCACTACTGGCTTAGGATACAGGGTGGCGGGCTGGAGTTTTTATTCCACCTCCTTTCCCCAATTCTCCTATAATATAGTTATATTACTTTAATGTGAAATTATAAAAACAAGAAAAATCATAGCTTTGGAATCAGATAGTCCTGCATATGCCTCTGACCTTTTCTCTCCACAGAGGCAATGTTTCCACTTTTAAAACGTTTCTTCTTTTTCTAGTATGACCTCTGTGACTCCCTTTTTAAAATTTAATTGGTTTGGTTTAATAACTTGGAAAGCACTCAAACTAAAAAACCTACTTGCCTGTTTTGCATGTCAATTAATTAATAACTGTGGCTCATTAAATTAAAAAATTTAATAATTTACTTAAAAACATACATATCTATTCTCAGCATTTCCCAGAGTAGCCTTTTAAAATATGTCACATCGTTTTAGCTAGTAATTTCTCTTTCAGTTTTTCCATTTTGCATTTGTTTATTCATAGGGATTTGTTTTCTTCTTTTAATGAGATGCTAATGCATTTCCACTGTCTTATTAAGGATGCAGAGCACAGCCACTCATACAGAGCTCTTCCTTTTCATTCTCGCTTTCCCAACCAGCACATGCCTACTGTCTCAGTTCATTATTACTGTGTAACAAACTGTTCCAAACCTTAATGGCTTAAGTGCCCACTCACATTTTGCCAACAATTTTGCGGGTCAGGAATATGGAAAGGGTTTAGCTGGGTGGGTCATCTCTGAGGCACATGGGCTCTCTGGAGGTTTGAGGATCCCCTTCTAAGATAGCTGTTCACTGTGTGTCCCTGGTACTTCTTGGCCTGCCTGCCTCTCTCTCTCTCTCTCTCTCTCCACATGGGTTCTCATCCTCAAGGGCTTTCCTAGTTGTATTGGGTCTCACACAGCAGAGCCATCTCGGGGTAGTCACATTTCTTATGTGACAGCTAGCTTCCAAGAGTTAACTAGTGAAGGACTAGTTAAGGACCAGAACTGGAACTAGCTGACTATCACTTCTGCTGTATTCCATTGGTCAAAGCAGTCAGAAGCTGTGCCCAGATTCAAGGAGGTAGAGAAACAGACTCCAGCTCTTCATGTGTCAGTGGCAAGATCACTTTGCAGAAGAGCATGTGAGCTGCGAGATGGTGCTGCAGCTCTCTTTGGAAAACACCTGCCGTAGCCATCCACAATCGAGAACCTTGGTGGACAAAGAAAAGACTGTTTGCTTTACCTCATCAGGGAGGTGAACTCAGCCCAACTTTCTTAACAACTGAATAACTGAAGTCAAGATTGTAGTCTTTATTTTGACTATGATGAAGTTGATATGTTCTCAGGGAGGAGCATAGAAAAGCATAGAAACGTATCAGGACTTAACTCTTAGACAAAATCTAGCTTTTCAAGATGGACATTTAAATAACTTACCAGTTTGGTGTTTGGCTAAGTACTGACCACTTAGAATGTATATTTTGTGCACATATTTTTATTTGGAACTTGCCTTGGGTTGTCAAAAGACTGATTTATTTTCCGTTGTATTTATATTGCCATTTCTATAATGGCTTGTATAAGTGGTATTGACCCTGTTAGATTTTACATGGTTATATTTGAAATCTTAACAAGATTATTATAAGGCTACACTATCATTGATTCAAAAATACTATGAGAATGTCTAACTTTCTTCCAGATGTTTCTGAGTTCAAGCACATATCCTGAAATCCATGGCTTCTTACATGCAAAAGAACAGGGAAAGAAGTCCTGGAAAAAGATTTACTTCCTTCTAAGAAGATCTGGTTTATATTTTTCTACAAAAGGGACATCAAAGGTAATTGAAATGTCAATGATATGCTATGAATTGTAAGTTAAAGTGGGGTTTACTTTTTTTACTGCTTATATCAAGAGTTGGTAATTATAGATTCCAAATATTTGCTACAATTTATCTATCCTTTAAAAATGTTTATTTATTTATTTACTTACTTACTGAGAGAGACTCCCAACATGAGCAGGGGAGGGGGCAGAGAGAGACTGGGAGGGAATCCCAAGCAGGCTCCGTGCTGTCAGCGTGGAGCCTGACGCAGGTCTTGATCTCACGAACTGTGGGATGATTACTAGAGCTGAGATCAAGAGTCGGAGACTTCACGGACCCAGCCACCCTGGTACCCCTGCCATAATCCATTTAAGAACTGACTATTCAGCTTTGTTTCACACTAGTTTCAACATAGGCCCTGTGATGGAAATCTAGATGCTCTTATTTCAGTACCACATACTGTGCTCATTTCTTCTCTACTCCAAATTCACCCCCTTTTTCCTTATCCTTGGTTGCAGATTTTGAGGTCCAAGGTAGTGCACATCTTTTCTTTTCACCACAGGTTATGCTGCTGACCTTGCCCACTTCTGAACTTCTGTTGTTGATGCAGTTAGTAACACCCAGCTGACTCTGTAATTGCTCTTTAATACCTTTGTCTGTGTTGGTTTTGTCTCCTTAGCTAGATTGTAGATTCCTAAAGGAAGGTACATTACCATCAGGGTGGATATATGTGTTCCTTTGTGTGCTTGTGTGTGTATACCTGTGCAGTCACATAGACCTACTTGTGTGCTCCTACACGCACCATCACTCATACATGTAACTTCACAGTGCTCAGCGCTGCATTGTCTGTATTTCTGTGTAGTCTAGTCAGTGTTGACTATGCCTTGTTTTATGAGTGCTGACATTTTATGCGATGCATTGATTATCTTTCATGTGAAACTACTTTTGAGAGTTTTCATGGGCGACTATTTTAATTCTGTTCTCATGCATCTGTTGTTGTCAAACAACATTGTTGATTCTTTGTTGGTAATCTGTCATTTTTTTTCTGGTTGTTTTTCAAATATTGTGATAATCATTGGTGTTCAGTAACTTCCCTGACCATATTTCTAGGTGCATTCGCATGTATTCTGATGTATCTTACTTGATTCTCACCATATGCATTCAGTCTGCAAATTTCTATTTTCCTTTTATCCTGGGAATGTTCATTTATTATTTATTTCTCACTCTCATTATGTGATTCTTTAAATTTCTGTAGGATTTTCTGTCTTGGCTACTTGTGGCTGCAGGCACACGTTTGCTTGTGGAGGCCTCACTCTCTCCTCACGTGGCCTTCTCTTCTTTCTCCATGTCTTATAAGGACACTTGTCACTGCATTTAGGGCCCACCCAGATAATCTGAGATTGTCTCATCTTGAGATCCTTAACTTAATTACATCTGTAAAGACCCTTTTTCTAAATCAGGTTATATTCACAGTTTCTTGGGATGGGGGCACAGGCATATCTTTTGTGGGGGAGGGGGATGACTATCATTCAACTCACTATAGGAAGCCAATGAAAATTTTTGAGCAGGAGAGTGAGATAATCAAGTTGTAAGATTACTATGGCCATAGGGAGCTTAATCAGAGAAAGGGAGAGAGAGAGAGAGAGAGAGAGAGAAAAAGAATGAAGGGGAGGGAGCAAAGGAAGCAGAGAGTGGAGGGGGACACAGGGAAACAGATTATCTAGAGGCACACACAGATGCTAATTAGATAGTCACTCAGCAATGCAGAGTGGAGTTGATGGGATCTAACCTAGGCCTATGATGAGCTGGGGTGGGGGTGGGGGGGGGTGTGGGTGGCGAAAGGGATGGATACAAGATTCAATGGCAAGTGGCTAGATCTTGTTGACCTTGTTGATGTGAAAGGAGAGGGAGCATTTTAAACGTTCTTAAAAAAGGAAATAAAGAAACACTCAAGGATTTAATAAACAGGAATAGGAGGTTTGCTATCACATTATCTTAGAAGTAAGATCATGATCTGAGCTCTAGATATATTGTGTTGAGGGTGAAGCATTCAAATGGAAATGCCCAGAATACAGTTAATGGGGAGACCAGATATACCAGTGGTGGTCCTAACAGGAGATACAGAGCCACAAGGAGTAATACTTGATTCTTTCATATTTTGCGAGCTTTCCCTCAGATATGGTTTTCCTTTGTTGCTGTTTGCAAGAGTACATGCATATGAGTGTGTATTTCGTTGAAGTTTAAGTGATGGAATGGGGCTCAACTAAGTTAGTAATACATTCTCTTACAGACGTATTTTATTTTTAAGTGTATGTCATTCGACTCCTAGCATCCTGTCATACATATGCATTAAACTAATTTTTCTTGAACATTTTAACTAATTTTCAAATTTTTCTATCATAAACAATGTCAGGATAAATAATTACCTGTTTCTGTAATTAAGGTTTTGGATTTTCTTTGGTCTAAATTTTAGTGGGATTGCTTTTTTATCCTTTGTTTGTAAGTGTGAAGTTATATATGAAGATGTTTTTTAAACAAATACATGCTTGGTTATCTTTTTTTTTTTTTAACTTTATTCATTTAATTTGAGAGAGGCAGAAAGCATGAATGGGGGGCAGGGGCAGAGGGAGAGAGAGAATCCCAAGCAGGCTCCACACTGTTAGCACAGATCCTGACACAGGGCTCGAAACCATGAACTGTGAGACCATGATCTGAGCCAAGGTCGAACACCGACTGAGCCACCTAGGTGCCCCTATTATTTTATTTATTTTTTTACTTTTAACATCAGAGAAAAGTGGCTTCTAAATCCAGTAATCATGTTGATCGTACTTTTTCCAGTGAACCTTCACTGGAAGATACGATAATGTTTCTTTAATTTCTAAATTCTCACTTCTTCAACAGGTTTCTCATTAAAATCAACTGCCCATTATATTTTTACTTTAGCCTTCCCCCCCTTTCCCTGTCCAGCCGTTATATAAAAGACAGCTCTGGTTCCTTCTACCGGACCCATGCCTTTTTTCTTGTGATGGTCTTTCCCTTGGCCAGGCAAAATCACAAGCATCAAACATCTGTTCTCAGTCCATATTGTAGCTCTTTTCAACATAGTGTCTGACTTTGCTGTGTATCAGTACATAATATTCTTCTCTCTGGCCTGTGTCTAATGAGCTCATGTTCCATACATGAAAATGATTTTAAATTTCCCCTCAAAAAAAGAAATTCAAGGTATTAGGTAACCTCAAGGATTATGACCTTAATATAAATTATGCAGGTTATCTAATGTCTAATGACATTTCTACCTGGCAAAGATACAATTTCCTATCCTTTTTCTGTGAGAAGGTCTTGATTTATTGTAATTTCTGAAGATCTGGGCTGCGTGGGAGTTAGTTCAGCACCGCTACAAGCCTTGGAGATGTGCCTGTGACTTTTATTTAGGGAAACCTCTAAGTATGCCCCTCTTCAACTCTCCCCTTGTATACACATGCACGTGTAGCCTTTGCTAACCAGGCCAACCCAAGCTTGTGGTCTCGATTTGTAAATCTTGATATGTCTGCAGTAATGGAGCAAAAATCTGTCAAGAAATGAAACCCATCATGCCTCTGTAGCCTTCGAGGGTTTCTCAAGCTGCCCTTTTCTTACATCCAGATGACTCAGCTACGTTGACTTCTACAGCACCAGTGGATGGGGGATGGTTTTATCTTTTCTTCGTAGAAATCAGACATTTTTACTAGCAAATCAGTTTCTATCAAAAAATAGTTTTAAAAGCCATGACAGTAAGAGTATCTCTCTCCTTCCTCTCCCCTTGTTCCAAGGGCGCGAGGCTGGATCTCTTTCAACAGTTTTCTTTTCTGCCTTATTCTCCCATGGAGTTGGGAACTGTAGTCATTCATTAGATCAAAATGCCTAACAGTGACACACAGAGGAACAGTGGCATACACAGACACTCTCACTCTACCAATCATCAGGGATGCAATAGCCTGCTGGTAAATGACTAGAAACATTTTGGATTTGGATCTGAATGGGTTGCTCAAACTGCTGAATGTTCTGGGCTTTCTGTCTTTTCTGTTTTGCTTTATTTTGAGCATTGCCTTTCAAATTTCAGTGCATATGAATAACCTGAGGCCTTGTTAAAATGCAGATTGTGATTCAGTAGGTCTGTGGTGGGGCCACACATTTTACATTTTTAATAAGCTCCCGGGTGATGCTGATGCTGCTCGTCTGGGACCACACTACTAGTAGCAAGATTTTAAAGAACAAATGCATTTTGGTCAGTTTAGATTATGCATTCAACCCCAGAATTAAGCACTTCTTCAAGTTATTAACCTGTCACAGAATAATATGACCCAGTGATTTCCCATGACCAGCTTTAAATCTCATGGATTTCCCAGAGAAGAAATAGCTGTTCATGATTCCTTCCACTTTGCCTTGAACATCAGACACATTCCACTGCCAGGTAATTTCCCTGAACTCATCTGTACAGGCTTCCTTCTTTTCATAAAAGTAGTCAGGCCACCTATTTCATTGTTTACTGTGATGTGCTGGGCAGTACGCAAACAGGAGGGGTGATCGTTTCTAAACAAAGCAAGAATCATTGTCTCTTTCTCTTCCTTCTCTGACTGCCGTGGAAGCTCAAACCAAGCTTCTTGCCTTTGTTCAACTACCATTATTTGAAACCTGGACAAGGAAAACATTTCCAAAAGCCATCCTTTGCTGCCTCTTTCCCTGAGATTCCTGAAATGGTAGTTAAAGAAAAAACTTTATTATTATTTTTTTTAATATATGAAATTTATTGTCAAATTGGTTTCCATACAACACCCAGTGCTCATCCCAAAAGATGCCCTCTTCAGTACCCATCACCTACTCTCCTCTCCCTCCCACCCCCATCAACCCTCAGCTTGCTCTCAGTTTTTAAGAGTCTCTTATGCTTTGGCTCTAAAGAGAAAACTTTAAATAGGAAGGTAAATGTTTTGCTGTATACTGGAAGTTAAACTTACAAACAAGTGGCCACTTCTCAAATAATATTGTATCAAGCTTCTGGTTCTTTTATGGATATAGTAACTTAATTTTTCTTCCCTTTTGTTTCTGTGACATTACTTGGAGTATTTTTTGCCAAGGTATAAATTATGCAACATGATAGAAACACAAAGAGAGTGTGCCAAAATATGTGTTCACTTCAACACTCACATATATATTTTTTTAAAGGAACCACGGCATTTGCAGTTTTTCAGCGAATTTGGCAATAGTGATATTTATGTGTCACTGGCCGGCAAAAAAAAACACGGAGCACCGACTAACTATGGATTCTGCTTTAAGGTACAGGCTTAATATTTTGATAGATGAATAAAGCAAGCCTCAGCCTTTTAGGTAAGCTTGAGTTTCTTTTAATTTGTTTTAAAAAGAGACAGCTTTCTCTTATATATAGGAGAATTTTAGTGGCTTTTATTTCAACAGGTGTTACCTTCAAGATATGCATTAACGATAAACAATGTGCTGTGGCCTTCTAGCCTAACAAAGCGGGAGGGCCCCGAGACCTGAAAATGCTCTGTGCAGAAGAAGAGCAGAGTAGGACGTGCTGGGTGACCGCGATTAGATTGCTTAAGGTAATCTCGTCGCAGGCGTGAATTCCTATTAAATGCTGGGAGTGCCATGAAAGTGTGAAAACATCTGTATTTCAAAATGTGAAGACTCACTATGAGTCCATGTACCCAAATGTATGTATTTTATTTTTTTTATCTAAAAGATAAACATTTGCAGAGTAGAGTGGAATCGCCTAATGCATTTATCTTTTGTGTGTGGAGTAAGTATTCCATTTTTACAAATGCTCTGAATTTTATTTTTTAAAGAGTATTACATAGATAGCTAGTGTAACTGATTAAAACTTCTATACATGACTCAGTATGCATTTTCAACGTATTGTCAACAATCCAACGTGACATATATTTTAAAATGTGCCCACTGAAGTATGTTTAGTGTGATGGTTTTACATTTAATTTAAGTGTTGTATAAGTTGTTTTATAGTTTACTTCAAATTATTATACAAATTTTACTGATATACTATGAAAACATCCACTTTGTGCTAAGTAGAAATTGTAACCTAAATAAGCATAGTTTGTTAGTGAGCATTTTGAAAGGAGTAAGAATGTTCTAAAGGTTATGTGGGGAAGAGAGACATAGAGTGATTTCTTCTAGAATGTATAGAAAACATATTTAATTTCAAAACTTGTATGGTAGTAAATTTAACACAACTTCATAATTATAAAAATTATCAACCATTTCCTTTTGAAGAAGGGCAAAATAATCAGAATCAGAATTATTAGCTGTCTTACAAGTTTTGGAAAACAGTTTTATTTTTTATTCTTTTTTTTATTTGCTCTTTTATTTTTTATTCTTTTTTAAATTTTATCTTTTATCTTTTTAAATAAAATTGTATATGTTTTTTATTCTTTTATGTAATTGAGGTGAAATTCACATAACATAAAAGTAACTGAATTAACTATTTTAATTAACTATGCTAACATTATGAACATATTACTAACTGTGTACACATTAACAACATGAACAATACAATGGCATCTCATTCATTCAGAATGTTGTGCAACCACCACCTCTGTCTAGCTCCAAAAATTTTTTATCACCTCAAAAGGAAACTCCATAACCATAAAGCAGTGACTCCCAGCCCCTGGCAACCATCCATGCCTGTGTCTGTCTCTATAGGATTTACCTATTTGGACATTTCATATAAATGGAATCATATAATATCTGATCTTTTGTGTCTGACTTCTTTTATTTAGCATATTGTTTTGTAGTTCATCCACCTTATAGCATGTCCATAATTGATTCCCTTTTTATGGCTGAATAATATTCCAGTGTGTGTGTGTGTGTGTGTGTGTGTGTGTGTGTGTGTGTGTGTGTTTACAGATGTATAGATATATGTTAAGGCAGTTTTTTCATTTATCCATTAATGGATACTTGGGTGTTTGCATCTTTTGATTATCGTGTATAGTACTGTTATGAACATGTGTGTTTATGTATTTGTTTGGATACCTGTTTTCAATTTTGAGGGTATATACTGAGAAGTGGAATTGCTGGTTATATGGTAATTCTGTTTAACCTTTTGAAGAATTGCCAAAATGTTTTCCAAAATGACTAACGTTTACCACCTGCACTATATGAAAATTCCAATTTCTTCATATCCTAACACTTGTTATTTTCCTTTAAAAAAAATAATTATCCTAGTGGATGTGAAGTGGTATTGGAAGAAACATCATTTAAATGGCTTAAAGGAAGCTTTTGGATTAACTATGAAATTTGCTTCCTTTTGCTGTTATGGCAGATAGCTACCGTAGTTACTTTATTACAAGAGACTTGTTTTCAATAGTCAACTGTTAAATGACTATCATGATTTTGGTTTCAACAAAGCTTAGAAGTCTTGATTCTTTGAAACCCTCATGGTAAGTAATTGCTTCTATGTTCTCATTGTCATAAAATGTAAAAAAGAAAAGAACTTTAAAGAGTGTTGCAAACCAGACAAAGAAGTAGTAATTAGTTAACTTGGGATATGCATTGGAATCATCTGAGAAGCACTCTCAAGTCCTATGTGCCCAGCCCGGTCCTTAGAGATCCCAATTTAGTGAGTGAATTCCAGATGTATGCCTGATTAAGAACCAGTAACCTCATCTAGTCTTCTCCTTTTATAGATGAAGAGGCTGGCATTCTTTGGAACCCTTTAACTCATCACAGTCACAGTAGAGAAAGTACCTTGAGGTCTCTGGTTTTCTCTTTCCTTCCCTTAGAACTCTGGAAATCAGGGTAGGCTGGTAGAGGAGATGCTTTCCAACCTTGTTAGTCAAGGCTTCCTCCCTTCTAATTTGATCTCAAGGTCAAACACCCAAGTCAGGAGCAGATGGTAAGACCACTTCCTTTTTTTTTTTTTTAACTCACTTCCTTAAAGCAGTCTTTCTAACATGCAACTGATTTTACTAGGATTCACCTTTTTTTTTTTTTTTGCATAAGTAGAATTCTGCCAGTAAAATTATGATATGCTTTCATATCACTTATGATTTTTATTTTCATTTAGTTATTTTATATTTATTTAGACTTATAGATACAGATTTTCATCCTTTATCAATTTTGTGTACACACACACACATCTATCTATCTATCTACCTGAAATAAATTGTGTGAGCTATCTATAAAACTTCAAATTCTAAGTCTGGTTTTCCTGAATCATTTTTTCTCAGAGCATGGACACCCATATTTCATACAAACTCTCTAGCTCTGTGCCATCAGGAGCTTCAGGGAGGAATAACTTCTCAGATAGGTGCTCTGCCATGGTCCCTGGGGTTGTCTTTCTAGACAGTGGCATCCCCCTTGCAAGGTTTGATGCAAATGATTTTTTGATCTCACCAAACATTTCAGGCAATGGCAAGTCACTCGGTCCACAGTGAATATAAGATGCCATAGTTAAGTTAAGGCAAATTTATGGATGTTAAAATTTGAAAAGAAACGTGTGTCTAAGAATTGATGAAATGTATTAAAAGCTTTTTTTGATCCTTCCATATACAGGATGCTTAGCTTCTGGAAGATTGTCTCCTTTTCACTTTTTCTTCTCATTTGATTTCTTTTTAAACCATCTTTCAAGGCACAAATGTCCACTTTAAAGATGCTCCATTGTATTAGTTTCTATGGGTGCTATAACAAATGACCACTTTAGTGGCTTAAAACAACACAAATTTATTATCCTACACCGCTGTCATTCAGGAAGTCTGAAATGGGTCTAATTGTCCTAAACACAAGGTATCTGAGAGCCTACATTCTCTTCCAGAGACTGAGGGAGAATCCATTTCTCGTGCCCTTTCCAGACTTTAGAGGCCGCCAAGATTTCTTGGCTCATGGTCCCTTTCTCTACCATTAAAACCAGCAATATTAAGCCAAGAGTTTTTCATGCTATGACTCAGTTCTCTTTTGTGCCTCCCCTTCCACTTATAAGAGCCCTTATGATTATATTGGATCCACCTGGATAATCCAAGATACTCACCTAATTTCAGCATCAGCTGATTGGCACCCTTAATTTTATCTGCAGCATTAATTCTTCTTTGCCAGGTAACCTGACCTAATCACAGGCTCCAGGAATTACAATGTGGACATCTATCGGGGCCATTATTCTGCCTACTATATATGTATCCCGTGTGTGTGTGTGTGTGTGTGTGTGTGTGTGTGTGTGTGTGTGTGTGTTCAATTGTGGTAAAGCTTTTCCAGATGAGGCAGAGAGGGAGGCAGGCATCACTGAGAACCTTTATCCTGGAGGCAATGATAAACCACCTAACAGTTTCAAATGGGAAAGTGATATGATCTGTTTTACAGATCTGTTAAACAGATCTGTTTTAACATATCCAGATGCAGGAAGGCAGGGCTTGCCAGAACACATATTTGAAATGCTCTAACAGGGGAGTCAGTTGGTTTCCCCTGGCAGCTTGTCGTCAGTGGGTACCTGTTTTATCCCCCTGGCTGGTGCACCTGAACTCACTTGGTGTTAAAGGTGTCTTTTGATTTTTCTCCTTTGGCTGTCTGTTGTATTTCCAGATTATCATTGGACTTCGTTGGAAGCGCAGGGAGACATGAGTCTGTATGCTGATCGGACTGAAAGGGCCCCTGATTTTCCTTACATGCTACTTACTAGATACTGCCTCCTCCAAGAATTTGGCCTCCTAATTTTATTTTCCTTTCTTTTTTTTTCATATACACATGTAAACTGTTAATGTGGTGTCAGAGGAAGATCCTCCTATTCTCTTTGGATAAGTTCCAATTAAATATAGATCCATAGAAAATCTGAGAATTGCTCATGTACAGTGTCCTAGTTACATGTTATATTCTTCCCTTCCCTTCAACTAGAACTCTGTCAGCTTCTAACATATTTTGGTCCCTTATCTGCCCCTTTGTAGGACAGGGACATGTTAAGGTGACTCATGCCCTATCCCTCGGCCAGAGTTAAATGCCTACTAAAGACCAATAGCACAGAAGCAGCTACCTAACACTACAAGGTACCAGGGATAATACATCTTTGAAGGAAACAGTCTTATTAGTAGATAGCTGGCTTTTCACTACAGATAAATAAAAGGCCACCAAGCAGCATGTGTGCACCTTGTGGAAATATTGGTTAGAACTTACTGTATATTCTCCAAAATGAACTTGACTAGGAATTAGGCTCCTCTGTCTTCTTTTTACAGTTATGGTAGGTTTAGAGTTGATTTAAAGTAAATTTCATTAGGTTCCATTAGTGTCAATCAAACTGTAAATTAAAAAATACTTTTTGTAAGTTGGGAAATAATTGGATAAAGAAATAATCATAGAGAATTTTAAATGAATGTGGGTTTGTATTCATGTTAAAAGCAAAATCTTGGAAACAGAGACTCTCCAAGCCGCCCTCTGATTTCTGCCTAATTACCAAATATATCCAGTTTGCTGGAATTGCTGTTACAGAAATAGTCTTTAGTAGAGAAACAGTTCTGTTGGAATGTTTAAATGGAATTCATCCTAAGGGTGAGATTGGATTCCATGGTGTCTCCTCAATCTTTTATATAGGGCCTATTTCCAAGTTCATCACAAATCTGTGAAATGGAGAGAATTGTCGAGGGTAGCCAGAGAAAAGAAAAGAAAAGCCCTCTCTGTGCCATTGTAGTTTTGCTTTGTTTTGTTTTGTTTTAAAGAAAGTGGCGTAAATCTTAGGGGAGTACCTTCTAGCTTCAGATGGTGAACCCTCCAAGATGAATTTGGTTCTAGCAGTTGGCATACTTTTTTTTTTCTTAACTAGGCTTTACACACAGTGCAGAGCCCAACATGGGCTTGAACTCAGGACCCCGAGGTCAAGAGTCAGCTGCTTGACTTACTGAGCCATCCAGGCACCCCATGGGAGTTAGCATTCTTTTTTTTTTTTTAAGTTTATTTATTTTTCATAGAGAGCGTGCAAGCGAGGGAGGGGCAGAGAGAGAGGGAGGCAGAGAATCCCAAGCAGGCTCCACACTGCCAGCTCAGAGCCCAGTGCGGGGCTTGCACCCACGAACCCTGAGATCATGACCCAAGCTAAAATCAAGAGTTGTGTGCTTAACCAACTGAGCCACCCAGGAGTCATGGAAGCTAGCATTCTTAATGTTTCTTAAACTAGTATTCTACTTACAGCCCAGACCCACTTTCTAATCTAATCGTGTAGCCTGGCAGCCGAGTCTTACAATGCTACCTCCTGAAAATAAAGATGCCGTGGTTCTGCCACTTACATTGTATTTTGTGACCGTTTGTGTGAGATCAGCCTGATTCCCCACCATTTTGATTTCCCTGAATTTAGAGCCAGAAATGAAACAATGTGATAAGAGTTTTGTTACTAGAGGATGCTACAGAGTCAAGAATCTTTAACATAGAGCCAAGTTTATAGATTTGCCAGAGAGATGATATAATTTGTCAATCAGTCATTGAAGAGTTATGGTGAATTTTACCCTGTTTTGCTTACGATGCCTGTAAGGTTTTCAGAGTCCTTGTTTCATAAAGTGGCATCCTTCCCAAGTGAGCTTTCTTATCATTAGGTGATATACTCCTTCAATGCTTTTGGCACCAGGGTGCTAAGAATAATGAGTAAGAATGTCCGTTTCAGATTTTTATACTGCTGAACTAGACTTTAAGTGTGGATTCAAGTAAAAAACACTTGTCTTTTTAATGTATCATTGTAGGGCACTAGAAGCTTACCTTTCAAAGTTATGGTTGCTTTACTATTTGTTGTAAGGAAAGCTTATAATTTTTATTTTTCATATTGATTATTTGTAATTAAAGTATTGAATTTTCATCAGTTGCCCATGTAGTAAAAGTGATGGCAATGCGTTTTTATTTATTTGTTCTGCAGTATGGCATGCAGCTGTACCAGAATTACATGCATCCATATCAAGGTAGAAGTGGCTGCAGTTCTCAGAGTATATCACCCATGGTAAGGACCATATTTATTAATCTATATATTTTATATTTACATTCTGTTCACTTGCAATTTTATTGCATTATAGATGTGCATTGCAGTACACTTACACTGTAAGTCCTTTTGGTTAAGTAAAGTAACGACACCATCTAACATAATGTTATATGGAATTATTTATTCTTGGATTTCACATGATTGCAGCCTATGTGATCAAATCACAGCAGTCCAGTATCACAAAGTATTCAATTAAAATAGATAATGTTATATGTTAAAGAAAATTGAAAGAGTTATGTGAGTCATTCTGTGTCATTACAACATTGGAGGATTACATTTTGATATGATTTATAGAATATTTTCCTTGAGACTGTAGATGTTTCTTTAATTATTGATTTTCATCGTGGGTTTATTTATTTATTTTAATATTAATTCTGGAATTGTCACAGCCTAGTATAAAGCTGCCAGTAGTTTGGAATTTTAAATGCTAAAGTACACACAGGTGAGCTCTTTTGCCATTCTGGCTTTCTAACAACAAAATTTTTAAGGTCTACGTCCTTGAAAAGCAAACTGCTCTTCAGGAAACCCAAAAACTGCTAACCAAAATGTAGGTCTTGCATTACATAAAGTCTAACACTACTTCTCAGATTTATGCTAAATGCAACTTGAATATTTACTTGCAGATACACACAGACACATCTTTTCCCTTCTTTAGAACCGAATTTTAACTTACTGTGCCTTAACACACGAAATTTATTTCTGAACTTAAAAGTTTACATTCTACTATTTTTGCTCTTGCTCCTTAATATTGAGTATATTAGGAATTCGGGTGTATGTGCCTGTGTTACAAATCAGCTAACATACTGCATTTCCACATAGGTTAAAAATCTGCTCCTCATAACTGTGACCAAGGAAGGCACATTTCCCCACATGTAATGTAGCAGATGAAATGCTCAATTCTAGGAATGAGGCATGAAATAATGTTGATTACTAAGTCTGATAGACTAATATGGAAAAAAACTCCTATCTGTGGTTACGTTGCTTTTCGTTATGGAAGAGTAACTTTTCATCTTTGTGTCAGATCACTTTTAAGCCCTAAAATAAGAAACTAAAGACTGTAATGAATTTTTATAACAGCAGTTGCTTTAGGTGAATATTTTTATAGTTTGTCAGCTTACCTTCATCTTTCAATCCACATATATAGAAAGAATAATGGATTTTATGATCTTAATCCTTTTCTAAGTCCTTCTAAATTTCTTTTAGTATCTAAAGATTTTAGGATGAGCACATTAATAGCAGCCATGCATTTGGAGGCAGTTGCTTAGTGTCTGTTAATCATAGGGAAAAATTGTCATAAACAAAGCATTTTCCAGTCTCATCGTGGTGATTAGCATCATAAGCATGGCATTACTCTTGCCTCTGTCCATTGAAAGTGGGCCTGTTGCTGATCCATATTTACACGACAGCTTGGTTAGTATAACTTTGCTTCTTCAACACAGTGTGTAGGAAAAAGACACTTCTTGAGTGAATCTGGCTGGAGATAGGGATTTTGTAGGAGGCCTGTGTAGCGAGGACCTATCTGTCCTGTATGGCAGTTATCAAGATCAGAGAGAATAGCACTTGAGAATTATACCTCCGTTCTTCTTAACTTACATAAAGGAAACTGAGATGTTTGGGGAGGTATTTGTGTTTACTTTGATGTCTATACAGAATCCCACCTTTCTAGGTTATCATGGAAGAATCAGTGACCTCTATAATGACTGTCAGTGCCCCTCACCTGCCTCTGTTGGTTTTCATCCAGGCACTATCTTCAGTGAGCAACACAGAAAACCGAGTATACTTGAATTATATTGTTAAAGGAACACTATTCTTAACTTCTCCAGGGATACGTTTTGAGAAGGGAAGTAAGAAAAAAATTTCTCCTACCGTAATGAACATCATAGCTGTGTATAGCACATAATAGCCACCCCTATCAGCCTTTGAAATGAGCATCATCAGCAGATATTTCAGGCAGCCAAATATATTTGGTCCTTTTCAGCACAAAGATTCATTTAAAGGAGGATCTGTTAGTATGGCCCTGATTGGAGAGATGAGATGGGGAAAACTGGTCTACTCAAGTCCTTATTAGTCCTTACTCTTGACCCTGAGCTAGACATTGAAAAGTGAGTTTCTTCTCTCTATCTTCCACCCTGTGGTACATAAATGACCCTGGAAAGAGCCTATCTGTCACTGCATTTACATTGAGCTGCCTTTGTGACCTTGTTTGAGTCACTCGTGTCCTGCAGTATAAAATAAGGGGGGCAATTGCATAATTTCAGGAATTGGTTGCATCTCTGATGCCCTATGAGTCTGTATGAAGCAGAGGAGAGAATGGTATCAGGGAATTCTGTGCTCTCTTGCTAAGGACTCTGCTGCAGGTTTATCAACATCTTCCAAATGGGGTGACAGAGAGTGTGGCTACTAGTTGCCACCTGCGTAAACTCCCTGAAAAACATTTTCTGTCTCAGGCTGACTAGGAGTGACTGGATCCGATCTCAAAGTGTGGCCTGCATAATCCAGGGTGTACCCAGGCCTCTTCTTTCTTGCAAAAAGAGGTATGTCATTAAAATCATGGACCCTTTTTCAGGGCTTTCCCTGTTTATTCCACCAGAAGAAAGAGCTAGAAAAAAGGGACAAATATTTGAGAAATACACTGATTCTGAATGTTATCAACATTGCTTTCTTACGTGAAAGAAATTGAGCTGAAAATGACCTTTTGAGTTCAAGTCAGAATCTGCTTCACTTCTATTTCTTTGTCCACCAAAGGTAAACTATTAATTTTTCATCCACCACCTGCTATTCAGTAGAACACATTTGCTATATTCCTGTGTTTTCCCTAGTGTAGTCATTGTAGCAAATGAAAATATTTATTTGTATTGTAGACTCCCTACTAATGTCAAGTAATTATGGAACATGGGATCTTGTTTTACATTTCATCCTATTGTATTGTAGGAAAAAAAACACAAGAACAGGAACAACTGGTTATGTTTATTTTTCTTTCCTAACAGTATTTTTATGTTATCAGGACCTTGTGATTACAGAGCCCATCTTGGCACATGAAGTAGAGATATTGTAAGGATAAAGCTATCATTATGATTGAGATTAGTTACTCTGTGGTGTGGGCAGGTGGAGGCTTTTCATTAATGTCAGCAAAGCAGAAGTGTATCCGACTGGTCTACAGCCCGGCACAGAAGATCACGGGGTGAGAAGGGCAAAGTAAGGTGTGACAGCAGATAGAGATTACAGAGACGGCATCTGTCTGGAAAGAGCAGCTGTCAGTTACAAAGGCTCCTGGAACAAATGAAAGATTGCATGCCGGATCTCTAGAAATAAAGATGAACCGTAATAAGATTGTGGACCACTACAGCAGGGTTGGAAGAGGAAATAGCAAATGCTAATGAAGTGAGATGTATGATGCGGTGATAAGTGAGGCCCCCATTGTTTTGTGTGGACCAGGTTTTCTTGCAAACATACATTTGACTACCGTCTTTTAGATGAAGCTAGGAAGGGCCGGATCCATGTGCGGAGTTAGAAAAAGGCCTTACGCCACCAGTCTCCAGAGGCACACTGGCTCTTCCTTTACTATTAGAACTCCATTTTTTGTCTCGCTCCTCTGTTAACGAGGGGGAGTCAGTGTTAAACATTGTCCATGCTGTTCTTGAATGTTTTTTCCCCTTTGGGAGAGTTTGAATTCTTAGCAAACTGACGGAGACTCTTGATCATTGTCTCGTGTTAGGATGACCGACTTGGGATGGCACGCTTGTTTAAAAGCTGGTTGCAGAGTAGAGCCCTCACCAAACAAAGAGTAAAACTAAAGTCCAGGTTTGGGATAGTTTATTTTCACCTTCAGAGAATATGAAAACAAAAAGCAATGGCCAGGGGAAGACTTCATTGTTCATTTAAATTATGTTTGTTTGGAGATGTCTTCCTTGTACGTCAGTTCTTCTTTAGTCAGACTGATTTTTGCAGGTCTCATTTTTCCGTGTTCATCCTCATGAGATGGAAAATGTTCATATATTAAATCATAAAAATTTTAATATGGAATTACCGGAGTCATTATTCCACTAAATTTTATTTTCTAAGTAAGATGAACCTTGATGTGATACACTTTTAAGATACGTATTGTATTTTGTTCCATTATAAAATGGGTACTATTTCTTTCTCAGATACCTTTGTCCACTGTGACTTATAAAACAGCTGCTTCATCAGCAGATAGGGTTGACATTTAAATGATAATGACGAATCTCCAATCATAACAGAGATTAGTTCTGAAGTGGTGGGTCTTTTAGCCACAGGAAGAGTTACTCCTTTCGAAATTTGTGTTCTCAAGAGAATATCCAGAAACAGGGTTTTACCAGAGAATTTGCCAGAGAATGGGAAGAGAGAAGGTTCTTTTAAGAGAAAGTCATGCTAACTTTGAAAGCTTTTAATCTCTTTACTCAACATTTAATTCAGTGATCTTAACAAATAACTATGTAATTTGTTTAATCAAAATACTTCACAGCACCATTTTATATTAAATATGTACTTTTAACTTTTTAATTTCTTGCCAGCCACCTTTGGATTCACATTCTAGAGTGGAAACATATTGCCAGCAAAGCACTGAAAGATAACTTTCAAAGATAATTTAATGTTAAAAAAATGTGTTTTTTCCCAGAGAAGTATATCAGAGAATTCTCTAGTAGCAATGGACTTCTCAGGCCAGAAAAGCAGAGTTATAGAAAATCCCACGGAAGCCCTTTCAGTCGCTGTTGAAGAAGGACTCGCTTGGAGGGTACAAATAACTTCACATTCTTCAAAAGTATTTATGATTCGAGTTTGTCTTACCCGAAAAGTTGAAATCTGTTTTCCCTTTCCTTGTGCAGAAAAAAGGATGCTTACGCCTGGCCACTCATGGTAGCCCTACTGCCTCTTCCCAGAGCTCTGCCACAAACATGGGTATGTCTGTGCCTGTTCACTGGGACTGAATGAATGGCTGGGTGGACGTGCACATGGGTGAGGGGACTGAGTGGCCATGGTGGAAAGTGTATGTAATTAAATTGTGAGGATTTCAAACACAGCTCTGTATCCCCCCCCCCCCCCCCCACATTGTATTTCTTCAGCCATCCACCGGTCGCAGCCGTGGTTTCACCACAAAATTTCTAGAGATGAAGCACAGCGATTGATTATTCAGCAAGGACTTGTGGATGGGTAGGTTTGATTTAGAATGGTAGTGACTGTGATCCCTCTTATGATCGGTAATTACTTAGTTAATACACATAGTTTTGACTTCAGCATATCATAAAACAGAAGTGATTCTGTTCTGTAGGGGTAGTTACTGTTGTATCTGAGCAGTTATCTATACAAAACCTATTATGTCATGCGTGCTTATATCTGTGCATCAATGAACAGATAAGTGAATAGGATGCTCTGCCAGTTAACTAATGATCACTAATATTACCCATTTTGTGCCAACACCAGTATCTCAGTTAAAACTGAACTTGTTCTTAGGGGTCAACGTTTTGATTTGAACATGTAATAGGATTCCAAAGTATGATTTGTGTCATGACATTATCTTACATGTTATATATGTTTTTAAGTTTGACGCAGAGTATATGAACTCTTTTTTGTATATTTTGACTGCTTGTTTTATTTTTTTTCTCTCTGTGTACATTCCTATTTTCTCCAAGTTCTAACAGCTTAAAGTAGTGTAAACCTATGAGAAGAGGGTTTCTCTTAAGTGTTTCTCATGTCATTTTTGGGTGGGGTACCATGGAAGATACAAGAGAAATGTAAATTGTATTATGAAATATTTACACTCTGAAGCATTTTCTTTTTCTCCGATCGCTGAGTATTTCAAATACTTCCTGTAATGCTGGCAAAATTCTCTTTTCAAATGCAGTACAAATCAAGGGGGTTGTATTGAGGTTTGGACTAGAAATGAAACCAGCATCAATTTAAACAAGTGCTTGATGGGGCCTTTTATCTTCAAGGGTTGGCTTAAGATGATGACAAGATTTCAAGGTGATTTAATACTGACATTTGGATAAAAATGCATCTTCACATGGAAGATTATTAATAGCAAGTCAGCATTTCACTAGACTCTAAATAAGAGAAGATTTTAATATACTTCTCTATGTGGAGCACAGTCGTTTTAGATATAAATTTGAGCAATCAGCAGAATTACAATCCGATGAGACCAAGAAAAGAAATAATTCACAAAGAATCATTAAACTGTTTTGAAGGATTATAATTTCCCTACTTTTGGAGCCTAGTTTTTTATAAATTTTATGAAATAAATGAATAAAGAATGATACTATCTTTATCTTATTTTATTTTTTAAATCTTTAATGAAACATGGGGGGTGGGGTACATCCTTTGGAAAGATGTGATGATGCCAGGCAGTCCACTAGATGGTAGCGGTGATCCGCTCGGGAATGGAGAAAGAATTACAGCTTGATTTACCAGTGAAACTCCCTTTTGTCCCATCTCCCAGTGATGTAATGTCGGAATCTCACACAGTACAAATGGAATGGATAATCTCATCAGACATCTGTGATGGCTCAAATTTGGCTGCCTCTTTGCCCAGGCACAGTGAGATTAGTATTGGAGTCACCAGTGGGGATTGTTTGCACAATCTGTTTGCCAACAATTAACACAAAGCTGGTTTTGCACAGTATCACCAGTAAATAAGAATCCACGCCTAGCAGCATTTGCTCTTAGGCCATTAGGCCATGTCTTGTTTTTTCTAGCTTGACATTATAGAGGCTTTTCTGCTACATTCTTGATGATTGAAGTATATGTTGTTTGGGTGTTTCTTTTACTCAAAACATTTTGCTCAACATTTAATAAATGATTTCAGGATTGATTTTCTAGAATATATGCATTTCTCACTTTCTGTTGTGTATGTAACAGTAGGAACCAGAATCAAAAGAAAAAGGGGGATCAGTGTTGAAGAGGGGTTCAAAATGATTTCCTTCTAAATAATTTTCTCTTTTCAGGGACTAACATAACCCAGAAGTTACAGTAATAATATGCTAATGCCCCATTCTCTGCACAAAGGTGTTATGTGTGAATACCCAGTTCCTCCAATGGAAAAAGAACATAGCACTAACTTTTGATGCCAACGTAGCATTATATTGCTTATTGTGAGCAAACAACCTGACAAATGCACTGTGTATTTATCCTATTAGAATTGCATTAGCACTGATGACAGTTTTACAGCACAAGATTATGTTATACCAGATTGTTTACCATGTTGGATAATCCCATCATTGAATACACAGTAAAGGAAAACTCTGGCTACATTTATAAATATATTTTCTAGATTTGTTGCATGCTCTATTTTTATGAAATACATGAGTAAAGTAGAAACATATTGAAATTCCTTCTCTCTCCTTAGAGTTTTCTTGGTGCGGGATAGTCAGAGTAACCCCAAAACTTTCGTACTGTCAATGAGTCATGGACAAAAAATAAAGCATTTTCAAATTATACCAGTAAGTAATTTGTGATTTCACATTTGTATATTAGAGATGACCTTAATGCATAAGCTTTTGGAAACTTTGGTTTTCTTTGGATCTTTTATTAAATATAACCAGGGAGCTTGTGCTTTGACTAGACTTAAGTTTGGCAGAAATGGTTTTATGAGCCTGAATTAATATAAGAAATACAGGAATTGTAAAAATTAAATTTCCCTTTTTCCATGAAATATGATTTACCAATATTGCATGGACCCCATGCCACCTATTGTTAAAAGGCCACTAGAGATTCTTTCTGAATTGTACCAGTGGTTCTTTAAAAACCATTATTTTTAAACCCTTTCTGCTTTCTTATCTCAAACATGGCTTTTTTTTGTTATTGTTGTTGTTTTGTTTTTGTAGTTTTGCTTTTAATCATTATGGATAGGTACACAGGTGCTGCAGAACTGGAGAACATTTAAACTATTCTTAGCACATTTAAAATTTTTCTGTAATTCTGCTTCTGAGTAGCACACTTCACTTTGGGATTTTTGTTGCTTCTGTTGATGCCGTGTGTGTGTGTGTGTGTGTGTGTGTGTGTGTGTGTGCTCGCGTGCATGTGTATATGCATGTGATCTATATGTTGGAAACAGGTAGTGTGGAGTAGAGATTCAGTCTACTTTCAGGAACATTTTACCTAAGATTGCTAAGTTGCTAGTATTTCCTTTTGAATGGCCTCTTTTTGGAATTATCCAAATTCCATATGAAGTGTCTTCCCAACTTCACTGTCCTTGGGTGAGTATGAATTGTTTAATGTCACAAGACCTCTTTAATTTAATGTTTAATGTCACTGCCAGAGGAGGAGGAGGAGGAGGAGGAGGAGGAGGAGGAGGAAGAGAAGAAGCAGCTGTCATTCCATTCACATAATGTTTGATTGCTTCAGAATCAATTTACTGGTAGAAATTATATGAATATTTGCTTCTAGATAATAGATGAAGCTGTTAGGTAGACAACATTCAGGTATGGAAATTAATTTCTGTCGATGAGAGCATTAAAATCTTGTGTTTACTTTTGCACCGAATAGTGCAGACTTCTCACTGTTGGTTCACAATAGTCGTATTATTCTAACTATAGAACGTTAGGAGAACTTGAGGTGTAGAAAGTAGAGCAGCCACGCTCTGGATCCTAGGGTCAGATGACATTTCTTTTAAATACAAGTGAAGTTACAAACAGAAAGCACATCATAACATTCTTTTAATTAACCTTTAGTTTCATCCACTTTTCCATTTTAGTATAAAAAGACACAGTGTGCAATAGAATATGATTGCCCTTGAGGGTATTTTGCCCATCTTACCAGTCTGCTGTTTTCCCTCCTGTAGGTGGAAGACGATGGTGAATTGTTCCACACTCTGGATGATGGCCACACGAGATTTACAGACCTAATCCAGCTGGTGGAGTTCTATCAACTCAATAAGGGCGTTCTTCCTTGCAAGTTGAAACATTATTGTGCTAGGATTGCTCTTTAGCCAAACCAGAAGTGACTTGTTAAACTGTTGAAGAAAAAGGACTCACGACACAAAAAAATAAAAATAAAAGAGAAAGAAAGAAAGAAAAAAAGAAAGAAAGAAAGAAAGAAAGAAAGAAAGAAAAAAGAAAGAAAAGGCAAGGAAGAAAGACCATAAATAAGGGAGAAAACATTGCCATGGTGAAAAGAATCTATTTCACCTACAAGTTACAAAAAATAGCTGTGCATTGCAGATAAGCAAAGATTTGAATTGACATTACATTTATCATCTAAAATTCATTAGTTAAAATTAAACCTCAGAAAAAATGATTTGGTGTGTTCTTGTGTGATTTTACATAACTATAGTATTTTCGTCAAATATGCATATTTTAAACATCTTTCTGTCCTCATTTATTAGAGTAGCATTTGAATTCTTAAACACAAAGTATGAAAAAACTGAGAGGGTTCAGAATGAATTATTTGCAGACTGAATTTCAATTACACTACTTTTTTTTGTAACTTCAGAAGAATGATAAAATCTTGAGCTATCAATTGAAAGAAACTACCCACAACTTGTTAATAAAACTAAAAAGTATTTTGAATTATATATTTTCTGAGTTTATTGTAACCTTAAAATCAAATCATATTTTCAAGTATCGGCTTAAAATTATTTTGAAGTATGTTGGTTTTTCAGGATGACTTTTATTAGGTTTTTAAATCATTAACTAGCCTATAATACTTAACACTGGTATTGTACCTATTAGTGGCACATTATTGATTGTGTTTTATTTCATTCACTTAAATACTAACTGGAGCTATCTTTTTAAAGAAAATGATCAGGATATGGAAGGGATTTATATAATTAGCACATGCTTTTGTGGCCTGTCATCAAATCTGGTGAGATCAAAGATTCAAAATCTATAAAGATCCTAATAGGCAAATTCGTCCTATTCTCTGTCTGCTCTCTTTTCAGTTGGCAACATCATTATGGAAACCAAAGACTTTGGAAACTTGAAACACTTACCTCCCTTATCGCCTCTCTGAGGCCATCTGGGAAGTTTTTGTTGGGATTCTGTGATTCTTTTCTTCCCACTTTTTGTGGATGGCTATTCATTGTTCACGAAAAGAAAAGAAAAGAAAAACACCAAGTTAAAATCATTCAAAATGTGCCATCTCCTCTGATCCTATAACAACACTGTAAGAAAGTTAGGATGATTGTTTTAAAACATTTCAAAAATGCATACTTTGGTTTTAAATATAGGCTATATATTTTTGGCAACAAAGCATCTGAAGACATTTATGAAATGGTAATAAGCCAATTATTACTGAAAAAAATGCTGGAATATAGAAAATATTCAGTTTACTTTCAGCCCAGGCAAACCTAATTCTTAAAGCACTGAAACTTAGAACATGAATCTGATGTTATAAAATAGCCATCTGGTGGTGTCCATGGGGCTTAGAAGACACACAGGATCTCTACGTGGAAGAGTGAGAGGTCAACACCCTGGCCCTTTCAACCTTTCAGAAGAGTCCTGTGTATTTCTGACTTATTTCCAATTTATAAAAATAGTTTGTGTTTTGAATTGAAATGCATTTTCTCATTTTGCACCCAGTTAAAATTTACAGTATCAGAGAATGTCCTATTTTAAAGACTAGACTCTCAGAAATTGACCAATCTATGCTTGTCTTTGTTATTTGTGTCTCTGACTTCATTCATAATCTAAATTTATTGTGGAGCCCAGATGTTGTATGTAATTGCTTACTTTGATCTTAAAGCATGAGTCCAGAAAAATTACTGAGGAAAGGTAGACATTATCTTTCGTGATTCCTTCTGATAAATAGGGTTTTAAATGTGTATGTTTGTGTGTACATGTGTGTAAATCTAATACGAAATTAAATCCAAAAATATCAGACACATTCAGAGTTAGTACAGTATTAAAATGGATTTCCACGAGAAATGTGAATTATCTTTGGATTATTTTTCATTTGATTCAGCCAAGTTTTATTATCTTACACCATTTCGGATAAGGATTGGGACAAATCAGCTCTATTTTCTTCTTTTTTCTTTTCATATGTTGGAATGAGTATGCTTCACTCTCCTAGAAAGAAACTCTGCAGACTGTGTTGTTTTTATTTTCTTTTATGGAAGAATTAAGTAATCATTGTGAAGCATTCAGGAAACCCAGTGAAACAAGATAAAAATTATTAGGAGTCTTTCCCAGAAAAGCTACTCGCTTCACGTGTATAATGGTGTAATCCCTGACTGATTGAGTATATTAGATGGAGATTTTTGTGTTAACTTTATTACGGTGGTCAACATCAGTTAATCAGTGTCCCTGTGGGGTCACTGGCTTTTGATCACCAGCAATGCCAACTCTACATGGTAGTTGTATTATGATAATGACATTAGACTATTCCCTGGATTATGGCTTCTCTGAAAAGGAAAGTTTGTCCTTGGTAATGGTTACAACTTGGTGGTTCAAGCTGGCTCCTCTATTTACAAAGCTGTTCTCTCTGTTGCCCAGCATTATTAAGATTTCCTATGCCTTGGATCTGTCTAGCAGCCTGATGAAACGTATGGACCCCCTTCCCAGAATGTCTTTTCATGTATAAAATAAAATAGAATTTCGAAGTAAACTAATTATAGAAACATAGCTACAGTTTTATATGTACCCCAGTTGGAAACGGTGCTGTAGTATGGCCTGCGGTGTCTTCTGGCTTTGTTGACTTCTGCTCATGGAAGGTCTCCAGTTTTCTGTCTCGTATTCTCCAGAGAACACAGTGGGTGATTCGCAGTCAGTGTTACCCACCCCCCCACCTCCCCACCCCCCCCACCCCCCCCACCCCCCCACCCCCCCACCCCCGCCGGGGAGGCATAGAATAGTTTGCTTGAGATGCAGGGTTGTTGTAACATTTATTGAACATTCAGCCAAACTGTCATACCTGCCTCTTGTGGGATGGATCAACTCCTGCCTGACCTGCTCCCAGATTTTTGCTGTCTGTGACATTAGGCATGCTTGGAACCCAGACACTGTTTGTGTTGTCTTTAATCACATATACCATAGGCCACAAATTGTAGATGTGAACCAGAGAAAAGCAAGACTCTTGGCTAAGCACATAACTATACTCACCCCAAAGTTCATGGCAGAGATCCCCCACCTTGAGAAAGGGCATCCAAGAGAATGTCTAACCAGCATCAGTATTTGCTTCTGCAGTTGGAGTATCAGGTGGCTAGCCCTTTCCAAGTCAATTTCCTTTATAATTATAAAAAATTCACCACTTCTTTTTTTTTTTTTAAGTTTATTTTGAGAGAGCAAGCAAGGAAGGGGCAGAGAGAAAAGGAGAGAGGGAGAGAGAGAGAATCCCAAACAGGCTCCATGCTGTCAGCACAGAGCTGGACATAGGACTAGATCCCACCAACCATGGGATCATGACCTGAGCTGAAACCAGGAGTCAGATGCTTAACTGACTGAGCCACTCAGTTCCTCCCAAACAATCACCACTTCTTAATTCAATCCCCCATAATACACAAGGCATTAGAAACTAGAGTTAAGATTATAGCCATGAAGTCATACGTTTTGGATTTGAATTCCAGCCCCTTTCATAGTAGCTATGTAGCCTTGGTCAAATCAGTTTCATTTCTAGAGAAGGGATCACCATCATCATTATCAGCACTTTTTAAAGACATTTTTTTAATGTTTATTTATTTTTGAAAGAGACAGAGACTGAATGCGAGTGGGTTAGGGGCTGAGAGAGAGGGAGACACAGAATCGGAAGCAGGCTCCAGGCTCTGAGCTGTCAGCACAGAGCCCCACGCGGGGCTCAAACTCACGAGCTGTGAGATCATGACCTGAGCCGAAGTCAGATGCTCAACCAACTGAGCCACTCAGGCGCCCCAATCACCACTTTTTTAAAAAAAAATTTAAATGTTTATTTATTTTTCGAGGCAGAGAGCATGAGCAGGGGAGGGGCAGAGACGGAGACATAGAATCTGAAGCAGGCTCCAGACTCTGAGCCGTCAGCACAGAGCCCAACGCCGGGCTCGAACTCGTCAACTGGTGAGATCATGACTTGAGCCGAAGTCAGACGTTCAACTGACTGAGCCACCCAGGCGCCCCTTATTGTCACCACTTCTTAAATTGTTGGGGCGGTTAAATAAAATCATTCATGTAAAGTGCATAGCTATCCGATTCTATCTAAGATATTGATATATATTTTTTATTACATTAGTGATTGTACTTTTAGGTATTCTACCTCCCTGGAGTTTTGTCCTTTCCACCACTGAGTGCCTTTGCTATGCTACCACTTGATTGTCCTTCCTGCCAAGAAGGCACATTATGCATATATTATACATTGTGCCTCTGCACTGGTTTTAGTCCTTCATGTGAGACTTTGTTAATGGAAGTAGCCATGGTTACAGTACAGTAGGGGTGTGGGTGACCAGTCCATCTACAGGGACTCTGTGGGCTGTCCCTGCCTGCACCAGAACTCACAGATTCCCATGCTTTCTTCCACTTGGCTGATTAACAATATAAAGTGATATTCCATCTCTCTTCTCTCAAATGAAAGTGATTGGTAGGATGGGAAGTATAGAAGATGGAAAACTTGCTTTAGAGGTCCTGCCTGGACAGCACAGGAAATGGGCTAATGCACATCTGAGTGGAGGAAGATGAAAAGACTCCTAGGTCATCGGTGCATCCTTGAGAGATTAATAACGTTTCACCGAATGGATGTGTCCCTATTTGTACACGCATGGATTCTGCTACCCTCAGAAGCTCTTGTCATGTTAGCAATCTGATTAAAGGCTGAAAACGGTGTTCTTACCTCGTGTGCTTGTCAAGTTCACTTCAGTATGTACAGAGTGCCTATTATGTGAAAGACACTTTTGAGATGCAAAACTGAGTAGGGTATAGATAGACAAACATCTGTCCTGGAAGCCAGGCTGGGTAAGTATTATACAGTTAATACACTGGGAGAGAAACATTGATTATACTTGCCGGAAGATGGGAGGAGTAAGATGGGTCCTGAGGCTGCAGGAGTTAACATTTACAAAACCTTGGAGAAAGGAGTGTGTGGTGCCATCAAAGAGGGAATGGCCGTGCCAGGTAGCATGAGATTGAATTTAAGAGTTTTCCTTTTTGTCTTTTGTTAAGATTTTATTGTTCTGTAATCTCTACACCCAAATTGGGGCTCAAACTTACAAATCCGAGATCAAAGGTCACATGTTCTACCAACTGAGCCAGCCAGGGGCCCCTGAATTTAAAAGTTTTTCAGCAAATGATAGCTTCATTGTAACTGAAGTATACACAGTATTGTGACCGAGAGGGAAGTCATGGCAAATAGGACTAGAAAGGCAAACTGTTACAGCATTAGGGAGAGCTTCGGTGCCCAGCAAAATGGTTTACATTTTAGTTATAGAAAGGTATAGTCAGGTACCTTAACGTATCACCCTATTAAATTTTTACCTGGTTGAAATCAGGAATGGGCTCCATTCATCCTTTTACTTTGCCTTGTGTATTGGAAATTCCCAGAAATGTTTGTTAAATAAATGAATAATTAGAGGATAGAAGTACCCTGATGATGTCTGGATTACAGGAGCAGCTGTGTTTAAGATGACTAAGATGGGGCAGGGTACCAAAGAATGATGACCCTTTGCAATGATCTTGGCAATAATCATAAAGCCTACTCGAGAGTCATGGCCATGAAAAAAAATTATTTTATGGAGGAGGAATGATCAATGATGTCAGTGATGGGATGAAAAGGATGGGGAAGAAGTAAAGAGAGGAGTCAAAACATGCTTAGTAGGTTTAGGGCCGAGGAGAGTAGGAAGACGGTGACAATTACGATGGTGAAAAAGTTATAATTTTAACAGATGTCATCAAAATTCTTAGAGAAGGATTTGTCTTTATTTAGAACATCTTCTTTTATAGGAAGGTAGGCCTGAAGCTTTGATGTTGAAGGAAACAGTTAAATACCAAGAACTTCATTTTGCACAGGAAATTAAGAATTTGGGCATGAAAGCCAAGACAGGAGGTGGTAAGAGAATGAATCCAGGGACCTAACGGACAGTGGGAGGCTGGAAGCTGAAGAGGAAAATGGTCACTGAGGAAGTCCAGAGGCCAGGTGGCAAAAAGAGCTTAAGAACATGGATACAGAGTACATATTTTCCAGGATGCTTGCTCTGTGGATCTACAATTTAACAACTTCCGTCTTCCCAAACCTGGTGTGAAGTCTCCATACGTACAATAGACTTGGAAGAGTGTTGTAGAAAGTCCAGAGAAATGACTACACTACACATCAAGTTTTAGGTGGCTTATAAAGGTGGACCACCACTAAAATTGGGGCAGAAACAGGAAATTCAAACTATAGGACCGAATGTCAGAAACTTTGAGTTGGGCATTGGTGGCCTTTTGAGGGGAGGTAGTTTGTTATAGAAAAATGAAAAGGCAGGCTACCCTCAGCTAACAGATAGTTTGAACTTTTTATAATCTTTTTTTAAGTCACCCCTTGGTTGCTTTAGTATGAACCCTAACTCACTCCCTGGCCTTGTCTTTTATAATATACCTTCTTGCACATCACCATTTCTTCACTTGCTATTATTCAAAATCACTGACCTCTCTCTACCTCACTGAAACCGCAGGACCACTGAAAGGGGAACTTTTCAGGCCGTTCTTACGTGTTCTTTCACCAACATTGGTGCTATCATTCTCTCCTTGAATCACTCCCTTCTTTTGGTTTCCATGTCCACAGAATTCTTATATTCTTCCTATCCTTCTGGGTACCTCTTTTTGGTCTTCTTTACAACTCATTTTCCTTTTTGCTCACCCTTAAATTTTGCTATGCTTAGCTAGATCCTAGGCTTAACCCCCTCCCTTCTTATTTTACCCTGTCCCTGAAGACTCTTTCCTTTAATGTCATGACTTCACATACTAAGTGGCTTTAAAACCTGTGCCTTCTTTCTGAAATTTAGATCCATATATTCAGCTGTGGTAGGGTCCCTTCCCTTAAGGAAAGGGAAAAAAAAAACAACCTCAAGGCAACCTGGCTATACGTGTACGTGACAACATCCCTCATGACCTTGTAACATGAGACCACTTAATCAGACCACGTATTTGTGTGTCGCCATATATGGAAGACAAGGAAGTAGAGACATATTTAAAAACTACACCACATGGCATTCGGAAACCCAGTTGTTCGGGTATGAACCCAGCTGAGCAGTGCTGGCACAAATAAAGATGCTTCCTGGAAAGAAAAGCCTCAGTGTCATGACTCTCTGTGCAAGAATCCTGCTACACAGCTACCCATTCAACATCTCCCTTTACACATCTTATAGTTACATCAAACTCCACATTTCCATGGATCTCTTTATCTTCCCCCAAGACCTGGTCCCTACCAGAGCCTCACAGCTCAGTAAACATGGTGCCATCATTCAGTTTCCCAAACAATAACCTAGAAGATATTGAGAAACTGTCACCTTCCACATCCAAAGAACACCAAGTGTATTTCTCTCCACTTCCATTGCCATTACACAAATCTAGACTACTTTCTTTCCTAGACTACCAGAGCAGACTCATGAATCGTGTTTCTTCCTCTGATTTTTCTCCACACCTACTCTCCCTCCCCAAGTTCATTCTGCACTCTACTGTCAGTCATCTCTCAAAAATACTGGTCATAGAACTCTTCTACTTAAAAGCTTCACTCGCTTCTTATTGCCCTTGGATAAAGAATCCTAACAACTATGAGGCTCTCATATTTTCACCTTTGTATTTCTAGCATAATCTTTAGCCACTCTCCCTTGCATTCTATTTTCCAGACAGTCTGTTCCCTGAAATAGACTCTATTCTGAAATGTTCTCTTTAACTTCAGGTTTTTGCACGTACCATTCCCTTTATGTTAAACACATTCTTTTACCCTTCTCTCCAATTCAAGTAACTGTTTTGCCCTTTTAGAGCTCCTGTGACAATATTACTTTCTTCAGGACAATTTTCTTGACTATGGATTAGATTAAATTATCCAACAATATAGTCCTTCAACTTTTCCATCTTAACACTCATCACTCTCTGTTGAATTATTCATTGATTTTTTTTCCCTATTAAGTGTAAGTTCCTGGCAAGGAAGGACTATGTTCCTCTTGGTTGTAGCCTCAGAATTTAGCAAAGTGTCTAAGGCTGATATTAAGTGCTCAGTAGAGACTTGTTGAATGAACTCAGTACAATCATGAGGAGGAATTGAATATGAGATCAGTTTCGGAACTCTTAGATCCTGAGTTCCTGTAACACATCATGAGAAAATGATTCCAGACCTTTGAAAAAAATATATAGATATAGATATAGATAGATATATCTACATATCTATATCTATCTATATCTATATGTATCTATCTGTATCTATCTATCTATCTATCTATCATCTATCTACTTTAACTCTGGAAGAATAAGCATACAAGATATAGCCAGGAACACTTAGAAAATGGTGACGTGTTAGTTACTACAACAGATATTAAACCATAAAGTAACAGTGATTGAATAATTTTTAAATAGACTGATGTGATCATTGTATAATTTAGTTAATCCCACTTATTTTTGTTGTCTTTGCTGAAGCCTCACCAGAGAAGAAGAAAGCTACTAATTTTCCTATTATTAGTTCGGGAAGCAGAGACCAACCTTGTAAGTGTAAACATCTAAGCTACTCTTATACATTGTATCCTACACATCTGGAAAAAAAAAAAGGTGCTAACATCTTGACTATTGAAGGGTAGTAAAAATAGATTATCCAAAGAGGAGAAAAGGAATTTCTATGTTGCAAGAAGTAGAAATGGCCTAACCAAAGGAGAGAGAAATATAGGTTAGCTTAAATTAGGAAGGAGATGATTGTTTGGGGTTTTCCTTGAGGAGCAGAAATGTGTGTTCCTTTTACAGCTCCATGGATGGGTGGGTGAGTCGAGGATGCCTAGGACACTAGACTGAAGCATTTTACCTCTGACAGCAGAGATGAGGGCTTTTGTGGCAGAACCTGTAGTTGGGAATAGACTTCTCAGAGCACCAAGGGGCCTTTTTTCTGATGTCAGAAGATCCATTTCACAGCAACATTTTTAGCTAGAGGATCAAATGGCACTAACCACCAGATCAAGCCACAACCCTCATTGCCTAGAACCATGCCTTGAATTTCTATGAAGATGAGGTTTGTTGCACTCAGGTATCATTGAGCAAATTTGTATCTCTTTGATAAGAAACCAGAAAAAGAATCAAGAATATGCATGGAAACAGATATCAATGAGGGAACAGTTGCTTTTTTAGGTTTAATGGGACAACTAGCATCTCATGGCTCCTTACTGCTCTCTTTATGCCATAATAAATTTCAGATAGTTCAAAAACCTTTAAACATAAAATATGAAATCATAAAACATTAGAAAAATTATGGGGGAATATTTTTGTAAAGTCATGGTTGTATTTAATCATGGTATTAAAGCCAGAAATAAAAAAAGGCACTGACACATACAAAATGAAAACCTATATAAAAGAAAAGGATACCACTCTATGTAGGGCATGGTAACAAAAGAAAATTTGGATAAAATATTGATACTGTTGTCATATATCAATAAGTAAGACATACATTCCAATGGGACAAAAAACAAAGAAATGAAATGGCAGTTAACAAATAGATAGGCATCCTGGTACCCTATGTCTTTTGACTGGAGCATTTAATCCATCTACATTCAGAGTTGTTATTGATAGATAAGAATTTAGTGCCATTGTATTACCTGTAAAGTTGGTGTTTCTAGAGATTTTTTCTAGTTCCTTTTTTAAGCCTTTGTTGCTGTCACTCTTTCTTTTCCACTCAGAGTCCCCTTTAATATTTCTTGCAGGGCTGGTTTAGTGGTCACGGACTCCTTTAGTTTTTGTTTACTGGGAAAGTCTTTATCTCTTCTATTCTGAATGACAGACTTGCTGGATAAAGGTTCTTGGCTGCAGATTTTTCCCATTGGGCACATTCGATGTTTCCTGTCTCTCCCTCTGGCCTGCCAAGTTTCTGGGCTGCTGCTAACCTTGTTTTCCTTTGTAGGTTAGGGATTTCTTCTCCTTTGCTGCTTTCAGGATTCTTTCCTTATCTCTGTATTTCGCAATTTTTACTGTGATATGTCTTGGTGTTGATCTGCTTTTGTTGATTTTGATGGGAGTTCTGTGTGCCTCTGGGATTTGGATGTCTGTTTTCTTCCCCAGATTAGGGAAGTTTTCAGTTGTAATTTGCTCAAATAAGACTTTTGCCCCTTTTCCCCTCCCTTCTTCTGGGACTCCTATGATATGAATGTTATTAGGGAGGTAAGGAAGGGATGGGCTAAATGGTGATGTGTATTAAGGAGAGCACTTGTTGTGATGAGCTCTGGGTGGTATATGTAAGTGATGAATCACTAAATTCTACTCCTGCAACAAATATTACACTATATGTTAACTAACTAGAATTTAAATAAAAACAAAATAATAATAAAAATAAAATTTTGAAAATTATATAAAATGTCATGAAAAATTAAATATAAAAAGACAGGAAAAATACAACATTTAGAAAAATAAGTTTCACAGTGTTAGAGATTAATATAGTTAAGAAGTGAAGGATGTGGATATTGGAATCAAAAAATAATAATTTTGCTTCTCTTATTGAATGGTCAAGTGGTCGTTATGAAAAATAGACAGCCAGTAAACATATAAAAAGATGTTCAGTCTCATTAGCATTCAGCAACTAAAATTTACATTTTAATCGGTTATTTCTTTTCCTAACAGATTGGTATCGAGTGTTGTCAAGGATGTGGGGGAAGTTAAACATTCCTGTCGTGTTACTGGTGGAAATTTTGAGGACTCCATACTTTAGTAGAAGAGTTAGGCAATATATATATATATATATATATATATATATATATATATATATAGTGATTAAAAAATTGAGATATAATTGACATAGAGCATTTTATTAGTTTTACGTGTGTACAACATCATGGTTTGCTATATTTATATTTTGTGACATGATAATCACGATTAACTTAGTTAACATTCATCATCACACATAGTTACAATTTTTTTCTTGTAATGTGAACTTTTAAGATCTACTCATTACTATAGTCACCATGCTGTACATTACATTCTCAGGACTTACATATATTTTATAACTGAAAGTTTGTACTTTTTGATCACCTTTACCCATTTCACCCATCCCTCACCCCCCACCTCTGGCAATCATCAATCTGTTCTCTGTATCTAGGAGTTCAGTTTGTGTGTGTGTGTGTGTGTGTGTGTGTGTGTGTGTGTGGGTGTGTGTTTTAGATTTCACATAGAAGTGAGATCATACAGTATTTGTCTTTCTCTGTCTGACTTATTTTGTTTAGCATAATGTCCTCAAGGTTCACGCATGTTGTCACAAATATCCTTCTTTTTTTATAGATGAATAATATTTTGCAATATTTATAAAAAAATAGAAAATGTTCATTCCCCTTTATCTGGAAATTCTATTTCTAGAAACTTACTCTAAGGAGAAAATTTGTCAAGTAGAGCATCAACATGTACTCATCAATCCATTTGTTCACTTATTCATTCATGTGATACACTTTGTTAGTGTCTACTATATGCTTGATTATGAATTGATGTACATGAAAGACACAACCACTGATCTTGTCGAGTTTCTGTTCTCTTTGAGAATACAGACAAAAACAGGAAAGCAAATTTTAAAAATGTTTTCAAGATACTTGGAAGGAGCTCCTAACAAGAACAAGAGGATGGGTACTGTACGTTTAATAAGATAGGTAGAGAAGATCTCTGTAGGGAAGTTATCACTTAAGGAGAGACAAACAGTTTAAAAAGTAACCATGTAAAAATCCTGTGGAGAAGAGCTTTCCAAGCAGTGAAAAGAATATGTGTGAAAGCCCAAAGCAAAATATAATACAACATGCTGAGGAGCACAATGATTGAACATGGTGTGTAACAGGGGAGATAGCAGAGAGACAGGTACCGTTTAGACCACCCAGGCCCTTTGAAGCCAAGGAGAAGGATTTGGGTTTTATTCTAAGGGTATGTAGACAATGGATTGGAAGGTGGGCAAGAGTAATTGTTTATTGCAGCATCATTTATAATTGTGAAAAACTGGAAACAAGAAATACCTAGGGGATTGTTCATAATGATCATAATGAATGATCATTTATCTATATTCACTGATATGGAAAAAAAAAACCTCCACAATTTTTGAGAAAAAAAAGTGTGTGTGTGTGTGTGTGTGTGTGTGTGTATGTGTGTGCGCGCACGTGCACATGCTGAAAGGAAGTTCACAAAATGGTAGTACAAGTAGTTGACCCTGCTCTGCCTACAATATAACATTGGTGAGATTTTGGGGTGACTTTACATTTGGCTTTATTTTTTTTCTTTATAATTTTTTTATGCATGGGTATACTTTTTATAATAAGAAAGATAAATCTCTTTTAATTTTAGAGTCAAAAGGCATGTCATTTTATACTATTTTTTTCAGTTTGCTTAAATGTGAACTGGCATTTTTGTCTATACAGTAAGATACACGTGTGGATAATTGGGTGTCATGTCCATCCAGTGTTTCGATCTGAGCATGTTACTCTTCTGTCAAAACATGTGGGATGCCTGCCTGCCAATTTCTGAAGGAAAGAAGAGAAATCTACATTTCGGCTCTCTCCGTAGGCTCTGGTCTTTGTAACTCAAAGAACTAGAGAATTTTCATTAAAAGAGACCTGTTTGGGGGTGCCTGGATGGCTCAGTCGGTTAAGTGTCTGACTTCAGCTCAGGTCATGATCTTACATTTCGTGGGTTCAAAGCCTGCGTCGGGCTCTGTGCTGACAGCTCAGAGCCTGGAGCCTGCTTCCGATTCTGTGTCTCCCATTCCCTGCCCTTCCTCTGCTCATCCTCTCTCTCTGTCACTCAAAAATAAATAAACGTTAAAATTTTTTTTTTGAAAAGAGACCTATTTGTATCTTCCAAGTCTAGGCTAACTTTCAGGTTTTATCCTGAAGGACTAGTAAAGATTCCAAAGCAGCTTTAGCATCAAACTTCTCAGTCCTCTTACAGCAACATTATCCCAAACACACAGGAGTCCTACCCAGGGCCTTGGGAGCCTGCAGGTTTTTGAGCATGTTTTCTGAAAGGACATTCCTTTTTTCGGTGTTGCTATACATTGTAACATTGTGACATTTTACTACAGTAAAAAGAAATAACTTACCCAGAATTGCAAGCTCCCTGGTTAATTTTCAGTCTCTTCCCCAAATGGAAAATAATAGTTTTCTTCCTTTTAACTAAGTACTAGATGCTGTCTCTCCTGCTAGTACTAGATGCTAAGTACAAGATGCTGTCTCTCCTGCTCGTACCATTTTATAACCCCGTGTCTCTAATACCTTTTCCTGGGTTTTCATAGAAAACAGCTTAGCCTTCGCCTTTCTTGCCCTTACATCTCTTAACTTCTTGGTCTTTCTCAAAACTGTTCTTTACCCCAAGTCACAATTATTAACTTAAAGTTATTAAATTATAGCTTCCAAGTAAATAGACAAACTCTTTGTGCACTAATTCAATTCTTAAAATCATCCTCAAAGCTTCTGATTGATTGAAGGTTTAGTCATGGGATTTAGGGGGACGATGATGAAAATAATGGTGATGAGGACGATTGATTAAATATCATAGGACTGCTGAATTTGCCCCGACTCCTTCCTGCACAACCATAATTTCCCCAGAACATGTAAGGGATGTTTACCTAAACTTAAAAGAAATATCATAAATAACACATCTTCATTAAAGGAAAATCAGATGACAGTAGGGGAAAAAAAGAGAAAAATCACCTATAATTTTACCACCACTAATATAGTACTGCTAACACATTGATATGTATCGTGAGTATAAATTATGCATTGCCTTTGAGTGTTTCACACTAGTTATCCTCCACCCATTTAACCTCATTTTTTCTGGGCATCTGACTTTTATTTGTATATAATCATAAGTGATTTCTGTCTTATATGCCCTGCCTGACAATTTGAAGAAATTAAAAAATAATAATTTTTTAATGGTTTGATGATCACATTTTAGAAAGTAACAGAATACAAAAAAAAAATTTACAGAATTTGTTCCAGGGGTGCCTCGGTGATTGGTTGAGTGTCTGACTCTTGATTTGGACTCAGTTCATGATCCCAGGGTTGTGGGGTCAAGCCCCGGCGCTGGGCTCCCTACTGTTTGTGGAGCCTGCTCAAGATTCTCTCTCTTTTCCTCTGTCCCTCTACTCTGCTCATGCTCTCCCTTTCTCTATAAAATAAAAATAATTTAAAAAAAAGAATTTGTTCCACTGACAAAGTTGAACCTCTTTTCTGTGTTGCCCCCAATAGGATGACCAAAATAGTACATGATCTGCGTGCTGTATCGAATTGGAGCATTAGGAATAAGACAGTCTCTCTCTTAGTGCAGTGTTCTTCAAAGTGCGGTTTTGAACAAACTGCATTAGAAACTTCTCAAAGATTCTGATGCAGTTCTGCAGTGGAGTCCAGAAATCTACATCTGTAATAAGCAATCCAGATTCTGATGCTTATTACCCGTTCAGAGCCTCTATGTTAATGCACTTGACCATTCCTCCCTAGTGCTCATCTTTGTCAAATGTTTCACTGCTTTCAAAATTACAGCAAGGCAATTTACCAAATTCTTTGCAGTATAAAATGACAATATTGATATTTACCGATCATATAACAGGTGAAGATATTTTCTCCTGTCACTATGTTTTAGTTTGTCTTCTTTCAAACTCACAGAGGTAAGGAGCTTCATCATTGTCCTCTAACTCAAAATATACAGAGTGATTCTCATGGATTATTGAATTTCAAGCTTTTAAAAATTATAACCCATGATGTCCTAAATGTAACGGACATATTAATCCAAATAATGTGAACACTAAAGAAAGGCATAAGTATGTAAAACCCACAGATTTTCACCCCCAGTCTTAGACTAAAAATCCAAAGAATCTGGACAATGTCAAAGGACAGCCAGTGGATGTCACCAGTGCGCCATGAATTTGTGGAACCAAGAGCTCTTTTGCTGTCCCCTCTTAGAAATAACTGCAGCTGGTGGTCTTATACCTTCGTAACATCCAATATTTTTTTTCCCTTTCCTTATAAATTATTGACTGATTCTGTACCAATTAGTTCTACCAGTTGGTAGGTTTGTTACCAAGTTAAGCTTCAAGACAAGAACCTGGACTCAAATGATTAAAAATTTAGAGGCAGTTGATTAAATATGCAGATAGTCTGTGAAGCTACTTCTTGAAACCATTATATTGTCTTTTAATACTAATGATTTGTATAATTAATAAAAAAACAAGCTTGAAAGCATTAAAGAAAGAAGTGAAACATTAAAGGGAATGGGGTTAAATGCCAAGAAGTAAGAATATAATTCGATCAGGACACATTTACCCTATAAGTTAATTCTGGCTGTTTTGTTTTAATAATATGGTTCCATTTTTAGCGAAGACTATGTATAGAATTGTGCAATTGTTTGGGAAGTTATGTGTTGGATCAGTAAGTGGTCCGAGGGCTAATTATATACATTTTGCAAATTGTATACTTTTTCTTCCAATTAAAAATCTTAATTACTTCAGTGAATTTTCCAATTTGAAGGTTTGTTGTGAAGTATAAGCAGTGAAGCGTAGATGTCCGGATCAAATTGGGACTGCTGTTGAGATCCCCTGGCATATAATAAAGCTATTTTTAGTTAATTATAAAATTATGAAATTGCCCTAGCAACTCTGACCCCTAAATTCATGTTTTTAAAATGCATTTTTCTCCAGATCATAGATTCTTCTCAGCTATGAACACAAATTTGGAGTCAGTCCAGGTCTTTTCACTGTACGATAGCAGAAAAGACATTTAAACTCTTCATGCTTCTGCTTTCTTAGCTATGTTACAAGGCAAATCAAACAATATCAGGAATAACTATTATTTGCAGGGGCTCTGCTAAGTATCAGGTACAATCATAAGCTCTTTCATGGTTTACCTCATTGAAATCATTGAAAAAAACCCAGATGGGAACTTCTGCTAGTCTGATGTCATAGAAGAGAAGGAGGAGAAATAAAGTACTGGAACTTGCTTTCAAATCATAGAGCATCTGATTCAGAGGCCTAAGATCTTTTTCAACATGGCTCTTTCAGCAGATGCTCCTGCCGCCATGCTTTCTAAGGCCAGGCGTTGCCCAGGCATTGCATCGAATATGTTCCATGGGTTGATTAAAGGACTGGCAGTGTGAACACACACCACTGATGCCAAAGTACTATGTTCCTCAGCAGAAAGTACCTGCCAAGCCTCTTCCAGTGCCCCATAGGATTGAATCTAGTTACTTACTTTTTGGAGACTATGGAGTCAGATTCCCATAGAACATTCATGTTTATTGTTTAATTTTGGTGCATTATCATAAAAGACAGGAAACTGAAGAAGAGATTTTGGACCTTAAGTTAGAGATGGAAAAATCATGGTGAATGCAAACATTAGGCTGAAGACCATGTCAAGAGTCTGGATTTAACTCTGGGATTGATCAGTTCTTCTTATGGTAGGTCCTGGACACCACCTGTTTGAGGGCGATTATCAGTCCTGCGTCTGTTGGAGAGATTTTTCTGAAGATTACTCACATAACTCCAATTTTCGCTGAGTTATGTGCTCTAACATCATCCCAAACTCAGCATGACACAATTATATCTGTGGGTAAACATTGTAAGTGAATAAAATAGCAGTTGTCAGATGATTCAAAATAGCTTAAATGATTAAGAAACTGAGATTCTGGATTTGTAGATATATGTATGGATGTATGGATGTGTAAGTTTGTTGGTGAAATAATTTGTTTCCTGTTTCTCCAGCATTCTTTTGCATGTTTGTTTTGCCCAGGAGTTTGATTAAACTCTTCCATTTTGCAATTGCCTCTGTGTCTTGCTTTTTCACTTGCTATTTAATGGTCCTATTTCCCTTTGTCTCCCTCTCTCTCTCTCTCTCTCTCTCTCTCTGTCTTTTATGTCAGACTATAAGGGGCAGGGGATCGGGAATGAAAAGACCATAGGTATTTGGCACAGAAAGATTCAAGTACACTTAATAGATCTGTGACTTTGGGACAGATAACTTCACTGTACTTCACTTTCCTTTTGCGAAAGGAATTACCATAAAGCTTGAGATAATATATGCAAATCACTGGGCCTGGCACAAAATAGCTCAACAAGTGCCATTTAAAAAAATACTATTTCTAAAATCCTTTTCTTTCCCCTTCTCTATGTGAACATAAAAATCATTCAGTAAAGTTTGGTCGAAAGGGTAAATGACTGTTATTGTTTGAATCACCTGGAAGCCCATTTCCTGATTATTATTTCACTCTTTATCATAATCTCCTAATGTCATACGTTCCAAATTGTCTTAAATGGGAACCTGTTGTCTCCAAAACCTTTCTGGGTTCTACTTTTGCTGATCATAGTTTGTTTGGGGCAGGCTCTCATGGCCTCCTTTTCATATCTACTCCCCTAGAAGCAGACTTTTATTTTCGCCCAAGGCCTCCTTCACTTATTCACCATCTTGCTACACTTCAAAGCGCAACTTGAAATACGCTTTTTCCATGAACTCTTCCAAGAGAAAAATATTCGATTCTCACAGCACGCAGTTCTCTCAAAATTTTACACTTCTGAGGATATGTTGAAATGGGCTTTGTAAAATTAGCATGCATTTGAAACAAATGATATGTCCTCATGAGTAGGGAATGTATTTCATATATTACTTTCTATCATCTTGATGCTACCTAGTAAGGTAGACATTCAAATATTTGCTGATTTGAATAAGGGATACATTTCCAACCAAACCATATCAGAAAGAAAGATGATAAAATAATCTTTCAGGATTTTAGAAAACACATTTCTGTCTCTATCTTCATCAGTACCGCCTTTATTTTTAGGAATACGAAAATAATTTTAAATGAATTTGTATGTAAGGAAATTTCCAAAGTTGTTTTTTGGCCATAATTGTTTTCTATATTTTTAATTCATCTACTTAACATTTACTGATCACCTCTGATGTGTTAGATACTTTTCTAGGTTCTAAGGAAATGAAACCTGAAAAAAGGCAAGGTCATTGACCCCAAAGAACTCATGAAAAGTGAGAAGGGCAAATCAGTAATGAATAAGTATAAAGATGTGGTTGGTGCAGAGACAGAAGTCAAAGGTACTATGGGAACACCCCAAATTCAACCTGATTTGGACTGTCATTCCTTTCAAAATAGAATATTCTTACCCCACAGCTTGCTCATGAAGATTTTAATGGGTCCACACTCTTTCTGTTGTTGCCACACCTCTCATTCTTATTGCATTGAACATTTTCATATTCCATGTTGGAAATTACATATATCACATAAGTTTGTGGGGGTGTGTATATGGACACATGGATATTTCATGTGCAGGCCTATACACATGTATATTTCATGTGCAGGCCTCCTCCATTCTGTGCATAAAATTACTCTCTAGACTTCCTCCTATGGCAGTATTGATAATATATGATATATTCCTATGGCATTTACCTATTACCTTTCAAAATCATCAAGAGTTTGGCAAGATCTATTCTGACTGTCAACATCTGTAAAGATAATATCATAATATATTTCTATGTCATTGTACACTTTTCAAAGCATTTTTTTTATGGGGAGCTGAGCCTTGGGAGTGATGTTCTCCAGGAAAGATGAACTGCGTTTGTAGCAGAGTACAATGGACAGAATATTTGGCAAATGCCACACGTGGCAATTCTTTCCATTCAAAAACAGTCCAAAATGTTGAAGTAATTCTTGTCATGTCAGAGAGTGCAAATGTTCTTCGGGTATGGTTGGTTGATTTTATAAATGAGTTTTTCCACTTTCCAAAATTACGTCAACAGACATTTCATTAAATTATATTTAAAGATTCGACAAGACAGGTCCTGTGGAAAGCACGTTAGCTCTCGTCACACTATGATTGGTCTAAGTGTGGTAGAGCCTGAAAGGGTGGGCTTTAATCAGCATGAACATTTGCAGAAAGTAATGAAATTTAATAATAAATAATTCCAAGAGGCCTCGTTAAGCTGGAACATTATTATCAAACTGAATATACATGTTGACAGCTATGCCAATAAATTTGAGAGCTGTGAACATTTACCACATAAAATAATGAAGGTTCTTGAAAAGGCTCTGCTGCTCTTGTTCTAAGAGAAGGATTACTCGCTGACTCTGTTTTCTTTCTTTGTCAAAAAAAAGGGAAAGATGAGGGGGGGGAAACAACTTCTGGCTTTGCTATCAGAGACATGCCTGCAAAGAAATGCAGTAGGTCTAAATGAACTGTAGGAAAAAAAAAATCATACAGAAGTTTATCATATTATCTCTACCATCAAAATTAGAACTACAGATCTGGCTGACCATAGCAATTTCCTTGAGGTTTTACATCTTATCAAATGGAGATAGTGCTTTTGGATTTTGGTTATGAATACGAATGTAAGAAGATTACTTAATCCCTAGATCTTGATTCTGAATGCAGAATTGAACACAAACTCATTATAGTTGCTGCATTGAACTTAATAATATTATGAGCCAATAATTAAATACTATGCTTGAGGAAGATTATGTTATTTTTTGCAACTACCGATAGTTTTTACAAAAGATAAAAGAAGCAGACAAGCTCTGTAAGATTTGTTTAGAATTTCTTGTTACAGAACATGGATACATTTTGGCATTAAATTGCCTTGGACATAAAAAAATATCTAGTATACAACTTCACTTAGAGAACTGCCAGCACAGATAATTACAATTAAATGATGGCCAGAAGAGAATCAAATATATTAGGGAGGCCATAGTATAATAAATAAATTTGGTAAAGACACTCATCCTAATGAGATTAATTTTAGGTGTAATTGCACAAAGCTCTAGCTTCATTGAAGATAATAAAATGCCCTTAAAACATTTTTAAAGATCAGCTCAAAGTATTTCTGGAACGTCAACAAATTTTCATTTTCTTATGTTGGATCCAATCCACAGAAGTAAAAGAATGAGAATGAACTACTCCTCTTTGCTTATTGTGTTTTCTCACAAGCATATTAAATCATTAAAGACCTAGCACCTATTTGTCAATTGCAGGCATCGGCAAAATAGAAGAGACCTTGCTTGAATTGTCTCTAAACACGGAAAAGTCCTGAATGAGCCCGTCTTGTGTTTCTGATTCAGGGCATCTTGCACATATTACACTCAGGTCTACATTAAAAGCATTAGGCTAAAACTACCCCCCCCCCCCCAATTTCTATGTGTCAAACAACTATTTGGATCTATTAAGAGATACTTTTAGGTAGGGATTGGGAGTCTACTTCTCTGTACCTCTCACCCCTCCTTCCAACCTTGCATTGACTGTCCTTTCTGACTGTCCTCTTTAGGCCCCAGCCTTAATGGTGGCCTACGCCTTGGTAGGTTTTACTAAGTGGTCACCAACATTCCATTTTCTCCCCGTCCAGCAAATGAAAAACAAATCCCTGGGGTTCCTGGACCCTGTAACTTTTCCTGAACAATGATGGTGAAAAGCTTGTGTGCCTTTATTTGCTGTTGACCCAACAATGGTACCGAGAAGGTAACGTCTTCCAGATAGTTCAGCGAAGAACTATCGAGACTTTTGAAGTTGTTTTTGAGTTGTTCTCCACTAATCCAAACTTAGTCCAAATTAATTAGTAAATGCTCTGACACAGGGTATTTCTCATTCCCATTCTTCTTATCAAAACTTTCTGCATCTTAGCTGGATGTCCTGTTAGATTAGAAAGGTGTTAAAAATTCCATGTATATTAAAATATTAATAGGTATAGCTACCCCTTGATAGTAGAAAAGAAGGCAATGAGAGGACAAGAATGAGAGTGGTCAGGAGGAAATAACGGTTGGTGGAATATCAGAGCTCTGTGGCTGACTGGGAGGGGAAGGAGGATTCCAAGGGAGAGCCCCTCCTGATTTCTGCCTGCAGTTCTAATAAAACTGTTAGTGATTCCAAATACCTAAATCTTCCCTACCAGTTTATGTCTGTGTAAGCTCAGGAGTCAGTTGCTTCTTAAATGTAGATATTTTAAGTTGTTTAAAGTAAAATTTATTCCAATATTAATGTGAAAAATAACCATAACTCAAGTTCAGGAAGGTAAACTTGTGTGAAATGAGATATGACATTAACTCTTTGAGTGTGTAGGAAGCAGAAATATTACATAGCCCCTCCTTATAGCTTTATTTTTCCATGGCAGACAACACTCCCATCCCGAATTAATGAATAATATTTTGTCATATTTGCTTCATACTTTTTAAATAAATAAAACATTATAGTCCCTCCCTTTTGTCCCCAAAGGTAATTACATTCACAAATTGTACATGTATTTTTTATACTTTTACTGCATATATAATCATAAACAAGATATGCTATTTTCAGCTTATGTGTTTGAAAAAATTACATAATGCTATCATCCTATACATATTGTTCTATAGCTTTCTTTAAAAAAAAAACCTACACGTTATATTTTGAGATCGATCCATGTTAATCTATCTATTGATCTATCTATCATCATGGTATATATCATTTTATCTAGCTATGTGTATGTGTATTTCACTTTTACTGCTTTTAAAGTTTATACCAAAATGTATCCATTTCTCTACATGCTATTTTTTTTGGTTGTTTCAAAGTTTTCACTATTACAAATAATGCTGCAAAAATATTTTAATTTGTGTCCCCTTATGAGAGTTTTGTTTGTGTGGTTTATGTTGTTGTTAGATATATACCCAGGAATTGAACTGCAGGATTTTAAATGTTGTACGTTTTCTTTATTACAAGGTACTGTCACAATGCTTTCATAATTGATCCTGATGATTTATACCCCCAGCAGCAATTAATGGGTTACCTAAATCCTCACCAACACTTAGTGTTACAGACTTAATTTTTGTTTTTGCCACACTGATTGGTATGAAATAGTATTTTAATAATACTGGTATGTGTCAACATTTTTCCAAATGGTTGTGTTAATTGGCAATTCAAGTTTTCTTTTTTTGGTATTTGTTCACATCTTTAGCTCATTTTACTATTTGGTTGTGTTTTTATCACATGTGAGAGGTTTTTTTTTTTTCTTTTTTCTTCTTTCTTTTTGTTAATTTTCTGGATTCTCATGCCTTTTGATATGTATTTCAAATGTCTTCCCCCACTGTGTGGTTTCTTTTTATCCTTTGTTTATGATGTCTTTAGTACACAGAGGTATTAATTTTGATCTGGCAAAACTAATTCATCTATTCTTTTATAACTCCTGATTGTTTAACATCTTAAGGACACAAGATGTTATTTTTTATGTCCTATTTTTTTCTATGTAAGTTTTAATTCTCTTGGAATTTATGTCTGAGTATGTTTTTTTGTTAAGAGTCTGATTTTATTTTTTTTATTATTGTTTAATAAGTGAAGCTAATGTTCAGATATCATTTTTTGGAATAGTTTGTTTTTGATGATGTGTTTTCAATGCATATTTTACCATTTAACAAATTCACCTGTATGCACACTTCTGATTCTGGGATTCTTATTCAGTTCCATTGATCAATTTGCCCTTTTCTACCCTGTGACCTCATTATATTAATTGCCATGACTTTATATAAAAATATTTATTTTTAGTTGAACAAGACCTCTTTGTTCTTTGCTTTTCTCCCCCAAACACGTTTAGCTAGGTTTAGAGCTTGATTCCCATATATGAATTTAAAAATCATTTTGCCAAAGTGTATGAAAAATTCTACTGTGCTTTTGATCGGAATTGCATTGAATTTATAGATGCCCAGGGCATTTTGACTATGTCTACATAATACTAATATAGAATAACGAACTAGTACCTACCCTAGCCTTTAATGCTGAGCCACTAACAGCACGTATATATCACTTCCAAATCTAATGGGACTCTCAAGAGATGTGAACCTGTTTTGGAGGTACTTTAGAAAGAAGAGCAGGTGGTGTTTAAAAATGGAAAAGAATTCGGAGAGGATTCAATTTTAAAAACAGAAATAGGGAATGAGCAAAAAAATGTAACCATGGCAAGGAATGAAATGACATCTTATCAGTTATGTGGATGGGGGGAAGGGGGTATTGGGAGGAAATCACATGAGAATGCTAGTTGCAGTGTTTGACTCTTCCATGTCCTGAAATTGGAAACTTTTCAAGTATGTTTCAAAGTGGTAACCCTTTCCCGCAAATAACAAATAAATTAGTTTCAAAAACCACTGCCAGGTTCAACCTCTAGAATCTGCCAGTTTAAATAGTCTGTGCCAATGCATTCTTACACACCCCACTTCCCCCTGCCAGCTTCCTTGCTGATTGGATCCTGATGGATGGTAACACTCTATTCCACAGCGGCACTTTATAAATAACATAATGCTGTGATCTACAGAACAATGGCAATTCCTATTTATGCAGCTATTGGACTGACTGGAAACAAATGATTTCCCTAATAGCAGACCTTTGGATGGATATTGGGCTCTGGAGCCATCTCCAAAAAATGTATCAAGAAGGTATTAAAAAGCAAGATGTATATGTTTTTAGGAATGTGGACGTTTTAGGCACAAAACATATATACTACTCAAATGCACTTATGCTACCATAAGTGAAAAAAAAATAACTAAGTAAGAAACACTGATACCATAGGAAATGTCAAGCATGCTGCATACATTTGTTAGATAAATATTGCTGTGTGGCATTAACGAATGTTACTATTTTGTGTCCCTAGTGTTTCTCTATGTTATTCTTTCTGAAGATTTATATATTTTTTCATAGACTTGTTTATTAAAAAAAAAAAAAAAAGAAAGAAAGATTCCATGAAAGGATTGATACTATCTAGGTAAGAAGTTTAAATTAATCCAAAATTTGACCAAAATACACAAATTACCAAAATTTCAAGATTGCCTATTTACAGGGATATGGGCACCACTAAACTTGATGGCATTAAACGTAAGTCAGGAATTTACATCAGCTGATAAGGATTCTGTTTTAAGAATGTCAGGTGGCTAGCTAGATTAAAAAAAAAAAAAGCAAGAATGAATTCCACAAGAACTTCAAAATGGTATTGTAAGAATTGGTAATTATTATGGCTGCAAAGGGTTACATTTCGTCAAATTCTTCCATTTTACCAAAGAGAACCGAATACAAGTTCTTCTCTCATTCAAATACTACATACAAGATCATTTTAATGTCATGGCGCATGCCTCCCTCTCCTGTCATGTGATGATGCCTCCTTCCCGCACACATGGAAGTTCTAAGCGACAGAGCCCTCAAAATGCTTTGACTCTGTCACACTGTTTTGCTTATAGGTCTTTGTTGCTTATAGGTCTTTGCACATGTTCCTTCAGCTTAAAATGCTCTCTCTTCCACCACCTGAACCACACTGATAACCTCCTACGTTTTCTTTGAGAAAAATAAGAATTAGAAACATTTGGTGCACGCTTACTGTTTGTCCAACGCTGTTCTAGCCACATTGAACCACTTTGCTCATTAAACCCTCCTACTGACCTGATAAAGTATGTAGTATTATCATCCCCATGTAACAGATGGGGAAACCGAGACACTGAAATCTTAAATAACTGAAACAAGAACACAAGAAGCAGATTAAAAGTCAGGCAATGTATCTCCAGGGAATGATATTATAATCTCTGTATTATACTGGCAACACAGATTCAGGGTACACTTCATTTACTCTTAAAACTCGACTTCTACTTTTTTTCTGAGTACCCACAGTACCACTACAAACAACACTTTCCAAGGTGAATATTAATAGATTTTGTTTTGGGTCTCCTACTGTAAGATTCTTAGTGGCACTAAATAGCATTACATAGAATTGAGAGTTTAGACCTGGAATTGGACAGACCAGGATTTGGATCGTAGGTCTGTCACTTACTCAAAATGTGACCTTGGCAAATTATTTACCTACTGGAACTCAGTTTTTCTAATCTGTAAAATGGGTATAATAACAGTTGCTTTGTCATAATGATACATTAGGAGGATTAAATATGTTAAACACATAGTTGCTCAAAATAAATGAGCTGTTACGATAATTATTAGCTGTGTCTTCTAAATGTATCACCATCATAGTGGTAGATGCATATTTGTTGCATAAATAGGGCTTTGAGGGCACAAATGAGCCAGATCGTATTCTGAATTTACCAACTAGTGACACATTTATTTTGTGAACTCCAGAGCTTAACCTTCAATACAGAGAAGTAACCCTTCTTGAGGGATATGGGCTTTGATATCTTCAGTTTAGGGTCCTTCTTGGTAATGCGTTTGTCATCATATCTCTGTTCACATATCAAGTCAGGCTACCTAGGATATTATTTAGGGCACAGAGAATAGATATGTTTTTTAATGCACCGGTGTTTTCTGAACTGAAGGAAGGATGGACATCGAGAGAATTGAGTCCTTTAAATAGTTTCCTGAAGCAGAGGGAAGGAGCTATTGTAGAGTGGTGATCTGAACCACTGAGTTGCTACATGACCTTCAAGGTATTATTCTACTTTTGTCCTAGAAAAAAGGAAAACAAAACTACAAAACTCTTGGTTCCCTTCATCCATCACCCCTAGTGGGTCTGTGTGTGTGTCTGCGTGTGCAGAGATATGGCCCAGGCAGCATCTTTGTCAATAAGGTTTGGGAGAGCTGGCTTAGCACTACAGTGGGAGGTAGGAGTCATAGTTCTCAAGTTTCTGCCTTTAAAAATATGACCTTTAGAGGTCGCCTGGGTGGCTCAGTCGGTTAAGCAGCCGACTTCGGCTCAGGTCATGATCTCGCGGTCCGTGAGTTCTAGCCCCGCGTCGGGCTCTGTGCTGACAGCTCAGAGCCTGGAGCCTGTTTCAGATTCCGTGTCTCCCTCTCTCTGACCCTCCCCTGTTCATGCTGTGTCTCTCCCTGTCTCAGAAATAAATAAACGTTAAAAAAAATTTTAAAAAATATGACCTTTAGTTATATAACTAGAACCTATGTAAACAAACAAACATGCGAGCAAGCAAGCCAAAAAGGAATGACCTCTTCTCAACAGAATGAAGTTGTTCCCAAGGAAACCCATTACAGCTCCAGTGTCAAAGCACAAGGACTCCCCAATATTCCCAGCATCAGTGTCCCGGGGTACTAACATGTTATGATGAGTATGATGGTGAGATCCGATACCCAGATAAGTGAGACACAGCAGGAGGAATTTTCTGAGAGTACTGGGTGAGGTCCTGTTAGTTAAGGCAAGATTTTGTCAGACAATTTTACCACGTGAGGGAGAGACACTTATAAGTGTCCAACCGATCTTTTCCCACATATCGGTCAGAATAATATTTTAAAATGAGAATACAGCCCATCATGCTTCTATTTGAACCCCTTCAATAGCTTTCCATTGTCCAATGCACTGTGAGAGTTATTGCTGTGACCTACAAGGTCCTCCATGATGCAGACACTGCTTCCCTTCAAAATGTCATCCACTCCTCTTCTCAGTATGTTCCCAGGCCCAGGGGCCTCTTTAAGTTCCTCAGTGCTCCTGGTTTCCCCACATCAGGGTTGCAGCACATGCTGTTCTCTCTACCCAGAACACTTTTCCTCCAGATGTGTGCATGAACGCTTTCTTGTCATCTTGAAGTTGTCCTTTTAAGTAGCATCTCAGAGAGGGCTTCCCCACCATCTTCCCTAAAACCAAAGGCCAAGAGGGACCTTAATCTACTTTGTGTGTCTGCACAGGCAGCACTCAGCTGACTGTCTAGAAGAGAGTGTGTGGGTAGGTCTCCCAGAGCACTTGTTGAATGAAGAATGAGTGAATGGAGGAGTCAACAGCTCTCCTCTAGTCTCCTAGAGATCGATTAAACCACCCAGTCACACAAATTGGAGCCCCAAACCAATAACTTCATATGTTTATGAGGATCTCTCAATTTAAGACTCACTTTTTTCTCCTTGCTATGGCAGAATACTGAGTGTCGGAAGCGTGGTAGAGAGATCAGCACTGTGTATTAAGTGCTATTGTACTACTGTGTGCTAAGTGCTATGAGGAGTACGGGTAGTATTTGGCTTTTCCTTAAAATAACTTTTTAACGTTTATTTATTATTGAGAGACAGAGCATGAGCATGGGAGCGGCAGAGACAGGAGGAGACACAGAACCTGTAGCAGGCTCCAGGCTCTGAGCTGTTAGCACAGAGCCCGACATGGGGCTCAAACTCAGAAACCGCGAGATCATGACCCGAGCCACACTTAACTGACTGAGCCACCCAGCGCCCCTAGTTGGCTTTTTAAAATAGCACTTTGAAGGCAGTGATTCTAGGCTTTCTAATTTAACCTGTTCTGTATAAACAATGGGCTTTGTGTATATTTAGGTCTGCATGCCATTGCAAAAATCTAGAGTAGGGCTGGTAAATCTACCTGTCTGCTGTTCACTCATTGATTAAGTCAGGAAGTTTTCTTTGATCTCCAGAAAGAAATGGGCACTGTGCCTAGTGTGCTGGCACTAGGGATATTGCTTTGAATAAAAGAGACAAACTCCCGACTCTCACAAAGCCCTTATATACATGCAAGAAAGACAGCCACTAAGCAAGAACTGCAATGTCAGATTTGGAAAAGCATAATAATAGAAGGAGAGTGATGAGATGTAGACCCACTGGGGGTTGGGGCTGGCTTCCTGAAGCATGTGACATTTGATCTGAGGTCTAGAGGAATGGTGATGAGTTGCCCACCACAGAGTTGGAAGAAGAGCGTTCCATTCAGAGAGAGGTTAGAGTAGGACTCCAGGTAGCACAGAGCTGTGTGTGAGAGACTGAGGGAAACCAGTGTGGCCGGCCCGGTGAGGAGGCGAGTGAGAGCAGGCCACAAAGACAGATCATAGAGGGTCTTATGGGCCGTGCAAAAGAGTTTGAATTGTATTCTAAGAAAAAGCAAGGGAATCGCTGGAGTGTTGTTAAGTGCAGGACTGACGGGATCTGATTTATACCTTTAAAGGGTTATCGCTAGAAAAAGAAGGGGTTGTAAGAGGACTATGAGTAAAATAAAGGACTCAGTGATCTTCGAGATCATTATTAGACGTACATTTCCGTGTAAGATAACACAACCCAACTCAGCAAAAGTGTGCTGCGTAGCTTCCGTGTGCCAGGTGCTGGGCACAAATAAAAAGGTGATGTTGAAGGATTCCTTCAGCAACGTTCCTGGGTCTTTGCAGAGAGACACAACTCCATATTTTTCAAAATTGATTTCCTCATTCATTTTCAATTTCCTCTTCTTGATTAGCTAAATCGAAAGCAAATGTTTGGGGTCCTTTTAACCTGCTCACCTCAAACCCTCTTTCTCTTTTCGAACAGGTCTGTAATTTCCCAAAGTAGCGCGTGGCTGTGGCGTGTAGTACTTATCCCAAAGAAGCAGGTTCTGCTGGGGGTTCATGCTTGAGTCCATTTTTCTTATCTTTCTCAAATGGCCGAAGTTAACTGATTTGAAAGGGCCTCATTTTAAATTACATTCATTCAGTGAAAACAGAAATTAACACTTAGAGACATCTATATGCTAATGATTGTAGCTCAGGGAATTCACTTCTAACCTTTTCAAAAGGCGCTGGTAAAGAGCCATTTCACTTGAAAGCAACTTAGTAAAACTGGTAGATTAATTAAATACCATAAAATTTCTTTAAAAATCTTTATTTCATTTATCATTTATGCCATTATTTTTTCTTTTTTATGTGGGCTACCTTGACTCGGATCGTGCCTTCTAGGACATATTATTTAGCAGATTATTTGACATGAATAATGCAAAATCCAGAGCGGTAATATAATGCCATGAGTTCGGAAGAGAGTAAAAGAACAAAAGACAAACAAAGGAAATCTGTTTATCAAGGCCACTCTTAACTCATGTTGCAGCTTTGTGTAAATGTTTTTGAAAGTCCCTTTCCTCTGTCAGTGAAGCCCTGGTGAGGACACAAGCCCAGGCTTGGTGAATGAAGTCGGGGTGCAAATTCCCATTTACCTCTTCAGCCACATGCCTTTGTACAGTGAACAAACTGCGCAGCTGTACATGAAATCCTTCAGTGGTTCTAGGTCTCCTCTGTATCTTACTAATCTGTATTTACTTATCTCTACTTCTCTTCATTCACTATTTCATAGATCATTAAATTCTGTTATCAGGGAGAAGCAAGCTTTTCCCCAGTCTACCCATGCCCTGAAGTGTCAACTCTGCTAAGGATTTTAGAGTAGGATATATTTTGTTGAACTGTGTGAAGAAGAGATCGTAAACTTGAGCGAGGTAGCCCTTCAAGGGTATAGGTTAATTAAGTCAAAATAACTCGATGTTATTTTCACACCCAACATCCCCCTCCTATCTTTTGTATAAGCAACAACTTTTTAGGGCGTGAGGTTTTATAATCGACTTGCTTCTGAATCCTGGTTCCGCCAAACATTTACTGGTTGTATAACTTTGAGCCTGTTATTTAACTACTCAAGCCCCAGTTTCCTCATCTGTGGAATGGGTACAGTAACACTTGCTGGGAGGGTTAAATGAGAAAATTCATGTAAAGTGCTTGGTAAAATGCAAGTGGAGGGTAATGCTTAAGTGGTGAGGATAAATTAAAGAAAGAAACAATTGGAGGGGCATCTGGCTGGCTCAGTAGGTTGAGCTTCCAACTTTGGCCCAGGTCATGTTCTTGTGGTTCGTGAGTTTGAGCCCCACATTAGGCTTGCTGCTGTCAGCATGGAGCCTGCTTCAGATCCTCTGTCCCCCTTTCTCCGCCCCTCCCCTGCTTACAGTATCTCAAAAATAAATAAAACACAAAAAAGGAAAGAAAATTAAAAATAAAAAAGAAATGAACAGTTGGAAAGATTGCTGCCTTCAGAAGCTGCATTTCCCAAATTAAGCTGAAATAAGGGACCTCAGATACCTAAACTGGTGATATTACATGACCCTTACACTCAAGATTCTTTAGCCTTGTTTCCTTCATACATTTCTTCTTGACTCATGTGTTCAAAAGTGGCATTCTATAATCATTAAAGGGAATCATATCAATACATTTGTCCATGGTAGATTTATTTTTATTACTCCTCCTTTTTAACAACTGTAAAATTAGATGCATTTTGAGATTTGTTTACACTCATAAAACCTTCATCACAATCAGAATAATAAGCATATCCATCACCCCCAAAAGTTTCCTTGTGCCCTTTTGTATTCCCTTCCATTACCCTCCCACCCTCTACCCCCACCAAACTTCCTCCCCATCCCCAACAGCCACTGATCTGCTGTTTGTCACTACAGATCAATTTGCATTTTCTAGGATCTTATATAAATGGAATCATACAATAGGTACTCTTTCTTTTTTGGTGTTGTTTTGATCAGGTTTCTTTCACTCAATATAAGTATTTTAAGTCTTATTGCAACAGAAGCATTTTGACCCCAATGAAGATATTTTTCTCCCCGGACAGCATCCACCTTAGTGTATGCATCAGTAATTTATTCTTTTTTCTTGCTGAGTAATATTCTTTTTTACAGATATAACACAATTTTTGAAAATCCATTCACCTGTCGATGAACACTTGGATTGTTTCCAGTTTGGGCTATTACAAAGACATTTGTTATGACCATTAAAAAATATAAGTCTTTGTACGGACATATGCTTTCTTTTCTCTTGGGGGAAATATCAAGGAGTACAATGGCTAGATCTTATGGTAAAGGTATGTTCAACTTTTAAGCTAATTACCAAATTGTTTCCTTAGAGGTTGTGCCATTTCATATTATCTTTATCAGTATATGAGACTATATGCTCTATATTTTTACTAGCACTGGGTATGGTCAATGTTTTTTCATTTCAGCCATTTAAAGAGTGATATAGTGGTACCTCATTCTGATTTCAATTTCTCTAATGATTGTCATGTGCTTCTCTGACATCCTTAATAATCTCTTTGATGAAGTGGCTATGTAAATATTTTGCTCCCCTTTTTATATTGAACTGTTTTCTTGTTATTGAATCTTGAGAGTGATTTAGATATTTTGAAACAAATCCTGTATCAGAAATGTGCTTTGTAAATATTTTTTCCCTGTCTGTGGTTGTCTTTTCATTCCCTTTACAGCATCTTAAAGGGAAGCTCTTAATTTTAATGAAGTCCAATTTGTCAATTTTATCTTTTATGGATCTTTGCCTGACTCAAGTTTTCAAACTGTTCCCTGTGTTTCTGTCTAGAAATTTTATAGGTTTAGGTCTTTGGTCTATGATCTGTTTTGCGTAAAAATTTTTATGTGGTGAAAGATTGAGATCAACGTTCATCTTTTGGGATATGAATATTTGGTTGCCCCAGTACCATCTGTTGAAAACACTCCTTTTTTCTGCACTGAATTGCCTTTGCACCTTTGCCAGAAATCAATTGATCATATATGTATGGGTTTATTTCTGGACTCTCCATTCTGCTCCATTGATCCATTTATCTACTTTTAAGACAATGGCATATTTCATAACCTTTTAATCTCTAAGCAGTTTGCTGAGCTCCATTCCATCAGTGTCGCCTCCTTCCATGTAGTTCAAATGGACAACTCAGTTTAGTTTTCTTTTAGTGAAATATAGCCAAAATGAATTTCACCAATGACCTAAAATGAGTCTAAAGCCCCTCTCTACCCTTTGCTAATGTTGTATCCCAGTTTACATTTTTTTTGGCGGGGTGGGGGGGACGGATGTATGTGCTGAAAATACGTTGACAAACTTTTCTATTTCATACAAACCTATAGAAATTAGTATAAATCATCAAATTGCTCATGGTGGGGTGAGGAGTGGCAGCAGAAAAATGAAATGAAGAACCCAAAACAAACACCAAACCCTCTCTAAAGAATTCCTGTTAACGACTGTGTCCATTCCTAAATTATATCTAACTTTTCTCTGCTCTCTGTTGTATACACAGAGGGTGAGTGTTCACTTTTTTTTTCTTTCTTTCTTTCTTTCTTGCTTTCTTTTTTTTTCACTTTAGACTGACATTAGGGGTTCTCGAAAGCAGAGGCAGGCCAGAAATCCCAGGGCAAGATCCAGTTGAGCCTGCTTGAGAACAGGGCTTTCTCAGGTAGGATTCCACTTGTAAATCCCAGCTGTCAAACTGTGACGAACAGAGCCTCAGAAGAGGGAAAAGCCAAGACTAAGCAAGGAGTGAGGAGAGCACGTGTGCTGCAAACAGGGAGACAGGAAAGGTGGTTATCAGCCTTTTCATAGGTCCAAGCTGATTGGCGAGCTTCTTGTTGATGCTAATGAAGCTATTTTTACACTGATAGCTACATTACTCCCAGCAATTGTCATGGTTACACGGACAAAAGAGAAGGCGAATGGTAAACTTTCTGAATAAAGGAGATATTAAACTGGAATCACTGAATCACTTATCCTAACAACAAAAATAAGTCCTTTCTAAGATAGTTAATGAACTCTGTTTTACCCTGAGGCTATAATCCTCCACTAACATCAGTCTCCTCATCTGTTAAAATGATGGGGGTTGGACTGGATGATCTCTGAGGTCCCTGCCAGCCCTGAAAATTCTATGATTCTAGGATTATTTAATCTATTTGTTTCTCAGTGACTGGCGGTTTTGCATTTACTATATGTTGAAACAAGGGGGACTTTTAACTTGGAAATTTTGAAATGTTATTTGTCTCACAAGCTGGATTTCAAAAGACAGAGTTTGAACTAAAGGCATTGATCTCTAATATATTTTGGACCATATACAGTAACCTGCCCATTTAATGACACACCGTGTGGGGGTTGGCAGGAAAGCAGTAAAAAAAAAAAAATCCTGCTGCTCTGTGCAATTTCAAATCCGTGATAAGTTCGTTCTTCTCTGAAGGAGAACAACCTGATATCTGTGCTAACTCCAATCCCCTTTCAAAATGGTTCTCAAACACAGTTTGGCAGAAGGCATCAGCTAACTGTGGTAGATGTGTTCTCACTTACCACTTGTCAAAGCTGGGCCTGATCAAACCGGGATGCTCATCTCCTGGCATTAAAAGAATGCATCAGAATTCTCAGACAGGAATCTGTAAGAGGATGATAAAGTTGTGATATATCTGGGCCCAAAATGGATAGGACCTTACTTAATTCTATAGCTTTTTCATAATATAGAATCTACAGAGAATGCCGGAACCAACTACCTGAATGTGTTAGCTCATTAATCCCCATTTTCCATTCAGAAAATTACCTAAATGTCTTCTAGTCTACATGCCTACTGTTTCAGGAAAAAGGTCCCCAAATTACAGTTTATGTAGACTGTGTTAGCCTTAGCATAAACTTCTGTAGCCTGGTTCTCAAGGAACTTACAGTCTACTTGACAGAGAAGATGGGATTAGGAAATATTTGTATGTCAGAGGCATACTGTACCAGGCACTGGGCATAACTCTTATTGTGAGAAAGAGTCTATGATTTCTGTTCTATGGATTAAAACACTGAGTCTCAAGGCATTAAAAAAAAAAAAAAAAAAAAAAAAAGGATACCATTGTTGCATATCTAGCAAAGCTCCTATCAGAGGTTTGAATCCTGGTTCATCTGACACAAGGTCTGTCCTATTTTCTCAGCACCAGGGATGGCAAATAGGTTTCATCTCACCTGCTGATGCTGAGGAATTGACGGAGCTAATTGGAGTGTCGATTAAGAGAGTTTCTGGGGTGCCTGGGTGGCTCAGTAGGTTGAGCGTCCGACTTCAGCTCAGGTCATGATCTTTCGGTCTGTGGTTCAAGCCCCGTGTGGGGCTCTGTGCTGACAGCGCAGAGCATGGAGCCTACTTCAGATTCTGTCTCCCTCTCTCTCTGCCCCTCCCTCGCTCACGCTCTGTCTCTCTCTCTCTCTCTCTCTCTCTCTCTCAAAAATAGATACACATTTAAAAAAAACTTAAAAAAAGAGAGAGAGTTTCTGAGAGAGGACATATTGGATCAGAGGAATGGAGTGCCTTGGTTTTTTTTGTGATGCAGCATACGTTCTTGAAATTTCCCATATTTGCCCCAGCACCTGCTGGCACACACCTAAGTTAATGGAGGAGTGAGAAGAAAGGAAAACTCAGCCGAGTCTGCATGTTCAGGGAAAGTTTCTTAGAAATCTGGGAGACAAGCCAGCCCTGATAGATGGGTAGAACTTGGACAAGTGGCCGGAAAGCAAATCAGTACTCCAAAAAAGAGTTTGAGATGAGAAGCAACGAGAGAGCAGGCCTTTAAGGCAACGATGGGGGTAATTTTTAGGGGACTGAGACCCTTGCCTTCACGCCTGCGTTAACCATGGGGCGATGGAACACAAGCAGATCGTTTAAACTGGTTCAAAGGCTTCTCGCATTTACCCTGCTCGAACAATCTCTCTGTGTTTCATTAGTTGCCAATAAGTTACCTCTTTGTTTCTGTGTTTGGTTTTATGGATTCTATTGTTGGCATGATGAGAGCACAGGGAAGCCATGTAATGACAGGGGGAAGCACTGGCTGGGGGAAAGAAAAAACACTTTGAAGCCGTGGGGCTCCCAGGCTGTGTCTGGGCACAATGCCAGCTTTTCTGTAGCTGAAGAACTTGCCGTGGAAACAGCTGGCAATGGCTACAATTCACCTGTAATAAAGACAAGCGATACCGACCACTCAGCACACTAATCAATGATTTAATAATTGTGTCAATGAAACAGATGATTTGATGGGCTCCGGGGGATTCAAGCCCCCTCTGCAGCTACATGCTGCCTTCGAGAATGGCCTAGTCTTCCTCAACAGACTTCCACGTTTCCCTCCAGCACTCTTATTTTAAGACTCTTCTGGTTACAACTTTTATACCAGAATATATTGGAACATCATCTACTCCTCAGACTGGTGTTTATTGACATTTATGGAAGTGTCAGGAAAGTCCACTGAGCAAATAGAGCCTTTCCCCACTCTGTCTATCTAGGTTTGTAGAATCTGTCCCTAGTGGCAGTACTGTCCCCTTCGGGGTCGTAGAACATCTCTTCCAAGGAGCTGCTGCTTCTCAGGATGCATCGCAGCTCGGTCTGACTGAAGCGGGGGAGGGGGGGGGGTTGCCAGAAAGAATATGTGTTAGGTTCCATTGCATTTTGGATTTTCTCTACCCCCTCCTTTTTACTCTGTGACATTATGAGGTGTTTCAAATCTGGCTGAGGTGTTATCCAATCATAAGTACAGTTTCCTAGGATCTGGGTGACCCTTTCCTCCCTACTTAACAGTCGTTAAATGAACAGATGCCATAAAACGAAAGGGCGCTGATTTTCGGCTTGTCCTGGAAAGCACAGTGGACTGGCGTGTGTGGGGCAGTGTGGGATGGCTGGTGGTCACAGCCGCTCTCGTGAGCACGTTGCTGCCGGTCCCCCCTCGGGGGGTTGTCATAGTGTTTTTCCACCTTCCCTTCTTAATCTCACAGAAAATTATTTAACTGACTATCATCTAAGCTCTTACATGTTAGTTACACCGAGTAGACTTTAGGAAACTGAGCATCAATGATACTGAGTCAGTTAGAATTAGGTCTTCCCTGGTGGTGAATCTATCATGACATTGACTTTTATGAGGAGAAAAAAAAAAGGAAAAAAGGGAGGGGGGTTACACCATTGTGTAAGCAGCTTTTGTAACTTGTTGGTAGGTATGCAATATCTCAGACCTAAGGTAAGTTTTCAAAAACCCAGGACCTTCCCCCCACCAGTAAGGTAAACAGGCTTAAAATTTTATAAGGGATCTGCTCTGGGTCCCCTTCTAAAAGCCAGGTTCCAGTTATTTGTTAAGCGTGCCAAACTCTTGCAGCGCTGGGATCAGACTCCCTGGCCCCGATTGTTGGTGATTCCCTTTACAATTTGAGCATTTTTTGTCTGTTATTTTGAACTGTGGACCCGAGTGCCCATTTGGAGGCAAACAGAAAAGTCCCACTCAACATTCTGATATGTATAATGGCCCCGGGCAAGTTTTCCATATCTGGAAATACATTTGTGTTGTATTATTTTAAAAACACTCCTCTACTGTCACTCTCCTTATCCCTGGCTTACCCTGAGCTCCATTAATTAAGGGCCTAATCTGTGCGAATATTGTGGCCCTTTTAAGAGTATATGCATTTTAATGGGTTTGCTTAAGGCCTGAAAAAGATTCAAGACACAAAGGACTGAGTCGATAATGGTGGAATTTCAGGCAGTATGACAAGCATTGAGGGATATACTTTTGGCCAGAGGCCCTGCCTGACTCCATTCAAATTTCACAAAATAGACAGTTGTCTCTCCATAAGCAAATGAACAATATCCTTTTCTTTCCTTTTCCCTTCATAATTTTGACATAAGCTATGCAGTGGAAAGCAGGTACTGGCTGGTAGTATCCATTATGCATGGGGGCCAATTCTATTAAGGATCTAGGAAATCCCTCCCTTGGTGGCATATTTAGAAAGTACTATTGGCATCCCGTCCCTCTGTGTTACCAGTGAATGACATGTCAATGTCTTGATGCCTGATCTTAATTATTCACTCTCTGCCATTTCCACAGACCCGAGACGGCTTTCGTCAGTGCTGACACACGGAATATAGCAAGGAGCATTAGTGGAGTCCAAATATGACTGTAAGAACAGTGAAGAGAAATTATATGCATCTATATGTATCCGTATATAAATATATATATTATACATACATGTATATGTATATATACACATACTTATATGCATGTGTGTGTATGTCTATAGATAGATATAGATGTATCTATAGCCACAAAAGATATAAAAGTTGATCCACAAAACTAATTTAGTGGCTTCCAGCATGTATGGCGAAAGAACCATCTCATTCATACATGTAAGAAACCACAGTGACTTCTCTCTCCTGACCATTCTGCAAGGAGCTCATGGGAGTATTCAAATGTTATCTATTAATATTCATGCAATGTTTCCTATTATATAATTTGTACAATGTTCCTTTGAGGATAAAATGAGACAGTAGATACGAAAATACTTTGAAGATTATAAATTGTAAACTAAACAAATATATTTCATCATAATTATGACTATGTTTATTTTCATGTTATCTATTTGGTTTCAAGTTTTGGATTACAACTTCCTTTGTGGCACAGCTGACGTTAGTTGATTTTCCTTGTGAGTGCCAGAATGGCACAATCATCAAAAAGGTACAAACACAGCAAGGCAGAAGGAACAACGAATGCCAAGAAGATGGAGTTTTATTCCCAGCTTGCTGGTAACAAATCTTACGCCTTGGGCAAATCATTTAATCTCACCAAGTCTTTCCACCCTTATCTTTAAAATAAAGGGGTGGCTCAGCCAATATTCCATCCAGATCCAATTTTCAGGGATCCTTGGGTAACCCTTTTAAAAAAAAAAAACATATGAAACCTCTCATCAGGGAAAGTTACAACGTCTTTCCTTCCACCACAAAAAATTAGCTTTGGTCCAGGTTCCATAACGTGTTAGGTTGTAAGAATTTGGCAAAAACTGAAATATATTCCAGAAATTGTTTTAATGCCAACAGGCTGTTATCAGCTATATTGCTGCCAGGACATTATAATGTGTGAGATGAACCATTGAAAAAAAAGGATAAGAGCACAAACAAAAACAAAAGTGTGGGTGAAATCTTTGAATTTTTGGCATCAGTCTGATTTGTCTGATTACAAAGTAGTCAATGAGAATATCTTTCTTTCTTTTACTTTTTGCATTCCTTTCCTTCTTCCTTCAAGAGCCCTGTTCCATATAGAAAAACAGGCTCAATAGAATCAATGTTCGAAGCTAATTTAGATGGTCTAAGCCATTTCAATTGGTAGTCAATAACCTTGTGGGACCCCTTCTTAGGCATCCTCACCTTCCGTAGAAGATAAAGGGATGAGATACAAAGAAACTACAGTGGGAAATGCATTTTCAGTGGTCCCCTGGCAGAAAGCCACGGCATTCCTCCATTACGTGCCCACATCATGCACCCAAACTGTGCCAGTGTTTGATTTTCCCCTGCGACGATGATATTCCATCAACAGTTTGCAATCTTTGTAATTTCTCCACTTTAAAACTGCCTTGATAAATTAACTGGGTTAAACTAGTTGTAGATTTAAACCTCTCTGAAGGTCTTAATAGGGCAGTGTCATATGGACTGCAATCTGAAGAAAGTGAGCAAGGTCCTGTTCCCATCTCTGTTGGCGCAAAGTAATTCAGGCTGAAGGAGGAGTAGCTGCAGGGCATTTCTTGAGGCTGGAGAGTGCCTGGTTGGAGAAAGAGCAAGAATGCCAAAATGCCTGGTGACAGCCAGGGAGCGGAGGGTTGTGGAGGATGAGATGAAAGTTGAGGAGGGGCAGGCAGACGCTGTAGGATTTGGTAGTCCATTGTAATGAAATCAGGAATCATTGGAGGGTGTGGGCAAACGACTTGAACCAAATGACGTTGAACAGAATATCTCTGGTGGTAAACAGAGCTGCCGGGGGCAAATAGAATAATCTAGGGCATAGGTGATGGCGTCTTGGAAGAGGTGGTAGTGGTGGAGACGGTGAGCGATGGTCTGGATCTGTTCCGACAGAAGAGCTGACACATTCTGTTGATGGATCAAATAAGGAGTGTGAGAGAAAGAGAGAAGCCCAGGATGACTCCGAGGTGATGCCTGAGAAACTGACACTAAGGAATCACTGGCAACTGAGATGAAGTTTGTGGACTTAAGTCTTTGATGCCCATATGAGGAAGAAATTTCTGTAGACCTTTAATCAGTACACTAGTATTGGGTAGCTACTTTCATTCATATTTAAATTTAAGAGCCAGGGTGGCTCAGTCAGTTAAGCCTCTGACTTTGGCCAGGTTATGATCTCACGGTTTGTGAGTTCAAGCCCTGCGTCGGGCTCTCTCTGCTGTCGGTGCAGAGACCACATTGGAAACTCTGTACCTCTGTCTCTGCTCCTCCCCTTTCTCAAAAATTAATAAACATTAAATAAATAAATAAATAAATAAATAAATAAATTTAAGAAAGAACTTTAGGAAATGGAAAAAAATCCAGGAGTAGTGCATTCTCTTGGTTTCATCGACTCATTCATTTGGTTAGTTAATTAATATGTACTGTAATCTCTCACACATTAAAAGGTACCAAAGTGCTGTGAAGGATAGAAAAATGTTTACATGTGAATTATATTACCAGAATGCATATAACCTAATAGAGGGTGAAAGTATGTGTCATTAACACAAATAAGGTACCACGGTGCTTGGGTATACCAGAGCGATTATGAGGTGTTCTCACATGAGACAGCCTTAAAAATTGGTTGGCTCTTTACATTCCAAAAGGAAAGTCATTACACCATCAAAGCCAGAAAGACTGGAAGAGGAAAAGAATTGTCTTATTAGACCTTGTGAGCTTACTGTGGGTAATCTGGAAAACCAATCTTGACCAGTCTTTCTCAAGAAGTTTTGAGAATTAAGCTCTAATGCTCATTGTATGTAATTAATTTGCTTATCTCACATGCATCTAGGATGCACCTAGCCATGTAACATTGGTGGGAGAATTGAGAAAATTGTCCCGTGGTTGAAAAAGACTGAATTGTAAATTCAGGATTACATTTAATTAGTGTTAGATATCTCAGCTTCTGGTCAAATTCTCATATCTAACCCAGAAAGCAAATAAGATGAGTGGTATACCTGATGTCTGCTGAGCTGGACGTCAGGTAAAAGGCTATGCAGGTAAGTGAAAATAGCAAAAGAAATAAAAGAAATTGCTCTTACCCTTGAGGCTCATGTAATCTAATTGGGAAGACAAACACAAGGACAAGTACATGAGAACAGTTTTACAGCAGAGTCTAAATATTGACCAGTGACATCATAGTCATGAGTGTGGACAAAGGGTAGGGTGGTAATTTGTGTTAAGGAATAATCAAGGTTGGCTGGGTTGAAGCAGAGAGGACATCCTTGAGGGTCTGAATCTTAAGAAAATATTGGCAAGTCATCGATCAGTCAATTTAAAAAAAAAACACAAAACCTGACATTTGGGCATGGATTTTATGAGCTAAGCAACGGACACTGTATAGGAATGCTGATATTCAGATGGCTTTCCTTCATTTTAAGAATAAATCTTCATGTACAAAAATCTTTGCTGCACTCACATTTGTGCTTCTCAAGCCTGTTGGATTCTCCTCTCCTGAAGACTGACACCTGTCTAATGCTTGAGTTGTGAACAACGTCCCCTCTGATGGGCTCTTCTGTTGACAGTTATAAGATTTCCTTGTGGTGATCACTGAGGGCTGCCTTCTCAAAATGAGCACTCTACTATGATGAAAACGTGGAAAGAGATGCAAGTCCCATAAAAAAGGCAAATCTCTCACCTCACACATCCTCCGGTGTGTGGATAACTGACTGATAAAGCCTTCTCTCTTAGGATGTAGGACTTGGTCAAGTCCCACTTGGTGGGGTACCACTGTTTGGACTCAGCAGGGTGCATCATCCTCAGAGCACTCTGTGCCAGTCTAGAAATACCCCGAACACATTGGAGAGAGAGCAGGAAATCTCAGTGCATTTTCCCAGTACCCCATCTGTGTGGCATGTCGCCGAAACCCACAACTTGTAATGGTAACATGTTGAGGTGAGAGGCGAGAGGGCAGGCGCTGTCGCAGGTGGAGAAGGAAAGGTTGTTAGGCTTTCTGAAGGCATGTCGAGGGAGGCTGCAGTAACGTGACAGTGCCCCGTGCTACCTGAGCACAGCACATTGAAATCTCACATAAGTGATGCAGAGCATTTAATGAGTCGGGACTGAAAACTTTAATTAGCTTGTAGGGCTTTTTATTATTTTATTTTTTGTTCATTATATTTTCTGCTCAGTCTCTGTGGATGTTCTGCATTTTCATCATCAAATGACTGGCTGGCTATTTTTGTCAAACAAGAAGCCTGAAACCATCAAGTCTGAGTGCGGAGACGGTCTGCCCGCTCTGTCAACAGGATGAAAGTGAGTCTCGGGCTTTTTTAATTACAAGGATAACATGTTCGCTCATCTAATAATGAAGATGGTTAGCAATTTTAAATTTTAATAATCAATTACTGAAAGTAATTCTCCATTAAACCACAAGAGAGCCATTAAATCTCAAAAGATGGAACATGCTGTATGTAACAGTAGCAAATTTTCTATTTTTAAATATCATTAGGGAATATCTGATTGTTTCATTTCTCTGCATTTCTTTTACCTTTTTCCTCATGCAGACCATCTCATTTTCCGCAGGAAGACAGCACATGATCTTATAAATAATAAAAGAAAACCCTTGCAAGACTTGATCCAGGGGTGTGAAAGATGTGCTAAGAATGTAATTTATTTCAGTCTGGGATATTTTGACTGAATAATAAGGAAGGTGACTAATTAATATTATACTGCGCTGTGGGCAAGGCATGGCTAATCCATGCTGCCTCCACCTCTGGAGACCTGCATTCAAGCCTTAGAGGAGTCACAGCTGCAGAACACGGGTTGGGGGATGGGAGGGGAAGGAGTCAGATGTCTTTCCCTGGCTGTGGAGACCCCTGTCCATATTCTAAAACCACCCTGAACATCAGCCTCTGCTCCGAGGAGACGAGGGAAAAGACAGATGATTGCTACTTGGCTGTGGCAATTTGGCCGACTTATATGTCAGGGGGAGATAGCTCTGTGACAGCCTGAGCTGTCCCAGCCCCAGCCTGGTTTAGCCAGCACACTTTCATCCCACTTAAACACTTGGAGATAGATGGAGTAAAAGAAAAGGGTGAGTGTGTGTGTGTGTGCGAGTGTGTGTGTGCGCATGTGTGCTCAGGTAAGATACTAGATAGGGGTGGGAGCACAATAACGAGATGGCCAGAATCAAATCAGCCCAAGTCTCCATCAAAGCAGCTGACTCCATATCTGCAGTATCTGAAGCTTAAAGAGCAGAAGGACACGGTGCTTTATTTCTAAGGCATTCGATTAGCCTTCAGTTAGTGGGAAGACCACTTAGAGTCTAACCAGTAAATAGTGCACTCAGCATTATAGTGCTGGTCCCCCAAACACCATGCGGTGTGTGGAAGGCAGGGAAGCCCGCTGACCTGAACACCAGGAACCACATGGCCGGAGGTGGGCTTCTCATTGTCCTGCTTGTGTTTCTGTTGGGAACTGTCCCTGTGTTTCTGAACTGTGCTGGCCTTTCCAGGGAGCAGTCCCGGGCTCCCCCAGGAAGGGATAAAGCAGAAACTCTGCCAAGCCAAGCAGGTTGGGGGGTGGATAAGGGGGATTTCATGCCATGGATAATTAAGATGCAGTTCTTTTGTACTTCTTCACTGAAAATGTCAAGTTTCTGGATATTGTGGGGTTTCTGTTTCTGTCTCACTCTGCTACCTGGACTTTAATCATCCTTAGAGCCATGAGCAGGGAGAAGCTGACTTGGTGGATATAATGGAATGTTGGTTCTCAACCTCAGGAGTTCCCCAGGTGAAATTCAGAGCTGGCCCCTGAAATTCGGAATGTGGAGAGCAAGGCAAGGACGAAGACAGAGGCAGGCCCCTCTGGATTGATAGGTGGCAGTTTTAAGAAGGGAACTTCCATTTGATGCTTGCCTTGGGCTGTGCAAAATGAGATCTTTGTACCTACCTTGCAGAATCATAATTTATTTTTATAGAGGCCTTAATGGGATTCAGTCATGTACACAGTCCAGATGGTCTCAATAACACATTACTCTCAAGGCTGCATCCTTGTAGTGGCTCCTAGTGTGGGAACAGTGGGTGGAACATACCTTCCAAGGAAAGGGGGGGGGGGGCTCTGCTCTTATTGCCTGGATCCAGGTCAAACGTCAGCCAGGGGTCATGCCTTCTCAATGACCTCCTCCAACAGGAAAATGTGATCCACATTGGACAATTTTGGTCTTTGTTAGCACATCTGAGAAGTGACTTAGAGAAACAGATAAGAAACTGTTAATGTTTAGGTTCTGATGTGAACCCCAATTATCTAGCTATGGTGATACAGCCATGTTCTGCCTATCCACTATTGGTATGTGTAATGGGCATGAAAGTGATGATATATTATTTAACTTTGGAACATGCTTACTCTCCCGGATCACCAATCATGGGTTATTATGAATGAACTACCATGAACTTTTATGATTATAGGAGTGGCTACATCTTATATTTCCTCAGAAAAACAGCACTATTTAATGACTATGGCATCCTATGGAGACCTTCAACCTTTAGTCATAGAGTTAAGAGCTCTTGGTTTCACAGCTCCAAAAGCCCTCTTTGAAATGATCTCTATATAAACCGGGGCAGAAAGACCCCTCACCTTTGCATGACATAGGCAGAATTTGAGAATCAGAAATCCTATTGGCAGTCACATTTGTATATTCTGTGGAATGAAATCCACTTTAGTGGGCAGTTCTGTTTGATATCTTCGTCCATTCTTACATGTTCTTCTGTATCTCATTTTCTGCAGAAACAAATCTGGTCCTTCAAAAGGGCATATAATAGGAAGCATTGTTTCTTTTATTTCAAATCTATTTTTAGAGACAAATTACAGCTCCTGATACTGTGGTTTAGTGAAGCTGCTATTTTGGGGGCATGTGTGTTACTTCTGTAATGGGTGTGAAAATACAGTGACCCAGGGCATGGAGAATCTAGCTTCTTGCTGCTTGCTAGCTTTGTTTGGGCTGTTTCAGATTGGTCTCTGGGGTGCATGAAGGTAAGTGAGCAACATACATTGGGTCTTCAGCAATTTGGTTTGGAGGTCAGACTGCAGATTCCCTCCCCTAGGAATCTTTACTACTTCAGAGTGGGAGAGAGTCAACTCTCAGTGGCTTCCCTAAGGAATGTCTGATGCTCCACAGACAGTTGGAGGAAAAGGGCAATACCAAATCCTCCTTACCTCCCCAGTGGTGTTTGGGTTCTTGTGTAGAGGTGGAAAATGTCATCCATGGCATCAGTGGAGGCAGGACTCTATCCGCAAAGAAGATGGCGATGTCAGCAGGGGTCACTCCAGGGAATTCTCTTTACTGAGAAGCAGAGAACAGGATAAAGGCAAAGCCTAAGGGAGGCTAAACTAACACCCAGTGGAGAGATAGAGAGTCAGTCAGGCCACCTTGCTAGAAGGCTCAGGGCTAGAATCATATAAAGTTAGGGGAAGCATTTAGAAAAACTCTAGGTGTGGGCTCTCCGATTGTGGATAAGAATTGGAATGACTGGTGAAGATCAATGAGATAGAGAGCAGCCTTATCTACACCCAAACCGAGGACCTCCAGACGTCTGATTCAAAGCACTGCGACATTGTGTACGATGAGGCAAATGATTTTCCAACGAGCTACAGTGCAGCAAGAGTGTGACGTGGTGGTGAGGGTGTGGGTTTTGGTGTCAAACAGTGCTGGCTTTGAGTCCCACCTCAGCCACTTATTGGCTTATTTGGCAACTTATTTAACCCCTTTAAGCCTCCTTTTTCTCATCTGTCAAGAGGAGATGAAAGTAGGGCAGGGTTTCTCAACTTTGGCACTATTGACACGTTGGACTGCATAATTCTTTGTTGTGGGTGCTGCTGTGCATGGAAGGCTATTTAGATCACTAGATGCTAATATCACAACCCCTCCCCTTCAAGTGCTGACAACCAAAAATGACTCCAGACATTGCAAAATGTCCCATGGGATCAAAATATTTCCAGTGGAAAACCACTGCCACGTGTAATAGTGGGAACAAAGAAGTTCTAAGTAAAGTACTTGGCATTGGTGTCTGGAATGTAACAGTTGCTCAATAGATATTAGATATTATTTTTACCCATTGAAAAAAATGTGGGCAGTATTTTTATTAGATATTAAATAATATCATTGTTAGGGCATACCATTTACTCTCTCGGGCCATGTGTATATTCTTAGTTCAGAGTTTCAACTGGCTTTGCTGTTGTTACTTTGAACAAGGGAAAGAGGGTTTTGTTTGTTGGTTTTTTTTTTAAGGCGTTTCTTTTTCCTGTGTTCACATTCTTAGTTCATGTACACTATGCAGATACACTCACAGCTCACCTGGCAGAAGCTTTGCAAAACAGTAGCTGCATGATTAATTGATTAAACATTGCAGTGTTCGTAGCATATTCTGAGAGAACAATTACAAGTTTCCCAATGTAATGCACATCTCGATGTTGAGTAGCTGCCCACAGTATTCTTATTTGGAAAGACACTCATGACAGTTATATGTAGGTTTCTATTAAAAATGTGTTTATATTGTTTCTGAACCATGGAATAGTCACTTGTTTTGTTGACATAATCCAAAGAAGAAGGATGATGTTCATTTATGTTTATCATGCACATTAATGTCCTCTCTTGTTTGGCTATTATTTGATAGCATGTACAACAATGTAATCAGTCAAAATGAAATTCTAGCTTCTCCTTGAATTCAGTGATTAAAAAACAAACCATACAACATGATCCATTGAGTCTTGGTTTCACATCAAACTCCCTCTACTTTCTTCAAGCAAAAGCAAACAGTCAGCCAATAAGAATAGGCATGGCTCATCAAGGTAATTTTTCATGCATTAAACTTAAACTCTTCAAAAGTCATCAAGATTTTATTTCTTTGGCTCCAGACTGAATTGCTGAATTTTGCAGAAGGCATTACAAGTTACACAAGGGGCATTAGACACAACTGCCACTAAGACATTAAAGGGAGGTGGAAGAAAATCTAAAGAATATAGATGTATATTTTTTAAAAGAAAATTTGGGGGGCGCCTGGGTGGCTCAGTCGGTTAAGCGTCTGACTTCAGCTCAGGTCATGATCCCGCGGTTTGTGAGTTCAAGCCCCACATCAGGCTCTGTGCTGACAGCTCAGAGCCTGAACCTGCTTTAGATTCTGTGTCTCCTTCTCCCTCTGCCCCTCCCTCACTCATGCTCTGTCTCTTTCTCCCAAAAATAAATAGACATTAAAAAATTTAAAAAAAAAAGAAAAAAATTTGGGACTAAGAACAACCACCTTTCAACTTGCATTGGAAATATTTGAGTTTGGTTTTCTCATTTGCTTTGTTTAGAGTGAAACTCATAGAGTAATTTATGGAATAAAATTTGGAATTTATGGAATAAAAGATCTGATTTGACAGATCTTTTAGGCAAACACTTTGGGCAAAGAGTATATTAGCATTAGAATTTTTGTTTTCCAAATTGCAAAAGCAATATGAAGAAACACATCAAAACAAAGTTGTTTTTATTTTCATTTGAATCCGTGTTGTATGATCTTTGAGGCCATCTGTCAAACACCCTCCCTCAACTTTCCGGTTATTGTTTCTACTACAACCTTATCAGCTTCAGATATACATTCTTGTGCTTTCCTACATTTTCTCTCTGGACATCCATCTTCATCACTTCTTTGATGTTCTGGGTCAAAACCCATCCTTTCAATTGTCTTTCTAGTTATACCTGTGCACATGGATCGTGCCTTTATTCCACATCTCCTCATTACTTATGTGAATGATTTTTCTATATTATTTTGCACTGGTTTTATATTGCTTAGCAATTTTGTGCTGGTTACATGTGTTTCATATCTTTTCAAGTAGATTGTTATATCATGGAAAGCATAGACTGCCTTTGACTTTTGTTTTTCTCCAATGACCAAAGTGTTTTAAATGTATAACAAGTATGTGTTGGATGAATTAATGAACACTTTCCAAGTAGATTGTTATATCATGGAAAGCAGACTGCCTTTGACTTTTATTTTTCTCCAACGACCAAAGTGTTTTAAATGTATAACAAGTATGTGTTCGATGAATTAATGAACACTGTACCGAACTATTTAAAAGTGAGTTTTTATGGAGGGTCTCTTGTTTAAATACTTAACAGTATATGATGAATCACATTATATGATGAACCAATAACAACATCAAAAATACCACTTGTTCAGAATGATGTAATGGTTTAATCTAGTCTAATTCTCATTTTACAGATGGAAAAACTGAGTAGATAACTGGCTCAATTGTTGTAAACTCAATGAGCAGGCAGAAGGGTAACTGGATATTCGCACACACAGTCCCCCGTTTTCACCTCTTAGTGCCATCTCCTCCATTAGTTACATATTGCCAATGAAAAGATATACTGATCTAAAATAAATATAATGGTGTCAGGTCACCTTGCCCGTTGCTATCAGGCAATATAGAGCATACTGGAGTTAAGCTCATGCTTGAGAAGCATACAGGTTGTAGATCGAGGTCTGGCTTCACCATTCCTTAGTCCAAAGAACTCAGGTGAGTAATTTAAATTCCAAGTTTGTTTATTCATCTGTAAAATTGGACTAATAATTGTATTTACCTAATAGTTCTTAACACATTTGATATATTTTATGTGGCATATAAAAAGCTGTCAGTGATTGCTATCTATAATTATTCATACTTTAGTGCTATATGGTTTATTTTTTATTGTTTTTTGAATTTATTTTGAGAGAGACAGAGAGAGAGCATGACAAGTTGGGGGCAAGGGTCAGAGAGAGAGAGAAAGAGAGAGAGAGAGAGAGAGAGAGAGAGAGAGAAAACCCCAAGCAGGCTCCACGCTCTCAGTGCAGAGCCTGACCTGAGGCTCAGTCTCATGAACAGTGAGGTCATGACCTGAGCCAAAACCAAGAGTCAGATGCTAACAGACTGAGCCACCCAGGTGCCACAAGAGGCTGTATAGTTTAAAAAGAATTTCTAATTACATGAATTTCATGTACTTTATAGATTTGCAAATGGATATCAATCCATATATTTAATGGTATACCACTTTAAGAAATGTATGTCTTTCTACTCTACTTTGTCAGTATCTCCAGGAAATCTTCTCATAGTTTTCTCTAAATTACCTCAGAAATTTTTCTGAGTTTCAGTTTAGGTAATTTTGTTTTATTATTATTATTTTTTTAAGTTTATTTTTGAGACAGACAGAGAGACAGAGAGAGAGGGAGACACAGAATCTGAAGCAGATTCCAGGCTCTGAGCTGTCAGCACAGAGCCCGATGTAGGGCTCAAACCCACGAGCTGTGAGATCACGACCTGAGCTGAAGTCAGACACTCCACCGACTGAGCCACCCAGGAACCCCTAGTTTAGGTAATTTTGGTGTTATACATACTTTTGTTTCCATTTTCAGGAGAACTCTCCTAATCTTTATTTTAAAAATAGCTGTCAACATTCTTAAATTCCCTAATAGTTTAGTCATATATTTCCTTCAAGAGCTACCTTTTTTATTCAAAGAGTGAAATGATAAAAAATAATACTGAGATAAAATTGCTTATTTTATTTTTATGTAGTGCAATATTTTATAGCTACTTCTTTTAAAACCATAGGTTGAATATGAAATTCACAGGAGGACAAAACTGTAGATTTCTTTTATTAATTTCATATTTTATCTGTTTTAATTTCAGCCCACACCCCTTTTCTCAGATGATTGGAAAAAATAACTTTCTGGAAAATGTGTTACATACCATTAATTTTTTAAAGCATTTGCTATTATCTAAAATCAAACTAGCACAAATGTCTTTTCTTGGTCACAAGCAGGTTTGAAGTATGGCTGTACCAGGGCAAACTCCAAGTACCTACTCTACATAAATTGATCTCCCAAAGGAAAATGCATTATGCTTATAATTGAAGTTATCATTTCTAATACCACCATTAATGCTGATTGAATCTTGAATTTGTGTTGGGATCATTTATTTGAAGACACTATATCTCTTAAAAATTCATGTCAAGTACACCCTATAAAGGTTAATCTACAGTCTTGGAGCTATTTCTTAGGCTTTGGCAACCTGGAGAAGGTCAGATTATGAATCTATGCAAAAATAAGAGCCTATTTTTTTTAATGGGTTGAGAGCAGTATCTATTTTACAGAAAGATAGGGATTGCGAAGTTAGATTAAGGTTTTATTTCTTAAATATAAGTATTGGTAGATCTGTTCGCAAGATCATCCTTTTTTAACTCCTCATTTTCATTTTGTTAAAATTAGAATTTTTATTTTAAGCCATGTCTTCTACTTTCTGCACGGTGCGTTCTGGGAATAAGTAACTTCTTCCAACGGATCCATTTCTTTGTCTCTCTCTTCCAGTTCTGTTCACCCCTTTTCCTAGATAGACAGATGCACCATCATTATCTATTCAGTTGCTATATTTAGAAACTTTGGGGGAGGGTCACTCTTGATGCCTCTCCTTCTCCCTTTTTGCCATATCTGATCAATCTGCAGATGTTAAATTTTTTTTTTTTTAACATTTATTTGTTTTTGAGACAGAGAGAGAGCATGAATAGGGGAGGGTCAGAGAAAGAGGGAGACACAGAATCCGAAACAGGCTCCAGGCTCTGAGCTGTCAGCACAGAGCCTGATGCGGGGCTTGAACCCACAGGCTGTGAGATCATGACCTGAGCCGAAGTCGGATGCTCAACCGACTGAGCCACCCAGGTGCCCCAATCTGCAGATGTTATATTCGTCTTCTCAAAAATAGCTACAGAAGGTAAGGAAAGTGTCTACATTTTTCTATGCTCTCTCTCATTGCTTTGGTGCAAATAACATCTGCCTAACCATTAGGCTGAACCATAGGAAATTGGCATTTTTGTTAGACAAAAAAACAAAACAAAACAAAACAACACCTTCATATATTCGTAATTCATGTATTTCAACCTAAATAATTTCCCTTTATTTTTTCCTAATTCATTGGTTTCCACTGCAGTAAGAGAAATCTTTCAGAAACACAAATCTGATCATATATCACACTTATTAGCCCTCTTTAATGGTTTTCCATTGTCCCCACGATAATGTCCAAATTCCTTTCCATGGCCTCCAATGTCCTACATGAGCCAGTCTCCATTGATTTCTTTAGTATCATTTTTTTGCAGCTTTCCACCCCTTACAATTTTGTTTATCTTATCTCTGGTCTTGTGTAGATATCATTTTTTTACATGGTCTGTCTTCACTGTCGTCTTCCTTGGCTGAGTCCAATTCATCTTTTACATTTCAATGTATCCGCCAGTTTCTCTAACCCCCAGATCTTTGTTAGGTGTTCTGTTGCACACCCCACACGGTATTTAATTTCATATTTGTTTTTTCATCCCCTCTACACAATAGCTCCAGAAGGAGAGGGGCCATATCTTCTGGTTGATAGCTGGGTTTCTACTGGTAATGCACTGCAGGTATTCAATACATTCTTGGGCAAATTACTTATTCTCTCAAGTTAGCCTCTGTTTCCATGTATCAAACGTGAGGGTAACTTCATCTTAGATACATGGGGGTGGTGGTGAGGACTTCCTGACAATACTTGTGTAATAGCACTTTTTGGCAGGCTATTTTTATTTTATTGTAGTTCCCTTTCCCGTTTACTTCCTTAGTATTTATTTGTTTCCTTTCATTTGGGAGCTTTATTTTCTTACTGGTAAAGGGGAGATTTCGTGTGTGACATAGGGAGGATGGAGGAGGATGGAAAATGAAATGGAGTCACATTTCTAATCCACCTGCCAACTCACATCCCTGGGACTGGGTTTAGGGAACTATATAGAGAGAAGCAGAAGTGGCAGGATTCTTCAGGACTGTGTTGTCTTTAGGTAATAAAGTGGGCACAGAGTTTGGAAGGAGACCCTTTGCCCTCTTGCATGGGATCCAATATTTTGTGACTCTCAGAGGATTGGGACCTTGAGTCTGCCAGGCTCAGGTTATGGGGATTTATTGTGAGACTACACCTGGCAGTAAGGAAGGTAGCGTGTATCTCATGGGAATAAAGAACAGTAAACATAACATGGCAGCCTTTGCAGAGATTAGAACTAGATTCAAGAATCTCTAAGGAACCTTTCTTTTATGGATCTTCACTTTTGTGTTCCTCTATTAATGGTACTCCCAAGACATTCCCAGGGCTGTTTTTGTTTTTGTCTTGTCTTCTTCCTTCTCCCCTTGCTGCTAGCTGTTTTACTTATCCTCTACTCTGTATGCCCTTTTGTCAAAGCTTTTATCTATTCAGAACACCTGTTCATAGCTGAAATTATCTTCACTATATCTTGGAAGATAACACTAAATAGGAAACCAGCTCATTTGACTTCGAACTTCATTTCTGATCCCGTGCCTCTGCAAGCATCACTGTGTTTACTCGTTTATTCATTCAGTTAATTTGTTCCACAGATACTCAGTGAGCATCTCTTGTATTTTAGGCATTTTTCTTGGTATGCGTAATAATACCTAGATACTATACACATAGACGCCCCTACCCTCAAAGCAATCACATTCCAGCAACATTCAAACTATTGCAATTTAATATTGGAAATGGAAAAGAGACTGAGGCCGGGGCAGATTTCTAGCAGTTACCAGTGAGATACTATATTGCAAATGATCAGCAAAGTAACAGATGAAGACACTGAGGTCTTGCTTCCAGGGCTCCTTGAGGCAGCTCCACGCTTTCATTCTCTTCATTGATTGCACACAGCCCTCCCTTTTACCTCTAAGTACACTATACATGTTTTGTACCTTTCCTCCCATCAGACTGCTCCCTCCTGTGTCCCATAGAACAGACTGCTCCCTCCTGTGTCATATAGAACCCTCTGTTTCCCTAGGCCAGGGGTGGTTTACCTATGAAGTTAACTCAGGGGCTGGAGAGCACTCATGGATTAATGCACATTATCTCCAGATACTGTGTTTGTAATTTAGGAAGGATTTTCCATCATCTTAACCACCCTACAAACCACCTCTAAAGATAATTTCAAACCTTTTTATTATTTTTTTTTTTTCAGGCTAATGGGGAAGCAATTGGCTGACAGGCAATTTTTGATTGCTTCCTAAATCTCACCATCTATGTGGCCAATTGGTAAATACTCTCTTAAAACCCCAACCAAAAGAGAAGTAAGTCAGAATCATTTGTTTTTATGCCAACTGTTGCATATGTCCTTCATTCTTTTTTAAAAAAGAAAACATTGTGAGTCTAAAGTATGAGGAAATGATTTCCACATTATGCTCATTAAAAACTTAGCGAGGTTTTCCTTGTCTTTGACATTATAAAGAAGGAATCTCAGGTAAGATCTTGAAGTGGGAGGAGCTGTCATCAGTGAATAGCTGCGTACAGAGATGCAACCCAATTACAGTACTACATTATCAACCATCAGGCCTTTACTGCTGTTCCCTTTAGCATTGTTTTGCCTAAAATACAGGTGCATTTATTGCCTTGGACCCCAAGATTCACCACCCTGAGAGTTATTGGTTGCTTTGAGGACAGAGTTGCTTTCAGAAGCAATAGCGGCCTTAGATCTTAGTATTTCCCAGCTGTCATTCTCTTGTCATACCCTCTTTAAAAGGGTTTGGGGTTCTCCTCTCATTACATATGCATAGCTTCCATTAGTGTTAATCACATGCTCCATTTTAGAGCTGTTTTGGCCCCTCCGGTTAAATGGGCGTTTAAGCAGTTTTTAATGCATTATATGTACTTATTTTTTAAATGAGTATTATATGCCCAATTGACTGGAATGAATACAAAGTCCATCAGGTGAATACAGATTTATAATTGTTTTTAAAGCATGTATTATTTACTCGACCAACCATGACAGCCCTTTTGGAGTCATTCCAGCTGAGAGGGGAAATACATGTATATGTCAATACCGAATAAACCTTCATGAATTCTTTTAGTACTGTTCCCTCTTAAGCTTAAAGCTTATTTGGCTAATCGTTTACTCTCAGCTTCTGTCTCCCTTCTCAAACAAATTCTCAACATATTGTTCACTATTTTTAGCTTGCATCACCATCATCTGTGAGCTGGATGAGAGCTACACAAAGCCCCATTCAACTCAAATAAAGTCAACGGTATTCAACGAGATACAGAGCATCTGCATGACATGAGGACTTGATACTGAAAAAGACAAGATACGCTCAGTTCTCAAGTCACACATAACTGGCCTACATAAATCGTAGTATTTCATAAATTATTTCATTTTACAAATTATCCAATCTGTCTAAAAATTACTGTAACTAGCAAATTGAAAAGAAACTAAATATATTCCTTGTTCTCTTTTCAGACATACAATTAAACACGACTCTGCTGTTCTTTCATAGCATTAAGCCAGTTTCATATCTTTTCTCCCTTCCCTGCATTGCTAAGATTATTCCAAAATTGTTTCTCAAGCCTTTAACGTACTTTTTATTTTTTGTAGTATCTTCACTTTTTTACCATAATAATAAATTGACTGTATAAGAGGACACTGGAATTGATTTTTATTCGCTTGTAAAACTTAAAACAGATACAACATACAGTTTTAGGCAATGCATTCAGAACCTATGCCAAATGAAAGATGGCTGTTCTAGAGCATAAAGTAAAGCATGTAGTATGGTTGGTAGGATTGAAATCCATGTCAGCTTTGGGAAGAGAATGGATTGCTTACCACTACAGAAGTACAACACATAGGACTCCAATTTCGGACAATGAAATCAAAGTTTTAAAATTTCAAAAGTACTTTAGGAAGAGCCTGCCATTCTTTGTAGTTCAAAAACGAATGCATGAGCACGACCGCATTCACTGAAGTAACGAAGAGTAATCCTCTCTGTAGTGCATACGTGTGAAAATTGTTCTTGGAGAGCGTGCTATGGCCTCTGTTTGCAGAAACTGGCCACGTTTGCAACTTTCCCTCAGACTAGAGGTTGTTCTGAGACTTGTTGTAGAGTCTTCCCAGGTAGCAGGATTCTGAGCACAGGTGTGTGGCTGGCTGCTGCTGTTGTCCAGTGGTTTTTAACAGGGCCATTTTTGATGGTTCATTAGAATACCCTTGGGTGTTCTTGTGTGGCTGTCACAGAGGGCAGCTTAGTTATGACAATGTGGTGCAGAAACAAGGCAGCAATGGGTGGAATGTTGTCTCTTTATTTGAGACAAAAACAAACTCACCTTCACAAAAGCTGTCCTTGGAGAATCATAATGAAGTAAGGTGACTTTACATACTAAAAAAAAAATCCACGTTGAAATTCTCAATAATGGATTGTCAGCCTGGCAACCATATTTATGTCTGTGTTACTTAATTACGGATTAATGCTGTTCCATGTCAGATAACAGAGGCTGCTTAACTAAATATTATTACATATTTTATACCATTCATTTTCTTTTGGGTTTTCCTACTATTTAGCTTTCTTATTCAAGTCTGTCCATCCTTCCATATTTTTCCCTTTCTTTTTTTTTTCCTATTCTTTTTTCCCCCACAAATACTCATTGCAAATTTGCTACTTGAATTTGGCTTTGAATGAAATAAGGTTCGAGTCTTTTTTTTTTTTTTTTAGGGCTCAAGTCTTTAAGACCATTAGAGTTTACAAGGACTATATACATGCAAAAAAGGTAATAATTTAATATAAGTATATAAGGAGAGTGTTAGCAAAAATATCAGTAGGATGCTGTTCATTGGGATTCACTGGTGAATTTTTTTTTTATTTGTTTGTTACGTTCATTTCTATATTGGTGAACCATAAGTCTTTCTCAAAGTGAAGCAAGGCATTTCTAGGGTACCTGGATAGCTCAGTTGGTTAAGCATCTGACTTTTCATCTCGCTCAAGTCATGATCTCCCAGTTCTGTTGGTGGGATTGAGCCCTACGTGGGGCTCCATGCTGACAGTGTGGAGCCAGCTTGGGATTCTCTCTTTCTCTCTGCTCCTCCCGCAGGCAATCTCTTTCTCTCTCAAAATAAATAAAAAATAAACAAACAAACAAACTTAAAAAAAAAGAAAGAAAATCATTTCCCTGCAAGAATCAAAATCATTCTATTAAAAATTACAAAAATATTCCCCAATGCCCTTTTGCATATCTTGGTTAACTATATGCATTTTTAAGAATATAAAATATGTAGTTGATATATTCCATACAATAAAAGTATTATATGTAAAAGTAATAACTTGACTTCCAGTTGGGAAGTGTTATCATTATAATACCTCACTAATCCAAAGTATAATTTACAAAAGAATAAAATAAAACTTTACATGATATGGTAAAAATATGGTAAAAAAATCTTTGCATTGAATTTCCTCCCCTCTTTTTAAAAAATAAGCCTTTTAAAATTGTTCATAATTTAGGGGAAATAACTCTAGGGAAGAGATATCTGTCTGTTTCGACCTCCCTCATCATCAAAATATTTTCTTTATAAGCAACCAACTTCCATTTGTATGTCCTCATTCCACAGTGCAAAGTCCTTTGTGAATGGGCCACCTTCCCTTACACATACAGGTCCCTGCAGCACAATTGCATAGATTGACTGACCTGGGTCATTAATTGTTACACTTGAAGAACTCTATAAACTTGAGCAGAGCAGTGAGTAGTAATGTGACACTGACCATAGAGATTGCATTTTCTTTTTTTGTTGTTTGCCTGTATTTTAAAATTGTTTTTATCCCCTGGTTATTTCCCACTTGAAAGCAATATTATTGAAATGTTTTATTAAAATAAACGGTTTCCACATTTAGTAATGTCTCAGAATTCCCAAGCATTTCCTTGGTTGGAATAAACTCTAGATTTCACTGCACTCTTTCATTAGTAAGGCAGCAACGTGATAGCTTCTCCTAGGTAAGTTCTATGCCGCTGTTCAAGTGGAAATAGTTAAGTAAAAAAGCATCAACATCGAGGTGGTGCGGCTATTGCGTTTCAGAAAAAGAATGGAGATGAGATTGTGATTTTGCTTATTGATATTAATACCTGGAGCTTCGCTTTCCTCTGTTGTGCAGATGATGGCGTCAATGAGAGCTTTGCTTGCAACAGAACAGAACAAAGCAAATAAAACCGAACCAACCCAAAGTGTGTTTTACAAAAGAATAAAATAAAACTTCACATGATATATGACTGTAAAAAAATATTCCCGCTGCATTTTCTCACCGCTTTTTTTTTAAGGCCAGGTGTTAAAATACGCCTATTCCTATGTTGTTTTTTGAAAGCATGTATCTTTTGAATATCTTACTTTATTCTTAACCCTTTCTAAATGTTTGTTAAAATATCACAAGCCTACCAAGCCCAACTCCAACAAAAAGCAACCAGTTTGATATGGCAGATAACGTCCTCAAAACGTCACTTCTCTGAGAACTAAGAAAACATATTCAGGTTTTCAGAGAAGAGGAATAGCAGATGAATTTCAAGGAGTTGAGGTATTCTTGCTCTCGGTCTCTTTCAAAACCCCTGAAATCGACTCTGAAGCTGAGCTGATTTCACGTTAGAAAGCTGTCCTAAATACACACTGACAGAGGGACCGTGTGAATGGACACAGAGCTGTCTGCTCCCTCACACATGCCACCAAGCACACTCTCAAGTTCTGACTTGTTTAAGAAGACTGCAGACTCCTTAAGCTCATTTTTAAGATACAGTCCAGCTAAGATGAATACAGACTCGTGCACCCCTACACATATGTGTCTTGAGGCCGAAAACAGTCCACCCTATATTCAGGTGAATGTGTATTAGAAAATTATGGCATCACTGTTAGCATCTTTATTGGTTGACTAAACCTCCTGGTGAATATTGTGATTGATCAAGGGGGAAAAATAGTGTAAAAAGAGACTGGATACATTTTAACTTGGTATGGTTGGTTCGAAAGGGGCTTTCTTAATTTCCTTGCATGGTACAACAAAGCACTGAGAAGAATCTACAGTGATATAAAGAAATAGAATTCCTATACATCTTTATTGAATGTGACACGATATAATCAAAGAATGCACATAATTAAGTACTCAAGCTCAGAGCATCTTTGAAGCAGGAATTCTGCTGATTTTTTATTTTATGTGATTGCTTACAGATTAGTTCTCTATTTGCTCCTAAAGAATATACTTAAACACTCAATCAATGAATAACCTACAGCAGTTTGTTGTAGATTCAATAATGGGGAATGGTGCATTGTACCAGGATAGTCAGATATACCCATAGGGAGTGTCAGTGGTCAAAATGCTTCCATTGCCAGAAGGTAGTCTGAAAATGGTCTGGAAATTCAATACAGCATTGACCCTACATTGTATACATGATCCACAGTCAGTTTCTCAAGCATACTTGAAGTTTTAAAAAGAACCATTAGAAAAAAAGCTGGAATTGAAAAAAAAAACTGTTTTAAATGAGGGGTTTTTTTTTGTGGAATGGTTGATTTTAAATGTATTAGTTTAAACGAGGTAAGTAGAAAATCTAACCATTTTCACTGTAGGTTACATGTGTCTAAAATTATTTTTAAAATAACTTAACATAATATTTTAAGGCTTTAAAAATAACCTAACGTTTTAAAGTTATGTACTAGTATTTCTATTTGTGTGAGTATTAAATGCTCTCCTATCCATCCTTCTAAAATCTCCTGATGTTAAACAACAAACAGCCACGTGTAAACGCACACCTTGTGATGTCTGTCTGATTTCTTCATTAAATCATTTTTTTTCCTTTATTTTATCAGTAGATTAAGAATCAGTGACAAGATTTCTAGGCAAACAGACCAGAGCCTTCCACCAAATATACTGATATGTTTGCTTTTTCCTACATTGTGACAATTGCCAGTATATGTTCATTAAAATGCGTGTTAACTTTGATTCTCTAATTATTAGGTGCCTTCCTTTGTGTAGTTATTCCAAACTGCTTCAAGATGGTACCTTTGTTATTCTGAAATCAGGAGAAGATTAGGAATTAGGACTCCACCAGCAGAAAAAAGATAAGAACTTATTTTGGAATACACTTACTTTGGGAACACAGAAATTTCTTGTCTTTTTCACACACGCACTGAGTTACTTTTCACAGTGTTAGTAAATTGAGAACACACATTCTCACATCACATACACCCTAGCACGTATTTTGTAAGTTTTAGACTTCTCATTTTCCAATTAGAAGGAGAGCTACAATTGCACGTTAAGAACTGCAAATGTATGTATAATAGTAAATACTGCATGTGTATATATATATATATATATATATATATATATATATAATGTCTGCATGCACATAACACATGCATAAACATATGCTTTTAGTATTTCACTTAGGGTTATTAAATGTATAAATTAAGACATAAATTCCATGTGCTCTAGAAGCTGGTACTAAAAACTTAGTTTGACTTTTATGGTTATTTGGCCAAATGGCATGGACAATCATAGAATCATCCTGTGATGTTTCTGAGAATAAAATTCTTTAATAAACTGTATACTTGCATCCTATTGATTTTTGTCATGCAGATTTTATGTTAAACTTCAATAGTGCTTTGATGATGGTGACGATAATTCGAATGTTATTTTTCCCCCCACATTGACAGGTTTACCTTTTTTCACTCTAAAAGTTACTTTTTTAGGAACTTGCGTTACATCTTATGGCTTATCAATTAGTACAACTTCTGTGTAAGACGAGAGTGCTATTTCTCTAATTAACAGATGGAGAAGTAATATTATAAGTTGATTATTGCACACAATGAAATAGGAGTTCGTTGTAATGATTGGTGGGTTTTTCTATTTCACTTTCTTCCGTTTTAAGGTAACAACTATACTCTTCTATAAAAGGATTTACCTGATCTTCTGTTGATGAAAGATGTGAATACATCTTTGTGGTAAAAATCCGCAAAGTTCCTGGAATTGGGCTGGGCTCACCGTTGTTGTGTAACAATTGCTAACTCTCTGAATTCTGCCCTGTATTCTGTATTCATCACAAGAATTCTAATGTTTTGTGCCTTTTTGTGAGAGAAGACTATATTTTCTAATTTGGGCAGATCAGCTGGGAAGTTATAGTGTACCTTGAAAATAACACAGGCTATAGAACAAAATTTGCATAAGGACTGAGCTCCAGAGGGTTAAGAACTAAAAGTACCAGAGAAACTTCGCTTTTACTCTGACTCATAATCACAACCTAACAGTAATAATCCAGAAGCTGGTTTTCTAGTTTAAAACTAAATTACAGGCTGCCAGAGTACAGGGCTGTGAGTTTGCCTTTTCGTAGCTGTTTGTTTAGGTCCAGGCATACAGGAGGTGCTCGGTAAATAGTGTTTACATGACAGAGCAAAAGGGTGCAATTTTTCCTCATTTCCATCTTTATAAAGGCACGTAAGTTAAGTAAAATTGATTTGATGTTCTTGTGATTTTTTAAAAACTAGAACATTCTATTTCAACACTGACTAATTTTTCCGATTACTATTTTTCCTAAGATTGAAGCAAAAGCAGTTCCATTCGGATCCTAATCCAGCCTCCTTATACCGAGAGATCTCTGATCTTCATTTATTTTCTACTTCCCCTGCTAAATGGTATTATACCTAGCACAATAATCCTACCTCAATTGCAGGATTTATAAGAGCTTAATGATCTTGGTTTATGGGTCATCATTTTTTAAGTAGCTCTTTTCTTAAACTCAGACCTTTACCATTATGCTTCTGGGTGGGACCATCAAAAAGTCTTTTCTCATACGTAGAAATTAGTCCATGCTCTGCTTTCACAAATGCAAATATTTACTGAGAAGAGAGAGAAAGAAAATAATCTTTCACGCTCCCCCCACCCCCCCTTCTGAAACCTAAAAGCATTTTGTTTTCTAGAGCTCTATAAAAGTTCAGCACATAAAAGGTTAGGAGCCTGACTTTTTTCTGTCGTGTATATCTTTGAAAAATTGGTTTATGAAGAGTCATACATCATGTAGCCAGACATATGGGAATAGTTAAAGATTAAGGTAAATAGACAAATTGAACTGCTTTAAATCATTTTCCTGGTTTCAGTTTTATGAAAGAGCTTATGAACAAAAGCTGACATTAAGCAATCACAATAGGCTCTTCTATATGTTTTAGACAGTGGTAAAGACTTTAGTGTCACAGACTGTTGCATCACGGAGAGTTACATCAATTTGATTGGTGTCCAGATTTCAAAAATGTTACCTTGTCAAACCGTAACCTTTTCTAAGTTTTTCATTTGTCATTGTTTTGTAGATTATATCATTTATTTTACATTACCTGTATCAGAAAGCATGGATCACGGATTATAAGATTTTTTTTATTATATATTGGTTGTTTTTGTTTTTTAAATAAAATTAATACTGTAGGCATTTGTGTTCGAAAGGGACTAATCAAATATTTTGGAAGGAAGTTTGATTTCATGTAACAAACATTACTGTAACTCTGCCTAAGGAGACCTTTGATTCCTTTTTACAAAAAAAAAAAAAAAAAAGAGAGAGAGAGAAAGAGAGATTTTCAGAACCATTAGGATAACATTTCTAATAAATTGAATAAATATACTGAACTTTTGCAGGGTACCTAATACTCTAATATCCTGTGGAGAGAACCTGGCTGTTGGACTTTAAGGTAGGTCCCAGGAATTTTCCCACTGGCATGGTGACAAGCCCCTACTCTTATGAAAAGTATTATGGGATCTTTAATGTCCACACAGGAGAGTAAGGATTTAAGATTTTGTGGTCTCATTTGAAAGACCCCTACATAGTAAACTGCATGGAACTCAATTTATCTACCTCAGAAAGGAGAGAAGGCTTTGTAGCCCCTGTACCTATAAATCTAAGAAATGCTGTGAATATATGCCTTCATATTCATGCAGCACCAATCCCCTTCTTAAAAAAAATAATAAAAATAACAAGGTCTATGATCATCAGGTTGATATAGATAAAAATCTATTAACTTTTCATCATTATCACAGCTCTCGTATCAAAGTGCAGACATTCGTGGGGCTAGCTCACCTCCCCTGGTAGCTGTGCAAAGAGATAGATGAAGATCTTTTACATACTTTGTTGGTTGGCCTTTTATGGTGTGTGTGCTCGATTTAGGAACTGCTGATGGTAAAGTGTAATTTAAGAAGATTACAAATATTTGCACAGCTATGTGAGCCCAGTTTAGAAGACATCCAGCTAACAAGGTTTCTCATATTCTGAGTGAATGTGAATGATAGGAAAAAGAGTAAATTCTGGAAAATATTGACCAAGTTTACTACAGAATTTGATTGATTCTATGTGGTAACACATATGTTTATGCCCAGCCTGAAGACTGATATATATTAGGCACTGCATAAATGGTAGTTTTTTTTCTTTTAAAATATTCTAATTATCGCTAGAAATATGTGTAAGAAATAATCCTGTAAAGTTTGCTGAAGTACCTCAGGACGTAAATGTATGAACAGTTTCTTAATAAGGAATTTGGACATAGAGGAAAAACACCATCATGCATATTTTGATAAAATTCTAGCGTTTTTGTGGTTGGGAATCTTTCTGGGATTGAGTGCTTCTAGCAATTGTGTCCTCAGTCTCTCCTTATCATATTTCCAAGCGTGCGCACGCGTGCGTGCGCGCGCGCACACACACGCACGCACACACACACACACACAGAGTTTTAACTCACTTAAAAAGTGAGGTGTTGTGTGTGTGTGTGTGTGTGTGTGCGTGCGTGTGTGTGTGTTTAGGTCAGGTTAGCTAAGTGATTTGTTTATAAGAATAAGGTTTATGCCTGCATAAAATATTAGTATAAATTCATGAGTTCTAATTCCTTCTCTATGCATTTAGCTTATCAACTCAGAAAGCTATATCCATTCTTTCAAATGGAATACACATATCTTCCCTGTATCTGTTCTTCATGACCATGAAATTCTATTTCAGAATAGAAACCTCCATTTTGCAGATATTCTTTCATTTTTCCAGCAGTCCAGTGTACTTATAACTATAATGGGATTTATTTGTGAAATGAAGGGGCTTAAAACTAAGACAAAACAAAATGATTATTTAATTTTTGATGGGATCTTTATTGCTCGGCCTCAAAATTAGCTATTTTTAAAAACAAGTCATATTCATTAAACATTTGGATTCAGAGCAATATAAAGTTTTTTTCTCCCCACTGTTACTGGAAACAATGGAAGTTCAATATTTCATTGAACATTTATGGCATCGAGTGTGAAACAACCTTTCTCTTTAAGGTGTTGTCATTAGTTAAGTCAGTTATCCCAGCAATTTAAACAATTAAAACATATCCCGAAATATCCATAAAACCTGACAATGTATCACTGAAGCAATATTCTAATAAAGTTAATGCACTATTATAACTTAAAAAAAATCTTAGATCATTTTAAATTTCTCTGGTATGCTTGATCACGGAATTATATTAAAACATTTTTAAGTTTAAGAGCACATCTAGGTCACTTGTGATGATGGATATACTTTTTAAAGTTTCTTAATATTGGCTATAAAGCAAGTGTCAATGAGCTTGAACTGCAGGAGAATGGTTTTTCCTCTTTCCACAAGGTTCTTCCAAACGCTGGGCACTAGAGGGAGCTGTTGTAACTGATTGTAACAATAAGACACCTGAACTTGTTCCTTGAATCAATACTATCAGGATCCCAAAATGTTTCTAATGAGCTACTATATTGTTATTAGTTTTTAACACTGGGCTCTGTGAATATCATCAGCACAACTCGCAAGGCAAATCACAAAAGCGTAATTAAAGCGAAAAGCTCCCTAACTTGATAATTATTTGTTGTTGTTGAAATGAAATCAAGATTCTGCTCTCCCACCCTTTTTAATACTCTCCCAGTCTTTCTCCAGGATGCATAGGTTGGTGATACATTTGTATAAATGGCAAGGAAAACGGGCTTGTCAGGCAATTACATATTCTTTGGACTTTAAACGTACATAGCCACAAAAGGTTGTTTCTTAAAACAAGCGCATCAAGAGGCTGCCCGTCCAACTTTTCTCCTGGTGTTTGAGGAAAATTGTAGCCATTCGAGGATGTCTGCACATGAGGATACACCATCTTTATGTCAGAAAACGTTGCTTTATATGAAAATTGAAGGATCGTCTCCTCCCCCTGCCCCCACCCTCCTGGTGGTTATTTATAAAGGCGTCATTGGTAGTTGCCTTTCTTAGACCTTCCCTGCAGGCATGATCAGACTCAAGCAGGCAGCTATTTCCCTTTAATTTTCCACAGCAAGCCAGTAATGCTTATGATTATTGTGAAGTCAGGAAAAGTTTAGTTTCATCAAGTGACATGTAGTGATACAATTAGTTACTTAAGCACTTCTCATAAAATGTTCCACCATGGAACCTAGTTTGTCAGACGCAGCTAAATATTAGCATCTCATATTAAACACAAGAGTAAAACTGCCTCGTGGAAAGCGCAGCTGACAGCTCTCAACATGAGCTGAATGATCACTCTCAATTGTAATCGATTCTGTAAGTACTGAACACAAACCCCCAGGCAATTGAAGAAAATAGGATGATGAAGGACTGCAAACTAATATGTTACACATCTTCATTGATTAGACATTGATTAACCATTATTTTCCTGAATGACAAACAGCTAGTGGTAAAGTAACTGAGGCTTGTGATTTATTTACATCTTAGACAGAGATGACTTCTTTATTCAGCTGATTGTGGGCTAATGCTAAACCCAGAGACAGCAATAGTTTAAGAAACCAGCTACTGTTTTCTTTCTTTATTTAAAAAAACAAAAATCCTTGCCAGGCAGTCTTAGATTTATGGCACGTTTCTATTAGAAACAAATTTAACTAGATTTAAAAATGGTCAGCTGAATTCCAAAATACAGAACATGTAGCTGTGGTATAACTACATTTAAAAGGAAGATCATTTTATAGACTTGGTATTTACAAGCATATTGATCGGTGTTTATTGAACTTTTAATTTAATTCTCTCTTTTCTTCAGTGCCTTATTGGCAATTATACACAATTCTAGAATGAGCCGACTAAGAGTGTGTTAGTGTCTGTTGCTTATTTTTCTTCTGTGAAGCCTATTGCTTTACAGCTATGGGAATCTATTGAGATATGATACATAACACATGTAGGAAGGCAAATATTTCACAGTTTAAATAATTCTTGGTTCACATAAAACTGGGATATTATAGACAATCTTGGATTTATGTAGCAAAATCTTGTGGCAGTACAGTAAAATTTCTTAGATCTATTTCAGTAGATCTCAAACAACACGCCCAATGAAAAAAATCTGCTCTTGAACTTGTACACAATCTCTTCTATTATGATGAAGAAAAGAGAGCAAATATATGTTGAAATGAATTGAATTAGCACAAAGTTAAAACCAAATTATAATGAGACTAATTGTTGGTGGTGGGGTTTTTTTTTTGTTTTTTTGTTTTTGTTTTTGCTTTCTAGAGCATTCCTGTGCATTTTGAAGATTTGTGGAAAACATTATTTGTAAGCAGGAATAATTAAGATGCTCCGGCATTCTTCATCATAATGGTCATGATAAAGACTTTTGATGTTCAAGAAAGCATAATTTGCTACTCCATTGGAATTTGATTGTAAATTAGCACTAATTAATGTTCACTTAAGTGTTACAGATGTGTGATATATCTAGTTAGTCACCAAAGGAGTAACAGTGGAAAATTTGTTCTGTGAAAGTATATGAATTTAGAGTAATGATTAGAATGTCATTTTTAAAAATAAGAGAAATTCATTACCATTTTCAGTATTACAAGTCAATTTTAGCCTGTATGTAACCTAGGAAAAAGAAATTAGTAAACCATACACTTCAGTTAATTAATACAGAGATGCATTCAATACCCCCCTTATTAGTTATTAAATTATTGGACATGTAATTGTGAAACTTCATTGTCTTTTGCCCTTTAATGCGACTGTAACTTCAGGTTCAGAAATCAAATCTCTTCTTCATGGACATTGCCATCTTTATCACGATAAATATGTGAACATGCTTTTCCCCAAGCAACTTTTGGTAGCCTCACCTAAAACCCTGGGCCCTTGCGTATAGGTCTTTCAACTCGAGGCTTTTAGTTAAAGATTTGTTGCACAGTTTCAGGATTTTAATACTGGGGCAGAGAGAAAAAGATGTGAAATTTATTTCTATAGTTTTAATTTTAACAATTGGAAACCAGTCTCTTCGTTAAAGACATCCAGCTGTACTCTAAGGGAAACAGACTCGTTAAGTTTTAATACAGGAGGACTATCTAGTCGGGATAACATGCAGTGCTCAAACTTTTACAAAGGGAACCGAGGGTGAGCTTTGACTCCCCAGTTGCCCTCAGTTTAAAGTACATCAGCGGACCCATGCTAATTATAAATTACCTCCTTAGTAGTATTTTTGAGGGTTAGATTCCCCCTTCGCTTTATAAGGTGCTCAGAACATAAGGAAGGGAAGGTGCTGATTGGCTAGTGGAGCATGAAGACAGAACAAATGGAAAACCATCCAACAGCCATATCCTAGAGGGAGCTCAGAACCCCAGAAAGAAGTCTAATAGTGTGTCATTTCCCGGTCCATCTGTGGGCAGGTGAGAGCCCCACTGCAGGGGTCTGCGGGCAAAGGCCAGAATCAGAAACCCGGAATTTCACAGAAACAACAATGATGCGCTATTTGCACAGCAAGTCCTTTCTGGGGAAAATAAAATGCACCTCCTTTGGTGTCGGCTGTGTCCTTTTGTGTGTGTGTGTGTGTGTGTGTGTGTGTGGTGTTTACGCGCGTGTGTGTGCGTGTGTGTGTGCACCCGCACACATACACACCTGTGCACAGAGGCTTGTGTGGAGCTGAGTATGCTTCAGTTTCTTCAAGCATATTTAATATCTTTAAAATTTTAAATGAAAATGTAGCTGTCAATTTTAAACTAATTTGGATGGACAGCAATAAAATGCAAACCTCACTTCAAATTAGAATTTTCAGTGAGGATTTCTAATGGAAAGTAATTGCTGACAATAGGAAATGACAAATTACTAATTACTTAGTTCAATTAGACTTTTGTGCCTTTGGTCCTAAGTGGCAAGCATACAGCAAATCTTGCACTTTTATAACAATTAATGACACTAAAACTATTTAAACTGCCAACAGATGTGAGTAAGAAGACATGAATTGAAACTTACTTAATTTACATACTATCCCTATTTTATATCAAGTAAATGGTGTTTAATTTTTATGCTACAATTAAATATTACTAGTACAGTGCAATTTTCACAGACCTTCATAGGGAAAAATATCACTGCTCAAAAGCTGGTCAGTGTTAATGCTTCCTTTTCTCTTATCACAGCAGTATTTCTCTTGAAAAGATTCTTAGAGTATGAATTTCTATCTACACTGTATTCATGGCTATACATCAGTCTTAATTAAATAGCAGCATCCCTGCTTTTTGCTTTTCTTCTCTTCATTTTCCCTCTATCCTGTTCATTTTTAATTTCATAATCACCTATTTAGAATCCGTATATTTTTTACACTCCTGTTTTCCCCCCAAGACTAATTCAGGCATGGTTTTGCGAAAGGATTTTGTATAGAAGTTCAGTTCCATTACATGCCTCTGTACTGTCAACTTCTGGCTGTCGCTTACAGGGAACTTAATTTGGTATTCCTAGTACTATCATTTTGATAATTTTAATTTTGCAAATATAGGATTTTCGTAATGTTTCCAGTTATAATCAGAAATTTTTTCTCTATAGGTCAGCAGCTCAGGAGACCTATTGCAGATGCATGTGAAGTAAAACAGAAAGGCAAGCGATCCAATTACATTTGTAATGATCAATTTCTCTGTAAGACTTTACCTATATTTATTCTTTTCTCAGTGCATGTAAAAAAGTATTTACTCATGAATTGCAAATAAAAATGCTGATCCGCACTGGGGCAAATTCACCTGGCATCTTGTGCCTACAGAGTAAGGGCAATGATTTTTGGCAACTAAACTAGTCATAAAAATAAACGTGAAAGGATGTTAGAGGAAAAAAATGCATAAAAAACACTGGTGAAATGAAGGACTTTAAAATCACTGCATAACTAAGCAAAGGAGTGATTCAAATGTAGAAGGCCAAACTGGCGATTATAGTCTACAATTTTCCTTCGGGAATTTCTTTAGCTTGGGATATTCTCTGCATGCTGCTAAGAGCTGGGCATCAGGAACTAGATTGCCTTCCTCAGTGTTTTGGATAATACTGCAAACCTCCTACTCAAATCAAATGTATATTCTTACACTCACCACTTACAGTTTAAGATGGAGTGTATTCCGTGCCATATTATTATTGAGAGTTCATTGTAGCTGGGTGAACAGAAGAACCTGTTTGGTCCAGTTCTGAGTAAACAAGGGGAAAATGCAGATATGTCTTGTTTCATCATACAGATGCAGGGGCAGGGAGAAGTAGAGGGCCCTAAGACTTGAGAGCAAACAGATGACAAACGCTTTTTCCAAGGCTTTGGCTTGATTTTTGCAAGATTTTTTCCCCCTCCAAAATTCCTGCAATTAAGCTGTTGTTTGGAGGCAACACTGTAAACTAGATCTAAATAACCAAGGGTAGTTTTGGACAAACCTCTGTTGTTTCACCACAGCTGTAGTTTTCTTTTCTCATGAGCCCTGTGAACTTTAAGGGCTAGAAATATAACAGAGAGTATAGTAGATAATAAAGGAAAAAGGAAAAGCTTAGGCAGGGGGTAGGAGGCCTGGGCAGGGACAGAGGAAAGAAAGACTTTCACAAATCACAAGAAAAATGGCACTGGCATTGTGCCTAAAAAAAGATAACGTGGAAAAGAGGCGATTGCAGCGATGGACTTAGCAAGTATATTTAGAGCAAGAATGAGAGGAAGAAAGAGGTGGCCTAATTAGAGGAGAGGGAGAAGGAGAGTGAGGGAGAGGGAGAAGGAGAGGGAACAAGAGTGCAAAGCAAGTGTCAGAAAAAAACAGAAAGGAATGAACCTAGGGAAATTAGCAAACATCTACGAAGCTAAGGATATATCCATCCTCACTCAGGCCACAATGCACCACAAGAAAGGTATGTTTTGGGTGATTTAGACATCCAAGAAATGCATCATTTCTTTTCCAGTTTCCATCACTCTTGAAACACAAACAACATATAAATGTCACTTTGGTAATCTAGATTTCTTTTATATAGTTACATGAGGAATTGAAAACTGTGTACTATCTACATATTCTGCATTGTCAATTATATGATATTGCCATACATCTACTTCTATATAATTTCTAAATCTGGGATGCGTCGTATATGTGCATATGTACGTTATGCATATTTCGTGTTCAGTGAACATTTTGAGAATTCTTTTAAGCTCCAAGAATTTTTGAACTCAATTGTTGGTTTTTTTTTTTAACTTTTTAAAAATCTTTATTTTTGAGAGAGAGACAGAGAGACAGAGAGACAGAGTGCAAGCAAGGGAGGAACAGAGAGAGAGGGAGACACAGAATCCAAAGCAGGCTCCAGGCTCTGAGCCATCAGCACAGAGCCCTATGCGGTGCTTGAACTTACCAACTGCTAGATCATGACCTGAGCCGAAGTCGGACACTTAACCGACTGAACCACCCAGTCGTCTTGAAGTTAATTATTTTATAAATGGGGAAGCAAGCTGAAATTTTCAAAAGATTTTGAGAGAACTGTACATTTTTTCTAAACTTGATATTATAACAAATTTATATACATAAGCTTACAAGAAGAAAACTCTATTGAGTTGTGTTTCCCATGCAAAGATCTTACTCACATGACTGTGCTTTCTATTTTGTTGATAATCACATTTCAGTTTAGGAATACTATGGGGGTGCCTGGGTGGCACAGTCAGTTAAGTCTCAGACTCTGGATTTCCCATCGGGTCGTGATCTCATGGTTTGTGAATTTGAACCCTTAGACCAGCTCTGCACTGACAATGTGGAGTCTACCTGGGATTCTCTCTCTCTCTCTCTCTCTCTCTCTCTCTCTCTCTCCCTCTCTCTCTGCTCCTGCACTGCTCATGCTCATGCTCTCTCTCTTTCTTTCAAAATAAATAAATAATCTTAACAACAACAACCAAAAGGTATACTAGAGCTCAGTTGTATAATCTTTCTAGACGGGCTTACAGAAGTATGAGATTTTGCCAGTCATTTCCTTCTTTCCATGCTTCCTTCTCTCTCTTCCTCACTCCCTTTTTCCTTCCCTTTTCTCTGCATGTACAGGGCCTGTTTGGATGGATTGCCCATTGGATAGATTGAACATTATTCTGAATATGAATTCTAATATGAACATAAATTATAACTTCATGGGCTAGATGGATAAGGACGTGATTTCCTCCAAGTAATCTTTAATGGTTCTCTAGAATGTTTAGTAATTTGTATCATTAAAGCAGATCTAGCCACATAGGTGTAGATATGTGTCCCCTTCAGGTTCAGGACCAGAAGTCTTTGCTTGATTCATTTGGATAATGTCTTGACAGTTTCTGTAATATGCTCCAACTTGACTTGTCTCATGAATGGTTATTTCCATTTGAGAAGCTGACTGAGGGCTTATTACAATTATTGAAAATCTTAGTAGAAATTTACCCGACAGATATGAGGCCACTTTTTGATGTATCTCCATCTCTGATTTCATTTATCTCTCAGAGACTGAAGACTAACATGGCAACAATTAAGATTCCTACCAAATGGTTGAGGATTATCATCTGCCATTTTTGTTTTCTTGGAAACTATTCTCTGCCTTCTGGAGAGTTTCCCTTTATCAGGTATTATATAGACCTAAAATAAAGAAGAAAAAGCTGAAAGAGATCATATGTATGTCCTAGACAGTGCACAATTTTTATTGATAAGGAGAATATTACATATATACATACAATATGTCCTTGAAAATTACTGAGGCTAATTCACATTTTCCATACTATTTTCCTCAAATAATTATGTATATACCCTATGAGATTTCAATTTAATGAATGACAGTATATACAGATTTCAGGTTTCAAATTCTCATTTTTTTGCTGTCACTATCTTTATTTCTACTATGTGATTAACAAAGAAAGGCTATTATTAGCGTGATGCAAATACAAGTAGAAAAATTATGGATTTATCATAAGCATAGCAAAAGGAATTTGAAATCACAAGATGTACTTTGAAGGAATATTTTCTTGGTTTCTGCAGGTTCCTGGACTTCAAATGTCATCCCTCAGAGAAGTCTTATTGTACTAGCAACTTAGAGTCATGGCACATTTTTGTGACTTTCTTGCTAATAGTGACTGATGTACAGAGAGTAACTCATTTTATAGTAAAACAAATAAGATATCAAACTTCTGCATTACAAGGAACAAAAAAAATTTAGCCAAAAACCAAATGTGCTTTTTGGAATTTGAATGATTTTAAATTATGTCAGATTACTTTAAAATCAAGAGCAGAAGAGGTCTCCTGCCAGATGGGAACTCATATGTGAAAGCACTATTCTGGAGATGAGGGCCAGGGTAAGAGAGACTTACAGGAAAAAAATATTAGTGGGGTAACTGCAATTCAGGTACCAAATACTGTATTCTTAAAATTTATTTTTAACATTTATTTATTTTTGAAAGACAGACAGAGCACAAACGGGGGAGGGGCAGACACAAGCACACGCACACACACACACACACACACACACACAGAATCTGAAGCAGGCTCCAGGGTCTGAGCTGTCAGCACAAAGCCTGATGCGAGGCTTGAACACATGAACCGTGAGATCATGACCTGAGCCGAAGTCGGATGCTTAACCAACTGAGCCACCCAAGTACCCCACTAAATACTGTATTCTAAGAATTGATTCTGCCCTTTTAGATAAATAGTAAATTATGAGTAAATAATAAATTCAAGAAATATGAAATATATTTTCTTTGCTTAATTTAGGAAACAAAAGCAAATTGTCCTTTCTGTCTTGAAGAATTTAAAAGATAATTAAGAAGTATCCATCTATGGAAGTTAGACACGTAGGTTTGAGATCAAGGGTAAAATCAGGAGAAAATTCTACTTCTAAATCTGCCATGACTTGCTATATGATCTTGGACAAGTCATTTAAACCTTTTTGTGCTAGAATGCTCATTATAGAATGAAGATAACATCTGTCATTTCTAGGTTTGGTTTTGTTTTTAGAATAAAGTATAAAAAAGGTAATAACTACTTTGTGAAATGTGTGTATAGTAAAAGTATCGGTAGAAGCACATTTTTTATGTTTTTGGTAGTCACCGAGGTATTTTGAAATTAAGTTGTTGCTCTTGAAACATTAACACTGTAATGATTAAATATACCTTTTAAAAAATAAAATTCAGTATTAAATATAAACAGCTCTAAATTCTAAACACCTTAAAATCATAAAAAAAGTTGCACAGAAGTACAACTATTTAAAATTAAGATTTTTAAAAAGGGAGGGGGAGAGAAAAGGAAATAAGGAGTAAACATCGAAGTAAAAATATCATTGCTAATAACATTTTAGAACTGCAAAATATTTTTGTGTTGCTTAAAACCTAAGCTTACAAATATAAAAAGTATATGAAAATAGATGGAGGCCTTTAATTGAAAATATGTTTTCACTATAAAATGATTCAGATTACTTGAACAAATGTGTTCACTACAGATTTATATTTGATTTTGCATTTCACCTTTAAAATATATCCCAATCGTACTGCATGAGATAGGACCATACAGTATGCTAAAAACCTCGAAGACTGCTACAAATTACACAAAAATGCAGAAAAATCAGAGAATGGTTTCCTTTGATCAGAGAATGATTTTCTCAGGTTCTGAGGGCTCTTCTAGTCTAACTTCCAGTGTGATTAGAGAATCTCTTTCACAAGGGCTCTTGAGCACTGATGATCCAGGCTCTGCCCAGACACACACCCAGTGAGGGAGGCTCACGTTCTCATGTGGCCGTGTTTTTGTCACAATTTTTGAGATCCACTTTTCATGATTGGGATAATGGATATCTACTGATGACAAGTTTGCCTCATACTAATGCTTTTGGAAAATTAGATCATTCTAGACTTTTTTGGAAACACATTCAATTACATTTGAAAATCAGTTGTAACATGGATGTGGGGGTGTCAAACACAGCAAATCATGCCCATGGATCCAAACACCTAGTAGCTCATAGGCTATAAGGAGAAAGACTCAAAGAGTTATAACACAATGTAATTGGGGCAACAACAGAAGTATGAACATATTACAGAAGCAGCACAGACGTTTAATAGGTTTAAAGGAGGGGTCTTATAACAGGAGAGGCTTCACTGAGCAACTGATAACTGAAATGCACAGTGAGGAGGAAAGAAATGTAAGGTAGAAGAAAAATGACATGCATAGGTACTGAGCTCCAAACAACATAATATGTGTGGGAAATTGCAAGAGGGGCCAAATTAAAGTCCTCCTTCATTTATTTTTTTATTGGTTTTATTAACAACTTTATTGAGATATATTTGATATACAAAAACACTGCATATATTTATTTTTTTAGAAGAGAGAGAGAGTTCATGCGCACACGTGAGCGAGCGGGGGAGGCATAGAAAGAGAGGGAGAGAATCTTAAGCAGGCTTCACGCTCAGCTCAGCTTAGAACCTGACAAGGGGGCTTGATCCCACGAATGCCCCCCCAAGTGCCCCAAAACTGCATACATTTACTGTTTACAATTTAATGAGTCCAGATATATGCACAGACCTATTAAAACATCACCACAATCAAGTTAATAAACAGTATCACCTGCAAAATGCCCTTATGTCCCTTTTTTTTTTGGTTTTGTTTCGCTCTTGTTTTTGTCGTAAGAACACCAAACATGAGATCTACTCTAAAATTTTTAAGCACATTTCACAGTATTGTTAATATAGGCTCTTTGTTGTTTGGCTGATTTCTAGAAGTTTTTCATCTGTATAACTGAGACTTTCCACCATTCTACTGTCTGCTTCTATGAGTTTGACTATTTTAGATACTTCATATCAGTGGAAACATGCAGTATTTGCCCATTTGTGATTGGCTTCTTTCCCATAGCTCTAGGTTCATTTATGCTTCTTGCATGTAAATCTAACTCATCTCTGGTTGTTGAATTCTGTCTCCTTGGATGACTTATTAATCCATTTTTCAAATAAATATTGGGTGTCATCCATGTTACAATCCCTATTGTAAGTGCTAAGCATAGAGGAATGAACAAAATTGGCACAAATCTCAGCTCTACTGAAACTGACATTCAGGTGGTGGGGAGGGGGGGGTAGGCAACGAATAGGACAAATGCATGAGATATATAGAATGTTAATGATTTTAAATGCTAAGGAAAGCATGTAAAGGAAAGGAAGATCGGAAATCTGAGGGAAGAAGAAAGGTGTTACAAATTTAGGATGGGTGGTCAAATAAGTCTCACCAAGTAAAGGAAACAATGAACCATTTGGCCTTTTGGGATTGATTATATCAGGTAGAAGGGATAGGAGATGTCTGGAGGAAAAAGTATGCCTGGTGTGTTCAAGGAACAGGAGGAAGACAAGTGGAATTAGCAAGGGGGAGATTAGGATGAGATCAGAGAAAAAATGGTAGTTTTATATGTCACTGCAATAAATTTGGCATCTTACTTTGGAAGGCCCCCGAAGGATTTTGAGTAGAGAAATGACATGAGTGACTTATAACGGGGTCATTTTGGCTGCTTCATGGAGAATAGACCAAAGCTGCTCATAAGCAAAAGGAAAAAGACAGGGTGAGGTTTTTGTTTTTGTTTTTGTTGTTGTTGTTGTTGTTATTTTGTTTTGTTTTGTTTTGTTTTGAGGGAAGGGAAGTTGCTATTGCAGATATTGGTGGTTTAGACCAGGATGGTAGCAAAGGAAATGGTGAAAATCACTTCCTTCTAGATAATTTTGAAAGTAGAACAGGCTAGGGCACCTGGGTGGCTCAGTCGGTTAAGCATCTGACTCTTGATTTTGACTCAGGTCATTATCTCACAGTTCCTGGGTTCAACCCCCATGTTGGGCTCTGCATTGACAGTGTCTCCCTCTCTCTTTGTCTCTCTCTCAATCTCAAAAATAAATAGATAAACATTAAAAAAAGAAGAAGAAAGTAGAACAGGCAGGATTAGCTGAAGGATTGGATGCAGAATATGAAAGAAAGTCTTGGGTGACTTTAGGATTTTGGGCCTGAACAACTAAAAGAATGGTTGCCATTTACTTAAATGGGGAAGAAGAGCGAGTTAAGGAGAAAATATCAGGAGCTTTAAAATTTTAGGGACCAAGTGAATATTCAAGAAAAAATGCTAACTAGGCAGTTTGACATATAACTCTGGAGTTCTGGGAAAAGATATGGACCAGAAATACAACGTTGAGAGTCAGCCTATAGTAAAACCAGCGAACTATGTAATTATCAAGAGAATGAGTGTAGAGAGAATATAGAAGTGATCCAAGGACTGAGCCAGGGAACTTCAGCATTTAGACTTTGGAGAGGTGATGTGAAACCAGTAAAGGAAAATACAGAGTGGTCAGTGAACGGTGGAAAAGCTGATGTGGTGTGGGTAGTTTCCTGAAAATCTAGTGAGGACTGTGTTCAAAAAGGAGAGAGAACACATTTCTTTCAAATGCTCTCATGGGTCAAGATGAGAATTGATAACCAACAAACAGATTGAGCAACATAAAAGTCATTAGTGATCTTGACAAAGCAGGGGTGGTGGTGGTGGGAGTGATGGGAAGGAGAAGTTTAATTAGAATGAGATTTGGAGACAATAGAAGAAGATCACATGGGGGAAGTGAATATAAACAGTTATTTTCCCCCCTGAGATCTGCTACGGAGAAAGGAGAGAAATGGGGATGGTAAATGAAATGAAAATGAGTTTTTTGTGTTTTTTTTTTTTTTTTTTTTTTTTTTGAGGCTGGAAAAAACTTATGTAGATGGGAAAAAGCTAATAGAAAAAGGACAAATAGATCCCCAGGAGAGAGATGGGGAAATTGCTAGAGCAACATTTTTAAGTAGGCAAGAAGGGACAGACTTCAATAGACAAGGAAGTAGAGGGGGTGGCCATGTTAAAAGAGAATTCTTCATGTGTCTCTGGCATTTCTGTATCTTGTTAGCAAAGGCACTTATTGCCTTTTTGTTCTACACTATCTTTTCAAGGCTGTTTGTTTGGCAAATAGCCTTGGTAATTGGAGATAGAATCTCTCTCCTTTAGAGAGAAGATGGGTTTGCTTCTGTCCAGTACAATGAAGATAGTGTCTCATCCCATTATAAAATATCTCGGTTTCCTAAGCTCAGAGTTCTTCTTCTGTAATGCAACTGACTACAGGGGCAGATGTTCCTTGATCATCATAACATTGCCTGTGCGAATTAAGACTTAGGGAACATTATTGATTTGAGTTTTCCAGAGAAAAAGAACCGAAGAGATTTTCTATATACATATATAAAATTTACTCTAAGAAATTGGCTCACGTGGTTGATGGAGGTTGAGAAGTTCAAGATCTGCAGCTAGCGAACTAGAGACACAGGAGAACTAGGTATAGTTATAGTCTGAGTCTGAAGGCCTGAGGACCAGAAGAGCTGATGGTATAAGTTCCAGTCCAAGTCTGAGTGTACAGGTAGGAGAAGCCCAATGTCCACACTCAAAATTAGGCAGAGAGAGAAACTTCTTTCTTACACAGCCTTTTTATTCTGTTCAGGTCCTCAGTGATTGGATGAAGACTACCCATTTTGGAGAGGTCATTTTGCTTTAGTCAATCTATAGATTCAAGTGTTAATCTCATTTAGCAACACCCTCACAGACACACCCAGAAATCATGCATAACTAAATATCTGTTATAGCTCAGGCTCCTATAGAAGAATGCTGTAGATTTTCTGGCTTAAACAGCACATATTTATGTCTTACCCAGTTCTGGAGGCTGAAAGTCTCAGATTAGGGTGCGAGCATAGTCAAATTTTTGGAGGGCTCTCTTCCTGGTCTTCCTTGCTGGGTACTTGGAGAGATAGGGGTGGAGGTTGGAGGCCTGTATCTCCTCTTTTTTTTTTTTTTTTTTTTCCCAAATATTTATTTGTGTGAGAGAGAAAGAGCATGCAAGTACGGAAGGGGCAGGGAGAAAGGGTGACAGAGAATCAAAGAGGGCTCTGTGCTGACAGCAGAGTGCCTGATGTAGGGCTTGAATTCACAAACTGGGAGATCATGATCCGGGCTTAAGTCCGACACTTAACTGACTGAGCCACCCAGGTGCCCGTCTCCTCATCTTTTTATAAGTGCATTAATTATATTGTGAGGACCCCATCCCAATAATATAACCTAACCCTGATTACCTCCCAAAGGCCCCACCTCTAAATACCATTATATTGGAAATTAGGGTTTCAACATACGCATTTTAGGGGATCACAAGCGTTCATCCATAGCATCTGGACACCCATGGGCCAGCCAAGTTAACACAGAAAATCACATCACAGGAACCATTACAGACAAATAACCATACTTTTACTACTGCGATTTCTATGAGTAATGAACCATCCTTTGTATCCAACCCAGGACTCTCATGACTTTTGGTATCACCCATGAAACTGTGGCAAGCTAACTTTTAAGCTTGCAGGTGGAGTAAAAGCTCACACCCTTCATAAATCTTGATAGGCTACAGCTAGGAACCTAGGCCCTTCTCCATGTTAGCAGAAGGGTGGGTAGAAGTGATGGGCTCAGATACAGGTGGGTGGCTGCAATGGCTTCACTTTTCTCAATGAAATTAAAAGCAAAGTCATAGTGAGGATGGGAGAGAAAGCACTGATGTTGGAAAACAAAAATCTTTGTAAAACACTTGTTAGGGAGAGAGTAGGAATGGACAAGGGAAATATGATCCTGGCTGGTATTAAGGGCTACTTGCTCATGAACTTAAAGTGAGATTAGATAGCCTGGCTGTAACTAGTTTAGCTGCATTCATGTTTCAATTCAGGCATAGGGTTAGCTGTAGAGGGTTGAAGTTCAGTCAAGGAAGCCAGGGAGAGGCAAGAGAGCTAAGAGTCTAGGCAAGAGAATGGTTGTAATGAATGAATCATGGAATTTAAACTGGCTAAGGAGAGTAGTGAGGGCATCAGGGCAGAGTGGGGGCAGTGGAAGGTGGTAGGATTGATGGATTGCAGATCTCATTCTCAGAGCAATCTAAAAGACTTTGGACTTGTGGTACTAGCAGAAGTGAGCTGAAAAGATTATTCTGGTTATCTATCATATTAGCTATTCCTCCTAGCATGTGTCATCTAAATTATATTATTTTTTCACATCTTGATTTTTTTCTAAGTACTTTGCTCAAATCAAGATGGTAGTATGTACTCCATTCTCTTAATGTCAGAGTGACGTTATTAAAAACACAAATCAAGTCCGCGGTGCAAGTTATTTTTACAAAAGTCATTCGTGGTTCCTGATGATCACTACACGCTTTTCATTATATTTACATTTCTTTTCAAATGTTCGCTCAGAATACCTCTTTTAGAATGTTCCTGATCATTGATATTAGCCTCACAGATCTATTATTTGTAGAATTTGTATGTTCCAGATCGATGGCTTTCAAATGTTTTTGATAATGCACCCCTTGCAGCAAAATATTTTTATGAATCTGTATCCATATATATGCTTAATTATGCATAAATTATGTTCTTATATTAAAATATAAATATAATCATATACAAATATGATAACTATATTACAAAACTTGACCAATTATAGGAATTGAAAAAGAATGAATTTGGATGCAGCTTACTTTATTTATTTCCTTTTTCTTTCGGTGTGAAAATTTTTTCTCATTTAATTTTAGTAATTATAGTCAATATTAATACTGTCAATTATAATAGTTTAGTGATAGCAGCATGATTGTATTAGACCTGATGAGATTGTCATTGACTTTTAACTCATAAATAGCTGATAAGAAATTTGCCCAAGGGGGAAGAGAGATCTTAGCGCTGCCATTTTCTAAATGTTTAGGTGTACTTGTGTTAATAGAATTGCCTTTGATCCATGGCTCCTTTGTAAGAGTCTTTCTGAATTTCTTGTTCATTTTGTGAGGGTGAAGTTTCACTTCATTTTGTGAGGGTGAATTTCATTAAAACTGATCAATGTAATCTGTAAATCTGCTTAACTGGTGCAATTAAACTGCAATAGTTCAAATATGAGCAAAGGCCACTTGTCTTATTGAACTTCCACTGTGCCATAAGGATATCTTGATAAACCATACAGTATATATGATGTTCTCACAACTGAGCTTAGTGAGGATGGCCTTGCCAATCTGTATGTTAAACCATAGTACAGCTTCGTGTCTTTCTCATTTCTAGCTAAAAAAATAATAGAAGAAAAAGTCTAGGATTTTATTTTCAACCTTAGTGGATTGTCTTAATTTTCCCCTACTAAAGAGACTACTGTCTTTGTCTATTTGCCACCGCTATCAGAAAAACTAATATATGGGGTGCCTGGGTGGCTCAGTCAGTTAAGCGTCCAACTTCGGCTCAGGTCATGATCTCACGGTGTGTGAGTTCAAGCCCCGCGTCCGGCTCTGTGCTGACAGCTCAGAGCCTGGAGCCTACTTCCAATTCTGTGTCTCTTCCTCTCTCTGCCCCTCCCCAACTTGTGCTCTGTCTCTCAAAAAATAAATAAATGTAAAAAAAATTTAAAAAAAAGAAAAACTAATATGTATCATGTGCTCAATATATATTTCATGAATGAATAAACCCATAAACTCCCCTGCTTAAAAAATTAGGAACCTCCTTGTTTCCAAGATTTTGATCCATCTTTGTGTTTTACGGTTTTGTATATATTTCTCACAGTAGTTATAGAATCACATTTGCTTGCCATCTTCCTGAAAGAGATTATGGTTAAATCTCAACTTATATAGCACTTACTTTGAAAAGTTTCTAAATGGTCTCCTCTTATATGTGATATCTGGCCACGCTTGTGTGTTTTTCACCATATGATCCTAACATATTTTCCTTTTAATATTTTTAAAGCAATATATATAGCATATATATGAAATATTTTAACATAGTGTGTGCTAAAAATCAAGTTCCATATCCATAAGTCTATGTCAGTTTGCTTATTGTGACTTCCAGAAACAAAGTTATAGGTACTTTTTTTTTTCTTTCTGATTTCCCTAATTCTGACTCCAGTCAGAAACTCTAGGCCTATCTGAAAAACGGACAGCTATGAACCGACATTCTTCTGGCACTACTTTGCCATCACAGGAAAGAATTTAATTGACGTAAAGAACCTATGATGGATACTTATTCAGTAAACGGTGTCTGGTCATTGAAATTCCTCATGTTCCTGAAACTTCATTCCCTCCTGTGTGTCCCTCACTTCATTCATATTTGCTAAAGATGTGAGGATTCTCTGTGTGTAACTTCCTTACTCCCTTTACTGTGGTTTGTATCTCTCCCCTTCAATACCTGCAGACATCTTTGGAGTCCGTTTTTCCTTGAATGTATTTGTTGTCTTAGATAACTTTGAAGTCTCTCATAGAGAAGAAAAGAAATAAAACCGAGGATGCTTTTAGGTGATTCCAACTTTTTCTCTTTCCTCATGCTATTGTGTTTTTCTTCCTTTTTCTTCTGTTAAAAGAATGGCTTCTTACCATCCTCACTCTTCCTTCACAATCACCGTGCAGACTCAAAATTATTTGCTCTGTTATATAATGTCTCTGTGCTCTCCACTGATGACAACGAGAGGCTTGTCTGTCAGCATATATGGGGCAAATGTAGCAGGATCTTTTCCTAAAACTTTTATTTTGTTTAAAGAAAAAATAAATTTCCCCTAGTTGTCAGAAACTTGGGAGCTCTTTTAGTCCTACAAAAATACAACTTAGATTGCAAAAGAATTTATAAGTCAACACTTCTAGGCATCTCAACGTTTTTTTAATGCAACGGTTAAGTGATGGCAGGAGAACTTGGAGGCAGGTCTTTGAATGGATCTGTTTGAGAATTCCTGCACTTTATCTCCACATGTGGTCACTCAAGTTTTCTGAAGTTCCATTAGTTGAAAATGTACTTAAACTCATTCTCTACTCCCAACCAAGTATACTCCTTAACAAATTGTGCATGTATCCACTGAGAAGATATTTTAAAAAATTGGAAAAATGAGGATGAACTTTTAAAATGTGGGCTTTCATTTTAATTTATTGAAGTGTCAGGATTACCAGATTCAAATCCAAAAGGAATTAATTAGTAATAGTAACAGAAAGTTAGTCTGGACTATTTCTTTAAAAAAATAAAATTTGGAGTTTAGTTTTTGAATACAGTAGTAATGCATGTTGACCATATTTGGAAAATATGGAAAAGAAGAGGAGAATTTCCCCTTATTACTAGATAGTCCTGATAGAATTTTTCTGTGTTCTTAAAAAGCTCATGTAGCTTGAGAAATTTGAGTTTAATTTTTGGCACCTTATCTCATTTCTTTAGAGGTTATTGGTTTATTTAGGTTTGTGTCCTTAGATGTTAGTAGTTTTTAAAAATCTTCTTAGGAACTTATTGTTTTTATAGAAAATTTCATATTTTTATTTATTGCTCTAACTGTAGTTAACTTATTTTCTGATTTGGGGGGAGTATTTTTTCTTTCATTTGCCTGCTCATTTGTGTGTGGGACATCTTCAGTGTCAAGGTTTCTTTTTTCAAATGGATACATTTCTGCTTTATTATATGACCTTCTTTTGTTTATTGTGAAATTACATTTATTTTGTCCCTCAACCTCCCAGCCCATGCCATTGACTTAAATGCTAAGTTCATTGAGTTTTCATCTTCCCTATTAAATAATGAGAACATTTTAGGGTCATTAATTCTAACCACAGCTTTGACTGCATCCTTTAAGTTTTGTGATGGAGCTTTTCTCATGTTGCTATTTTGCGTGTAGTCTCTAACAGTAGCGGTGATTTCTTCTGTCTCCACCAGATTTCTGTAAGGAGTGTGGAGTGGGCAGCACTCCCTAATCACTGAGGCGCTACTCTCTAGAAGCTATCATACCACCGAGTGAAGTAGTCAGACTACAATACCATCTCCCTCTAAGGAGGGCCATCTTCCTCCATGACAGTGCTTCCCGCAATTCTCCACAACATAGAAAGCACAGACAATAATAATATAATAATACAGCCCAATAGGGTAAACAGTTGAGGCTGCTTCTAGCTGTACTGTCTAGTTTAGGCGCTTTGGGGCCCGGGACCTGCTCAGTTGCCCTCAGCGCTAAGAGACAAGGATTCCTGGTATACCTGAAACCTATTCTTGCTACCTCAGTTGGGAATTTCTACTCTGAGAGACTGTTAAGATGGCTTTCATCATTGTTTTTTAATTGTTTACCTCAGACAATGTCAGAAGTCCAAGCCTCCACACCTGCTATCAACTAATCAAAAAAAAAGAGGTTTAATTTACATCCAGTAAAGTTCTTCCCTTTTAGTGTGCAGTTTAATGAGATTTGACAACCACCTACAGTCATGTAGCTACCAATGCAATAGAGATATAGAACAATTTCATCACTCCAAGAAATTCCCGTGTACCCTTTGTTATCTGCTCCTCCTTTACTCCAGACCCTAGGCAACTACTGGTCTGTTTTGTGTACCCTGTAACTATGCCTTTCCAGAATATCATGGAATGATATGGAATCAGGCATTGTGCATTCCTTTGAATCTGGTTTCTTCCACTTAGCATAATACATTTGAGATTCATGCACGTTGCCACATATACCAATCATTACTTTGTTCCTCTCTTATGGTGGCGGAGTATTCTGTTATTTGGATGTATCTCATGCAGTGGCCGGCTAAAGGACATATGAGTTGTTTCTGAGTTTTAGTAATTAGGAATAAAGCTGCTCTAACAATTTGTGTACGTTTTTTGTTTGTTTGTTTTTGGGTGAACATAGTTTTTATTTCTCTTTGATAAATGCACAGAAAATAGTGCTGCTACCCAATTAACAATGATTCATATGTAGCTATGAATATTGTGTGAACACAAATTCATCCTTAAATGGACATTCATTGTAGCACAGAAACCCTACTATGATGCTCTAGAAGTTTATGTTCCAACTCTTTAAGCCTCCCAATTTCCCCAGCCTAAATTTCCGATGGAGACCTTACTTTATTTCTCATCGAAAAAACAGAAACTAATAGACTTAAAATCCATCATGTTCCCACCACAACCTAAAACTCTGTTTACCTCTGAACCCATTTCCTCTTACTTTTCTCCTGTAAAAAAAAGAAGCAGTTCCCTGCATCTATCTTTGGTTTATTACAAAAGGGTTTATTACAAGGCTGCTTTTATTTCTCTAACAGATATTTACACACACCCCCCCCCCAATTAAATTAGGTTTTCACTCCTAATACCCAATTGAAACTACTTTTGGCAAAGCCACCAATGTCCTTCATGTTGCTAAATTCAACAAATTGTTATTCAGTCTTCATCTGACTCTTGTCTCTTGTGTATTTGTCTGATTGCCACTTTCTTTTGTTTTATTTTAAAGTCATTTGTTGCTAAAGATGGGATATTTAATAGAGTCAAATTTAATTATTTCACGGCATGTGGAGCAGTCCAAGAGTATAATGTAGTGTTTTCCATTTTTCAGTTTCAGTTGACTCTGTTATTATCTTCTCCCCCAACTTTCAAGCCTACAGGAAAGTTTCAAGAATAGTGAAAAGAACACTCACATACCCTTCACTTTGATTATACAGTTGTTAACAATTTGCCGAATTTATTTGTCTCTCTCTAAATGTGTCTCTACAGAGATCAGTATCATTCTATATTTCTATAATGCTTAAAACCACATATTTTGTCTGTATTATATCTTAGAATATTGATAGTTCAAGCTTGTATGTTTAGGACTAGGATCAATTTCAAGTTGACTTTGGTGGAATTGTGAAGTAAGGGTGGAGTTTTTTGTTTTTTCCTAAGATTTTTTTTAACAGCACTTTTAGGTTCACGGCAAAATTGAGAGGAAGGTACAAGATTTCCCATATACACCATGCTCTCATATATGCAGAGCCTGTTCCGTTATCAATATTCCTCACCAGAGTGGTACGGCTGTTACAACTTATAAATCTATACTGACACATCATTATCACCCAAAGATCATAGTTTACATGAGGGTTTACTCTTGGTATTGTTATTTTATGGATTTTGACAAATCTATAATGACATATAGCAACCATTATGGTACCATACAGAGAGGTTTCACTGCCCTAAAAATCCTCTGTGCTCTGCCTTTCATCCCTACCTCTCCCTAACCCCTGACAAACACTATTTTTTTTTTTTTTTTTACTGTCTCCATAATTCAGCTTTTTCCATACTGTCATATATTTGGAATCATAGAAGATGTGGCCTTTTCAGATTGGCTTCTTTCACTTAGTAATGTACATTTGTGTTTCCTCCATGTCTGTTTATAGCTTGATAGCTCATTTCTTTTTAGCACTGAATAATATTCCATTGTCTAAATATACCAGAATTTATTTATCCATTTACTTACTGAAAGACATCTTGGTTGCTTCCAAGATTTGGCAATTATGAACAAAGCTGTTATAAACATCCATGTGCAGATTTTTGTGCGGACAGAAGTTTTCTATTCCTTTGGGTAAATACTAAAGGAGTGTGACTGCTGGATCGTATGGTGAGAGTATGTTTAGTTTTGTGTTTTGTGGGAAACTACCAAATTGTCTTCCAAAGTGGCTATATGATTTTTCATTCCTACTAGTAATAAACGAGAATTCTTGTTGCTTCAAATGCCTAACAGCATTTGGTGATGTCAGTGTTCTGGATTTTGGCCATTCTAATAGATAAGTAATGTTTGTTTTAGTTTGCGTTTCCCTGATGATGACATATCAAGTGGAGCACCTTTTCATATGCTTATTTGTTATCTGTATATCTTTGGTGAGGTGTCTGTTAAGGTCATTTGTTTTCTTATTGTTGAATTTTAAAAGTTCTTTGTGTATTTTGGACAACAGTCCCTTATCAGATATATCTTTCCCATACATTTTGTCCCAGTCTGTGACTTGTCTTTTCAAGGTCTCTTGATCTGGTCTCTCACAGAGTAGAAAATTTGAATTTTGATAAAATCCAATTCCTAATCCATATACCTTCCATTTCCTTATCTTGTCTTATTGCATCTTCTAGGATGTCTAGTAAAATGTTGTAAAGCAGTGTTGAGAGGGAAAATCTTTGCTTGTTCCTGAACTTACTAGGAAAGTTTAAAATTTTGTCACCATTAAGTATGGTGTTAGCTGTAGGAGAGATGGCTACTAAATGCAATGTAATGCCCTGGGCTAGTTCCTATAATACAAAAAAAAGGTATTATGGAAAACTGAGAAATTTGAATAAAGCATAAATATTATTTAATTCTAAAGTGTCAATATTATTTCATTAATTACAACAAATATACCATGCTAATATCAGATGTTAATAAAAGAAGATACTGAGCATGAAATATATGGGAACTCTCTATACTATCTTCTTAATAATTCTGTGAATGTAAACCCACCTTAAATAAAAAGTTCATTTCAAATAAGAGCAAGATTTGAGAATCTGGAATGTGTGAATTGAACTCAATGTAGGCTATAAAGCTATATTAACCAACACAGTATGTATTGGCATTAAGATAGACACATAAAGCAATGAAAAAAAAATAGAGTATCCAGAAATCTACTCATACTAATGTGGCCAATTTATTTTCAACAAATGTGATAAGGAAGAAAGAATATTTTTTTAAGTTGTTTTTTTTTAATGTTTATTTATTTTTGAGAGAGAGACAGTGAGCAGGGGAGGAGCAGAGAGAGAGGGAGACACAGAATCCAAAGCAGGCTCCAGGCTGTGATCTGTCAGCACAGAGACTGATGTGGGGCTCTAATTCACAAACTGTGAGCTGAAGTTGGATGCTTAACCGGCTGAGCCTCCTGAAAGAATAATTTTTTAACCAACGGTAATGGAAAAATTAAATATCCAAATGCACAAAAATGACCTTAGAAAACAAGGGTTAGAGAAGAAATCTCAAGAGAAGTTTAAAAAATTTTGAAGTAAATGAAAATGGAAACACAACTTACCAGAATTTGGGGGATGCAACAAACGTAGTGCTTACAGGAAAATATATAGTAATGAATATATTCATTAGAAAAGAAGGAAAATCTAAAATAAATCATCTAATCATCCACCTTAGAAAACCAGAAAGAGTAAAGTAAAGCCAAAATAAGCAGAATACAACATATAAAAAAATTAGAGCAGATCAATGAAATTGAAAACAGAAAATCAATAGAGAAAAGTCAATAGAACTAAAGCTGGTACTTTGAAAATATTAATGAAATCAGTAAGCCTCTAGCTAGGGAAACTAAGAAAAAAACAAGAGAAGACAAAAATTACTATCGTCAAAAATGAAAGAGGGGACATCACTACAGATGCCATGAACATTAAAGGGATAATAAAATAATACTATGAACAACTCAATGCCCACAAATTTAATAGCCTATATGAAATGAATTAATTCCTTAAAGCACACACTCTGCCAGAACTCAAACAAGAAGAAATGCATAATCTGGATAGGCCTATACCAAATAAGTAAATTCAATCAATGATTGATAATCTTCCAAACAAAAAGCACCAGACCCAGATGGGATTACTGGTGAGTTCTACAAAACATTTAAGAAGATGTTATAGTATTTATCTTCAATCTCTTTTAGAATATAGGAGCAGAAGGAATACTTCCTAATTCATCCTATTAGCTAGCATTACACTAATAGTAAAATCAGACAAAGATATTAAAAGAAAATAAAACTATAGACCAACATCTCTTATGAACATAGATGCAAAAATTCTCAACAAAGTAGCAAATAAAATCCAACCATGCATAGAAAGAATTATACACTATGGCCAAGGAGAATTTATACCAAGTATGCAAGTGTGGTTCAGCATTAAAAAAAAAGTTAATATAATCTATCAAATCAATAGGCTAGAGAAGAAAAATTACATTATTATGCCAATAGATGCACAAAAAGCATTTGAAAAAATCCAACATCTTTCACAATTTAAAACTTTCAGTAAATTATAGTAGAAGGGGAACCTTTTCAATTTGATAAAGAATATCTATAAGGAAGGGGTCTAGGATGGCAACAGAAAGTCAGCTTTTCTAATAGAAACACAAATGTATAGCCAAATGGATTATTCCCTATGAAAAAGATCTGAAAGGTAGATAAACTGCTCTCCACAACAAAGGATAAAAAGACCACTCGAAGATGAGTGGGAGAGGCAGAGAAATGGCCTTGTAAAAAATCCCGCCCCCAGTGTAGCACATGTTATAAGGAGGGATATCACCAGACAGGTACTTCTCCCCAGGAACAAGAATTTGGTGCCTCACATTGGGCACCCTGGTGCCTGAGATCTGCAGTGGAAAGACAAGCCCACCAACCTGTAGCTTGGAAAATCAGCAGGGCTGATACCTGGGAGTCTCAAAATACTATAATAATAGGTGGGATTTCCCTTCTGGAGGGTTTGTGTTCAGTCTCGCTCACTCAGAGACTTAGCAAAAAGCCAGAAGTTTGAAAAATGTCTCAATTATAGGTAGGGGAGATGAATTTGCTGATCTAGGGTCATCAGTTGGAGGGGTGGGAACAGTGGAGATACTTCCTGGAGATGGAGGTGCTGGTGGACATCTTTGTTCCATTCTCCACATAGTCTTCTAACACAGGTGCGTAAACTCAGGGGGGGCACACTCCTATCTCTTGCTGGGATGGGTGGAGCAACAGCTGCAGCACTTGCTGAGCTAGAGAGGGGAAGTAGTTGCAGTGAGCCCCTGCTCCCTGGCTGCGATAGGTAAGAACAATGGTTGCAGAGTTTTCCCATTTCCTACCTAAAGTCTGCACATGCAGGTGCTTATGACATTTCCCTGCCCCTGACTGGGGCTGGTGGGTGAGAGCAGTCATGGCATTTTCTACCTCCCATCCAAAAGCTGGCAAATGTGCACAGGCAAGTCACTCTCCCGTTGCATTGAGGTAGCCTATTTGGTTTCAGTCAAAACATCCTATTCCTACTTTTATTGAAGCTGATGAGAATACCCTACCAATACACTTTCTTGCTACCTTACTAAAGCCAGGGGGCATGTGCAATCCACTCAGGATATGCCCCTTGATTGCCCAGCCCTGGTGGCCAAGAGGGCTGGCATTCTAGAATTCCTCAGGACTGGAACAATTGAAAAGACTTTTTGTCAGACCACTACCCCCAGGGCACTGCACAACAGAAGACTGAAAGAGAACCTCAGTCTTCCTGTGAAAAAGGCTTATTTATTTAGCCTAAAGGTACAGCCTAAGGAAGAGGTTTCAGGTTTCCCACACATCTAGAGACTAAGGAAGTGTTCCCAGGGAACAGAAGCAGGGAGATATACTTGCTTCACCTCGCTGCAGCTTGATGAGACTTCTCAGAAAGGAGCTTATATACTCATCTGGAACCCCAATTTTTGCAACTACCGACTAGGTAACCCCTCCAGATCTCCTGGTTTAGAGGACAGCAAGGATTATAACTGTGGCCCCAAAGGACTGAACATACTTGCATACTCTAAAAGCTGTTGCCTGAGGGTCTGGCTTCCAATCAGCATGGAACTAGGTGCTAAATGAGGTTCCTCCCCTTAGAACACTGACAGGTCTTAGCACACCTTAAAACAATGGGGCCATAACAAGAATAATCAAGCAGTTTAGACAATCACAAAGGTTTGAGAGACAACCAAAAGCTAGGACAAGTTTGAGTATATCACCAAACAAGGCTACTCCTTCAAGCCTGAGAGAGGTAACTATTTCACCTAATATAGAAACAAATACAAAGAGTCAAGCAAAATGATGAAAGAGAAATATTTAAAAGAAAAAAAGAATAAGACAAAACCTCAAAAATAGATCTTAATGATATAAGATCAAGTATAAGTAATCTACCTGATAAAGAACTCATAGTAATGGTTGTAAAGATATGCACTGAACTCAATAGAAGAATGGATGAACACAGTGAGAACTTCGACAAAGAGATAGAAAACATAAGAAGGTATCAGAAGTCACAGAGCTAAAGATTATAATAACTGAACTCTAAAATAAACTGGAGGGTCTAAGAGCAGAATAGATGCAGTGGAAGAAGGAATCAGCATGCTGGGAGATAAAGCAATGGAACTCACCCAAACAGCACAACAACAACAAAAAAGGAAGCTAACTTAAGAGACCTCTAGAACAACATCAAATGGGATAATTTTCACATCATAGGGGTCCCAGAAGGAGAAGAGAGAGACAAAGGGTAAAAGAAGTTATGAAACAATAATGGCTGAGAATTTCTCTAACCTAGGGATGGAAACAGACATCCAGGTCATGAGTGCTCCAAATAAAATAACCCAAAAAGAGCCACACCAAGACACATTAAATTAAGATGTCAAAACATCTTAATTATGTCTTTAAAGACAGAATCTTAAAAGCAGCAAGAGAAAAAACAACGCCATCATGTAAAAGGGGGAAACCCCAAAGGCTATCAGCAGATTTCTCGCAGAAACTTTGTAAACCAGAAGGGAGTGGCATAATATATACAAAGTGCTAAAAGAAAAAAAAAATCCAAAAAACAAACAAAAAAACCACTTTTTTTTTAACATAGTTTATTGTATATTATATATGAACCACATCTTCTTTATCCATTCATCAGTTGATGTACATTTAGGCTCTTTTCATAATTTGGCTATTGTGAAAGCACTGCTATAAACATTGGGGTACACATGCCCCAATGAATTGGCACTCCTGCATCCCTTGGGTAAATTAGTAGTAGTGCTATTGCTGGGTCATAGGATAGTTCCATTTTTAATTTTTTGAGGAAACTCCACACTGTTTTCCAGAGCAGCTGCACCAGTTTGCATTCCCACCAACAGTGCAAGAGGGTTCCTGTTTCTCCACATCCTCACCAGCATCTGTAGCTTCCTGAGTTGTTAATTTTAGCTACTCTGAGCAGTGTGAAGTGGTATCTCAGTGTGGCTTTGATTTTGTATTTCTCTGGTGATGAGTGATGAGCATCTTTTCATGTGTCTGTTGGCCCTCTGGATGTCTTCTCTGTAAAAGTGTCTATTCATGTCTTCTGCCCATTTCCTCACTGGATTATTTGTTTTTTGGGCATTGAGTTTGGTAAATTCTTTATAGATTTTGGGTACTAACCCTTTATCCGATATGTCATTTGCAAATATCTTTTCCCATTCCGCCAGTTGCCTTTTAGTTTTGTTGATTGTTTCCTTCGCAGTGCAGAAGCTTTTTATCTTGATGAAGTCCCAATAGTTCATTTTTGCTAAAACAACAACAACAACAACAACAAACAAAAAACAAAAAAACCCCACCTTTTAACTAAGAATACCCTACCTGGCAAGGTTATCATTCATATTTGAAGCAGAGGTAAAGAGTTTTCCAGACAAGAAAAACTAAAGAACCAAAGGAATTCATCATTGCTAAACTGGCTTTACAAAAAATATCAAAGGGACCATACTACCCCCACACTCTTCCAAAAAGTTGAAGAGAAGGGAAAGGTTTCAATCTCATTTTATGAGGCCAGCATTACCCTGATACTAAAACCAGACAAGGACACTCCCTGCCACACACACATTATAGCTAGTAACTCTGTTGAACATAGATGCAAAAATCCTTAACAAAATATTAACAAATCAAGTTCAACAATACATTAATATGATCATACAGCACAATTAAGTATGATTTATTCCAGGGATGCAAGGATTGGTCAGCCTTAAGAAATCAATTGTGGTATATCAAATTAACAAAATGAAAGATAAAAATCATATGATCATCTGAATAGATGCAGAAAAGTCATTTGGCAAAATTACACTTCTATTTAAGGTAAAAACTCTCAATGAAGTAGAGGTAGAGGAAGTGTACCTTAATATAATAAAGGCCGTATATGACACACCCACAACTAATGCTACACTCAACAGTGAGTATAGCTGAAAGCTTTTCCTCTAAGATCAAGACCAAGAGAAACATGCCCACTCTCCCCACTTTTTATTCAACGTAATATTGGAACTTCTAGCCACAGCAATTTGGCAGTGAAAATAAATAAAAGGTATACAAACTGGAGAGAAAAAAATCAAATTATCACTATTTGCAGATGACACGATAATATATATAAAAATCCCTAAAGCCTCCGCCAAAATGCTATTAGAACTGATCAGTAAATTCAGTAAAGTTGTAGGATACAAAGTTAATATATAAAATCTGTTGTGTTTCTATACAATAATAACAAACTATCAGAAAATCAAGAAAACAATACCACTTACAATCACAGCAAAAAGAATAAAATAACTAGAAATGAATTTAACCAAAGAGGTGAAAGGTTATACAATGCAAACCATAAGATATTAATGGAAAAAATTGAAAAAGGCACAAACAAATGGAAAGATATTCTATGTGCATGGATTGGAAGAATTAATATTGTTAAAAGGTCTATGCAAAATTCACAATATATAAGGAACTCCAACAACGTAATAACTAAAAAAAAAAACAGTCAAAAAATAAGCAGAGGATCTAAGTAGACATTGTTCCAAAGAAAATGTACAGATAACCAACAGGCATATGAAAAAATTCTCATCATTAACCAGCAGGGAAATGCAAATGAACACCATGATGAGACATCACCTTACACTTGTCACAAAGTCTATCATCAAAATGATAAGAAATAAAGTGTTGACAAGGAAGTGGAGAAAAGAGAACTTTTGGGTACTATTGTGGGAATGTAAATTGTTACAGCTACTATGGAAAACAGTATGGAGTTTCCTCAAAAAAGTAAAGATAGACCCTCCACATGATCCAGCAATTCCTCTACTGGGTATCTATCAAAAGAAAATTATATATAGGTACACATTACTACTACTACTACTCAGCCATAAAAAAGAATAAAATTTTGCCACTTGTGACAACATAAGTGGATTTTGCTATGTGAAATAAGTCAGAGAGAGACAAATACTATGTGATTTCACTTATATATGGAATCTAAAAAAATCAAACAAAACAAAACAAAACTCGGACTCATAAGTACAGAGTTGGGAAGGGGTGTTGAGGAGAGAGAAATCGGTGAAGGGATTAAGAAGTACAAACTTCCAATCATAAAATAAATAAGTCATGGGGATGTGATGTACAGCATGGAGAACATGGCCAATAACATTGTATTAACTTTGTAAGGTGACGAGAATTATTGCAGTGATCATTTTACAATGCATACAAATGTCAAGTTGCTATGTTTTATACCTGAAACTAATATGTTCAATGTCAGTACCTCAATAAAAAAAGAAAAGGATATCTAGAAAAGCCTCACAGCTTTTAATACATGACCATGGAATATCATTTTTAGAATATATTTCATTTCTTTCATTGGTGTTTGGAGTTTTCCACATACCAACTCTGGACATCATTTTTTATTTGTGCCTAGGTATTTTATTTGTCCATACCATTATAAAAAATATTGTTTCATACTTCTAATTCTAATTGTTCATTGTTGGTATAAATGAAAGTAATTGGCCCATATATTGACCTTGTATCTTATGAACTTGCTGTACTCACTGATTAGTTCCAAGGGCTTGGTTTTTTTTGCAGGTTTTCGGGGTTTTCTACAAAGAAATTGTGTCATCAGTTTATTTCTTCTTTTCATTTATTTTTCTTGTCTTATTGTACTAGTTAAAATTTTCAACATAACGTTGAATAAGAGTGGCAAGAAAGGACATTCTTGCTTTGCTCTTCATCTTAGGAGAAAAATATCTAGTCTTTCACCACCAAGTATGATGCTAGTTGTAGGTTTTTTGTAAATGTCTCTATTGAGTTGAAGAGGTTTACTGAACTGAAATGGCAGAGTGTGACTTCTGCAGAATTCTCAGTCAACAAAATAGTAGAGCTCACTTAATTTAAAGAGAAGAATGATGGACCAACTCTCAATGGGAAGAGTTTCAAAGAATATGCAGCCATTTTTAATTCACCACAATCTACCCTGAACCACAAATTGTTTCTATTTCTTCCCCATGGAAAATAAACTCACTTCCTCTAAATCCCACAAACTCTTATCCTATTTCACTATTATCTCAAAGTCCAAGTTGTCACTTTTCTAAATCAAATCCAGGTGTACATTAGGCTCCTGGTGCACAGTTTTTCATGTATGGTTTCTCTTGATCTTCATCTGTGTGCAATATATGAGTTATGTGTTTCCCACACCCAAGGTACAACAGTGAGCTAGGAATAGGATAACAGCAATAGACCCTCCTGTTCAAAAAGGGGAAAAGCAAGAATTATGGAGATCTCCAGTCCATAGCAATTCTGAAAGCCAATCACATACATGTTGCCATATTTAAAAAAATCAGAGCCCAGAACTGCTCCATAGAAATGATTCCCTATGACTATTGGCTATGTCTTCTCACCTTTTGGTCTGACATTGGAATTATCTTTCCTTTCTATAATAAATAGCTGATGTTTGTAGCTAGGTAGTTTTCTCAGCCTTCTTTCTGCCTGTAGGAAGTTAGGAGTCCTGATGTTTTTGTTTTGTTTTGTTTTGTTTCCATTCTGTAATATCATTGTCTTTTTCAGTTCAAGTGGTATAATCCTTTTAAGTTTTATAGACTTTCACTTGTATCAGTCTACAATCTGTTCCAACAGACAACACCACACCCATAAATATCTCCAAAATACACTCTTCTCTACCTGGGCCCTCAAATTCCTGAGAACCCCAATATTTAAAAGGAGAAGATCTATAGGTCTTGCCAAAGAAGGCTTTTTGTCCTTAGAAGTCATTTTGTCTAGCTGAAAGCATCTATGAAATGCCATCTTAAGTCTCTCTGGGGTCTTAAAAAAGGTTTTACTCTGTTACCTTGACTTTACTTTACTAAATAGGAAACTGAATTAGATCTTTCCTCTGAGGCTATCCTACTTTTAGCAGTGTGTGTGTGTGTGTGTGTGTGTGTGCGCGCGTGAGTGTGTGTGTTGGAAAGACTATCCTGAGTTCTTTAGTATTTCCTCCATATTATGTTAGAAAACTTAAGAAAATTTTCCTAAGTTTGTCTCTCATTTTTCACTTTGTTGTGGATAGCTAGAAGAATCTGTGCCTGCAAGTCTCTTTAGCAAGATTTCTGAGATCATTAGGTTGCTTTTCTATTTTCCATATTGCTGCAGGCAACAGTTTGCTAACTGTTCTGTCTGTATATAACTCAGCTGCCCTTTTCACTGGCCTTCAACAACATTTCCCTCATTGTCCTTGAAGCCCTAATAGTTTCCCTAAGGCCAATCTTGGTTGTTTCACCAAGAGTTCCTTCCAGCTCCTGCCCACCACCCAGTTTCAGCCAATCCTACACATTTTGTGTGTTTTGTTTGTTAACATAGCACCTCACTTTCAGGTACCAAAGTCTGTCCCAGTTATCTATTACTTCATAATAAATTACCCCAAACTTAGAAGCTTAAAACAAGAAATGCTTTATTATATCTCATGATTTTGTGAATCGGTAATTTGGACAGGGCTCGGCTGGCTCATGCTTCTGCTTTATATAATGTTCAGTGATGCCACTTGGTAGTATTCAGCTGCTGGATGGGATGGTCTGGAGAGTCTGGTTGGTTTCACACACATTTCTGGTCCCAAGCAGGGATGGCTAGATGACTCAGTTCATCTGGGATTTTTGAACACATCACCTATATCTGGCTGCTTTAGCATGGAGGTCTCAAGGTAGATGGATTGTTTACACAGCAGCAGCCCAAGGCTTAAACAGAGGGAATGTTCCAAGAGACAAGTTCAAGATGGTGTCTTTTAAGGCCCTGGATTTGAAACTGACTCAGGTATATTTCTACTATATTCTATTATTCAAAGCAGTCTCTGAATTCACTCAGATTCTAGTTCAGTGATCATAGGTCACTTCTCTATGGGCATAGTCTCAAGGACTTTTTGGTCATCTTGAGTGTGCTAAATATCCTATTTCTATTTTCAATGAACTATAATAACTGAGACTCTTGAGGTATGGGAAAATTTTTCTTGTAGTGAATGTTTGGAAAACTTGGAGTCTTGAAACTTGGTTATCAATTATCAGTCATTCTGTTAGGAAAAAACCCTCTTTTCAAGAATTAAACTACACCCTAATAATGATCTAGTCCTGTTTAGACCATGCCTTCAACATTGAAGAATTAGAAGCTTCCCATTAAATATCAGTTCTATCATTTATTAGTTTTAAAATCCCAGGTGAGCATCTTGAATTTTCCAAATTGTAAAATAGGGTGGAGAAGGTTATATCTATGATATCCATATAATTTTGTCTAAACTGGGGGCACTTCAGGCAATGCTAAAAATGAAGCATTGTGGCCATGTCTTCTTGATAAAAAGCTCAAACTGGGGCTACCTTGGGTAAATGAGGACCCATTTATTTGTCTTTCTGTTTTGCAAGGTTCTTGTGATGATCAAACAAGAGAATGTATATCACCAAGCATTCAAAATTAGAAAATGTGAAATAGAGGCAATTTATATCCTCTATAAACTTATAAAACTGTTTCTAAATATGTTTGAATCACCTCCAGTATTTAATAACACTAAAAGTATGCCACTTTTCCTTAATTGCAGAACTGGCATGGTATATTTTAAGATAATTTATTTTTATTCTATTCCCAGGGAATTCTGGAGAGACCTGATTACTACCCAGCTTTGAACAGTAACCTTCCCCACCTATTACAGCTACTGTTATGTCCTTTTAGTTGGACCTTTTTCAGACTAAGTAATATCAGCTCCTTTATGTCCTATGTTTCATCTTGTTAATACAGTTTGGTATTCATTATCGTTGCTCCTCAATGGTTTTAAATTATAAGTCTTAGGATAGTTTTGAAACTGATCACCTAGTAAGTAAAGTTATCCTTTTACTTATAATGAAAATCTTTTAGCTTAGCACATAGAAATTGAAGCCATTCTAATATACACTAATTTAGCATGGTTTGTCTTAGGCAATTTTAATATTCACCCTCATCTTTCAGGCCCACAATATTATGTCTAATACTTTGGCTTTATGTCTTACAAATTCTTGCCTAACTAACACTAGATCTAGTTACAGGTTGCTTGTCTTGCTAATGCTTGGTAATCTGGAGGTAATAGAAACCTGGAAGATCAACTCTGAACAATGTCTGAAATACAATTTTCTCCAAAATAAAACTGGTCTTCAAAGACAGGAAATTTTTTCCTTATGGAAGCTGGAGATAACAGATAGCAGTTCAATCACTGGCTAGAACTCAGTTGTGGGAGAACTAAGGAACAAGGTCAGATTGCTTCTAGCAGCACTTTTGACTCAATCAGTCTTTTAGGGAGTTAACCCATGACTCTTTATATTCTCATCCCGTGAGTCCAGGATCGGACCTTGGTTTGAATTTGTAAAGAGCCTTATCACAAAAAAAAAAAAAAAAAAAAAAAAAAAAAAAAAAAAAAAAAAAGAGTTGCAATCATCATGTTTAAAAATAATGAAATATAATAGGAAGTGTGGTTCAACTGGCCAAATGTGCAATAAAGAGAAATGCGTACTTACAAAACTAAATAAGAACATTGAAGAGAAAGGGTGAGTTAGAAGCATGGAGTTAGGTCCAAGTCCAGAGCAGGTAACATGTCTACCAGTGTGCTTAGTTAATGTGTGTATATGGATGGAGGAGTCCCAGTGAGGTAGTCTTAACGAAGTTCAGGAAATGGTATCATTTTGAAGTCTAAACTATATACATAGGTGATATTAGAAAACTGCTTCAGGACAATATTTTAAAATCATAACATAAACCCTATCCTCTCAGGGTTTGATCCACCTTTGCCATTTAAAATTTAATGCCATATTAGTTGAACATCCCTTGGATTTTGCTTAGAAATGTTATTTAATTTATTGCACATTTCCTCTATTTCTACAGTAGGCTTTTGTCTTGCTATAGATCTCAAATATTTTCTTGCAAATTACTAAAAAGTATCAGTGGTGCTGGATTAAGTGACATCAATCTAAATGGAGAAGTGCCAGCCTTGTACACAGTGTCAACAATAGACTTAATAATGCTGTGAATTGTGAGTTTCCACTATTGTGTTAAGAATGAGAATTATGAGCACTCTCTTTTCTTCTTTTTTAAACTATGGCATCGCATTTTTTAAAAAGGAAGCAATAATTAAAGACCCTCTCCAAAGTGCATGGTTTCATGGCTATATTCAGTAGAGAGTCACTTGTTTTGATAAATTCTTTAGCAGTAACTCTGATTAGGAGGATCACTTATTTAAAAGTGATCGTAATAGTCATAAGACAGAGTTCATTGTTTTCGTTTTGTAGAGGTTGCATTATAGGAAATAAAACAGACTTTCTCTTTCTGCATTTCCTTGTCATCACATTATTTTATGTCCGTGGTAAATTTGTGTATAACTGCATTTCTTATTGTGTAAGCTATTCAAAGATGATAAAATGAAAATTCAAAGTCTTCAAAAGTTTTAAAAATAATACTTTAAAAATTCTAGCTGGTAATCTTTGACATTAAGAACTTGATTCAAAACAATAGTATTTATTGAGTTGAATTAAATATATTTTATTCTTTAAATGTAATGCCATTTAACGTTTAGTTCTGAGACAATAAAGCAAATGTTATTGCAGCAACAATGCTTCCTTCATTGAAATTATACATTATACTTGAGTTATTGCCAGTTTTAGAAGGCTTTGTGCTTATTGCACATTTTAAATTATTAAGGACAAAAAACATTATTTTTTAACTGCATTTGGATTGACTATGCCCTAACCTAGTCTTCTAACCACATTCCAACTTTGTTAGTTTTCCTTGAAGACTTTCTTAATATGCCTCAAAATAAGAAAGTCCTAACTTTTTAGTTTTTTAGGTGTTTACATCATGAGTTATGTGCTTTACATTTCAAGTATTGAGTTATTAATTACATTAATCTTAACTAAAGTTATTAGTTATCATATACTTCAATATATTTTAGATCAAAGTCTTGCTTTCTTGACCACAGAGTTGAATTCCATGTATTTTTGCTTTCCCCTGACTGAACTCCATTGTCCATATTCATACATAATATTTGTACTTTTTATGTAACCAGTTTTTGTTTTACAATTCTCTCCATTATTATGGACATTTTCTCCATTAATATATGTTTAGTATGTTTTGATAAAATGAGTTTTATTTGACCAATTTTAATCTTACTCATTGCATCACTTACAATGCAGAGTTAATGCTACTATTTTATAAATTTATTAAAATATTTCTGTATAAAACTAAGGTGACCATTTGGATAGAGTGGTCACAATATTGTAAAAGGACACAGGAGTAAAAAGACCATTTCTTCTCTACTACTAATATTTCCTGTGGGACTTTGGGTATTTTATTTAAATGTTTGAAGTTTAGTGGACATATTTGGAAAATGAGGAAACTAATATTTATCTGTTTGAAAGCAGGAAATTCTCCTGAGCTACATTCTCTGTCTCTCTGTCTCTCTCTCTCTCTCTATCCCATTTTTTTCTGAGCTACATTCTTATTCTAAGATATCAGGTTCCATGATTATTGATTTCCTTCTTGGTTTAGAGCATTTGGATTTTAAATGTTTATTGATAGACTCAAGATTATGCCTATAAGCCTGTTGGTAGCTAATCTCTATTTTGAAAACTTTTGTCATTGGCCTCTATTGATTCTAGTCCCATTTATGTCTATTGGATATTTATTTATTTTTTTTTTTAATTTTTTTTTTCAACGTTTTTTATTTATTTTTGGGACAGAGAGAGACAGAGCATGAACAGGGGAGGGGCAGAGAGAGAGGGAGACACAGAATTGGAAACAGGCTCCAGGCTCCGAGCCGTCAGCCCAGAGCCTGACGCGGTGCTCGAACTCACTGACCGCGAGATCGTGACCTGGCTGAAGTGGGACGCTTAACCCACTGCGCCACCCAGGCGCCCCTGTCTATTGCATATTTATATAACACTTGATGTAAATTTGTTGGGATGTGGTCAGGAATCTTTGCAAAAAAAAAACAAAAAACCAAGTGTGAGCAAGTGTGAGCAGATGGTCAAAACAATACAAAGAGAAAAGCCTATGAGACACATATTAAATGAGGAGGTTTGAAAGCATGTTAGATCTAAGACACAAAAAAAGGATTATTTTAAATTGGGATCAACTCTCTCAACCCTTACACTGCTTCTTGAATTACTCAGGGAGAGGGAGGGGGAGGTACAGAAGGTAATAACACCTAGCCTGAGGAATGGATATGAATCTGTCCCAGAACATTAAAGATTATCTTGTATTCCATTGTACAGGTAATATTTTAAAATAATTGATAAATTAATGATTAGTGCTGACCACTGTAGGACACAGTGCCCTCAACTACATCTTTGCAATGAACCATTGACGATATCTCTGTGACTTCCTATCAACAATACTTTATTCTTGTGAAATTTTTAAGAGTCTCATGGATATCCACATACTCATCAATTTTTCTCTATTTTTTTTTGTGCTTAGTGTTACTTAAGGAAAGGGTATTGGTTATTATAAATAGATCTTAGCATTGATGTGTGATGTATTTTGCATAAATACATCAATTATAATCTATGTTGTTTACATATAATATTTTGCCTAAATGGTACTTCTCAGCAAAATGTATATTGAGAGTAGACAGCTACATTCAACAAAATTTTACAGTACTTCAATTAGTCTCAAGAGTCTTGTAGAGAAACAAAACCTTGGAATGTTGGTGCTAGACATGGAACACATCATCAAAGAAAAAAATCTAAACCAAAATGATGTGAATGAGATCTTACCGGGACAATAATGAAATGACATTCCAAGGAAGGAAGAATTACTTGTGCAAAGGCTGGGAAATGAGACAGCAGAGTGTGGTCAAGGTATGTTGTACTAAAAGGTTGGAGAAGGGGAAAGAAACAGATCATGGGCTGGAAATGGAGTGTCAAGTCTCCAGCAACACTAGCTAGGAAATGTCAACAATCCATCACTGTTTGGCAAATGTTTTAGAAAAGATATAAAAGATAGTGTAACTTGTCCTCAATATAATTTTATATTTAGATACTATGTCTTTTATATTTAGACGCCGTCTCTAAAGCATCATTTATACTCAATGGATTAATGGCACATTTACTGAAGATCACATTCTCTATGTAGTAGCTGGACCTTTTTTAGGTAGATCTGCTGTTTATACAACCAAGACTTGAGTAAACCTGTGGTTTTTGTTTATTTATAAGTCAAAGGAATTTTTTTACAGGAATACAGGGAAATTTTAATGTCTCTTCAGTATCATATGCTCAGAGCAAATTCGTCAATAGAAACGATGGATAATCCATTAAATGAGAGCTATGCACTATTACTATGCACTGTTTTAATCTACTGGCTTTCATGAAATTAAACATTATTGTTACTTCCAAGTTTCACGATTTTTTTACTTACGAATTTGTCTGGTGGCTTATGGAAAAAAGTAATCATGTTAAGCTAATTTGGTGCTCAACAGTTTTTCAAAATACTTCAAAATATTAGATGTCCCCCCCCCCCTTGTAGTCCTAATGTAAGTCAATTAATATTCAATAATTTCTTCTGCCAGTAAATGATTTTTAAGTGACCTATTTTAGTTCAATATTCATATTATATTACTTAGTATGTCGTAATTCTTGTAAGTTAATTGCTGCATTTGGAAATGAAATCTTTCCAAACAGCTTCCAAAACCATGCAGACAAACAAGAGAATAAATAACATTATCTGTAGCCTTTGGCTAGGATTAACCAGGAGACAAAGAGAACTACAAACTATAGTTCACACTGAGTGAGTGAATAATCATTCAAAATAAGCAGAGCAGGCTCTCAACCATTCAAGAAAAAATCAAGAAGATAGAAAAGAAAGATGAGTGAGAAGTGATCTTTGTGGGGACAAAATTCTGAGCACCGCAAGTAGGTTTTAACCTGGGTGAAAGAGAGTCCTACTCCCAATGGGGAAATGCGGTAAAGAAGTGTGGTAAGTTGTAGATGAGATTAAAGGGAGGCACTTGGAAAGTGTATGAGACCAGAGGAGGTGGCAATCTTGGGAAGATACTATGTCCAAAAGGAAGGGCAGCAGTGAAGATGTGAAAAGTATCTATTTGAGGTTTGGTCATAAAAGAAGAAAAAGCATTTGAAGATAAAGAGCTAATGGAAACAAGGAAATGCTCCAGTATAAATTAGAATGATTGCAAATATAAAAGGCAACCATGAAATTCAAAATAGAAACATCAGAATCATGTAATAATATAAGAGCTGACTGAACTAAAAAATAATTGAAGAAAAAGACGGGCATACCAGTAGTAAAGTAGTAAATTAATTACACGATGCCCAAGGGAAATTAGATACGTTTGTTAACAGTAAAAGATACAGAAAATAAGAATGAAAAAAAGCCACAAGGATAAAAATACTAAATATGGGAAAAGATCAGAGAGAAAAAAGATTAATATAATTGGAGTCCAAGAAAAACGAAACAAAACAAAACAATGGAACAGGACTAATTTTTAAAATGACAATCTAAGAAAAATTCCCTGAAATAAAAGAAGGCTTGACTTTACATACTGAAGAAAGTCCTCCATGTGCTGGAAAAATTTACTTTGAAATATATTTTAGTAAAAACACTGGACTTAAAAAAAATTTTTAATGGTTATTCATTTCATGAGAGAGGGCGAGGGCAAGCAGGGTGAGGCAGAGAGAGAGGGAGAGAGAGAATTCCAAGCAGGCTCTGCACTGTGTGAATGCAGAGCCTGATGTGAGGCTCAGTCTCACCAACCAGGAGATCATGACCTGGATCGAAATCAAGAATTGGATGATCAACCTACTGAGCCACCCAGGCTCCCCTTAGTGCTGGACTGTAAAGATAAAGTAAAAAAAAAGAAATTCTTCTGGCTTTAAGATTTAAGAAAAGGAAGAAGAAGACACAAGTCACTTAAAAAGGAAAAGAAATTCACTTGGCCTTGGAATTCTTGATGGCAAACATACAAATCATGGATAGTGGAGAAATGTTTTCAAGAAACTCAAGGAGAGAATGACAAGGACTTTAAATCCAGTCAAGCTGTCTTCTAAAAATTAGGTTCAAGCAAAATCAGTTTAAAATGGTAAAAACTCAAAAACTCTCATACTTTCAAGCTCTTCTCCACTTAACTACTGTGGAACAAATTTTATCTAACCTCTCAGTGCTAGGGGAATTTTTGGCAAATAGGCTGATAATGAGAAGTGGAAACATTTAGATGGCTATAAGTATGGAAGAAGAGTATGTAATTTTTATACATGCTTGGCAAAGTAGAAATAATGCAACTAAATAGAAAATGAGAAAAGGGAGAAAGTAGCATATAGGAAAGCCAATGAAATGTCATGTAATTATCATTGTGGACTAAAAAAATATTATTTCAAGCTGAGAAAACAAATCAGAGAAGCTTAAGTAAGGAAAAGGAAAGCTAAGGAGAATATATAAAACTGTCAGTTTAAAATTAATCACTAGAAAAAAATTACATCTCTTCCTATCAACAGTGGAAAAAAGAAAGAGCAAGGAAAACAGAAAACATAATGAAAAATGCAATTATTATCATGCAATTAATTGTACACATATGTTTATCAGTCTATCTGACAGAGCTGAGAGCAAATATATCAGTCATATCAATATATTTAAATGGGATTAGTCACTTATTGAAAAAAGATGCCTTTTAAAAATTGGCTTGCAAAGAAAAACCTAACTTTGCTATGTGCAAGTTATGTATATGAAACACAGTGACTCAGAAGACTAAAAATAAATAGTATTGGTAAAGCTTTCCATGTATATTGTACACCTCTGTGCACCATTCCTAAGCCTATTAAGTCCTCTTCTAACTTCAGACACTGCTGTGGCTACTGGTTCCAAGTAGGCTTTGCACCTGATAGTACCTCACCTTGAACCTATGCCATCTACCTCACTTCCGGGAGAAGGGATTATGTGATGCCATGGCAGTGGCTACTTAAGGCAACTACTCAGCAGTCATGGACAAAACCAGAAGTGAAAAAAATTAACACCTTGGAGCCACCCTTGAATAAGGGACAGTGGGCACCTATGGATAAACGATTCTGCCTTTCATGCCTTGGACCTGGATGAATGGTAATGGCATGAATTTCATAAGGCTCCAAAGATAGTTCTGTACGGTTCAGAACCAGGTATCTGTAACTACAGCAGCTTTGATAAGCGCGTATATTTTGATTTTATTGGCTTTACCTCTCTCCTTATTTCACCTCACTCTTCCCTTGCTCCAGCCCTTTGGGAATGTTTGCCTCAGGCTATGGTGTTGGTCTAAGCCACTACTCAAATTCAAAGAAAACCGAAGCACAACAGGGATTCCATTCTTTGTATCTGACAAACTTGAGCTCAAGATTCAAAGTATTAAACATAGAACTAGAAGCTACACAATACATATAAAGAACATAGAAGCTTTCACAATACATACATAACCATTATAGACCTATGTGTACCAAATAACACAGCCACTGCAGAACATGCAAAGAGAGACACTAACAAAGCAGTTTTTATATGTGCCACTCATAGTCCCTTTAAGTGTAAAAGATACATAAACCTACAGAAGACTAAAAGTACAAAATTAATATAGTAATTAACTTTTTAAATTAATTTTATTTAATTTGATGAATATACGCTAAAGTTGGGAACCTGAAAATTGAGAAAACACCATCTTTTCAAGTGCACAAGAATCTTCGCTATACACCAACTCTGATTATATACCAATCAAAAAAAAAAAAAGAAAAAGAAAAACAATTCACTAACTGCCACAAAGAAAAACAATGTGATCAACGTTCTGTGGTCAAATGCAGTAAAAATAGGCATTTAATGACAACATTTTTAAAAGGTCCTTCTCATCTAGAAATTTAGAAAACTCCATATTAAAGAACTCTTAGGTCAAATGTAAAGCATAAACTTCCAAAAATAATAATAATGATAACAGGTTCTCTCGGATACCATTGAAGCAATGATCAGAGGAATTAAATAATTAGGTCAATAAAAATGAAATCAAAGGATTTGCAGTTTCCTGTTTGCATATTAGGAGTTTGAAAGTTACTACTCTGTTCCCACAACAAGTAAAAAACTACACCGGTTGAAAAATCATCTCTTGGGGTGCTTTGGTGGCTCAGTCGGTTGAGCGTCTGACTTTGGCTCAGGTCATGATCTCGCGGTCTGTGGGCTCGAGCCCCGCATCGGGCTCTGTGCTGACAGCTCAGAGCCTGGAGCCTGTTTCAGATTCTGTGTCTCCCTCTCTTTCTGCCCCTCCCCCACTCATGCTCTGTCTCTCTCTCTGTCAATAATAAATAAACATTAAAAAAAAATTTAAAAAAAAAGAAAAATCATCTCTTCTTGGATCTATAAAATAGCGGAGGACACAGGAAAAAACGGTTGCCCCCAAGGTTGGAGAGACAGGCAGGTGAACACAAGGGGTCAAGGCTTCTGCTCAGGAGAGCAGACTGCTGAGTGGAAGCATCTGTAGAAGCCAGGGCAGGCACAGGAGCACTTGACCTGTGATTGGTGAATTGCTGGAGGCCCTGGGTGGACAATTCTGAGATTACACACTCCAGGAGGACCCACTCCCCAAAGGGGAGAAGAGGCACATTGTTGTGCAATTTACCTCCATGAGCTGGAACTGGTTTGCACAGTAAATATCAGAGAAAACTCCCTCCCCTGAAGCTTCCAGCAGGGGGAAGGAAAAGAAACCATTGTCAAATGCAAGGTAGCACGCTCTTCTTAGCAAGGCCTGCCCTCAGGGGAAACTAGTTAACCAAAGACTAACCTGCTAGAGCATCATCGGAGCCTAACTGACCTGGGAGAAGGGAAATAACCAACTAGGGCCTGCTCGGGCCGTCCTGTGTCATCAAAAGGTAGAGAGCAAAGTGCGGGAAGGAACTGAGAAATATTTTGGAGGAAACTGAGCCCTGAAGCCAGCCTGGGCAAAATGTGGCTATTTGTGTAGAGAGGTCTGAGGTGCAGAGTTGGTAGCAGGAGGTCGTGCCCGTGTGCAAGAACCTTTTAAATGAGTCCCTGCGCTTTAGCTTGCGGTGAGACACTGGGGAGGGGACAGAGATGCATGTGGAATATCATTTTCCTCCATCCCAGTTGTGCCGTTCAAAAGTCTGCAGAGGTTTGTAATTGAAAGTGTATAATAAGAGTAATAATAATAATGGTTGAGTTAACCTTTATTAAGCCCTACTGTATACTAAACATTTTGCTAAGTTAGAAATGCTAGGCTCAGCACCTCTAGTGTTGTTGTCTGCTGCACATTTCCTTCTCTCAAAATTCATATGGGCTCTGTGCTGTCACAGGAGCCCAAGCAGAGAGGACTCAGGGGGCTGTGATCTCTCTCCCAGTCAGTGATAAGTGGGGGGCACACTGTGGCCCACCTCCTGTCTGTGTCCAAAGTCCAAAGGGAAGCAGAGAGCTCAGGAGGTGTGATTGTACATGCCCTTTTCATTAGCATTCAGTTTTGGTCTGTTGCTTATGATGAGATAGGACAAGCATTTTCAGGGTGCTCCATTAAATTTCTTCCTAACGCCTGAATCTCTTTATGATAGTGGGAAGATAAGATGCCCTTGTCCTCTGTGTCCTTTTATTATTCACTCTAACCTGGTTCTCAAGTGTCTCCATTCACCCATTCTGAAGCCTTCTTTTCCTAATCTTTGTAGATTATTTCTCCATTTTTTGAAGACCGGGCAGTTGGCTCTTAAATGTTTCCTGCGGTCCTTTCATTTCACTGAATTTTAAATATTTCAGCCAATTTGAAGAGTTCATAATGATGAATAAGATTAAGCTTGGAGCTTAACCTTTTGAAACTGGGTGACGCGTTAACTCGGCTGGAACGCTGGTTAATTTAACAGCAGGAGTTGAATTAACTTGTCACAGCTCTGCCATTGTTAAATTTCCTGCCCCTGATCCTTGTCCCAATCTCAGGGAACTTGGTTGTCCTGGGACCAGGGGATGAGCCAGGGTGAAGAATAGGGTGGAAATGGGAAAGGAAAGGCAGCACGCATTGTTGGGATGGTAGCAGGATGACCGGAAATGGCCAGGCGAGAAATCCATTTCAGTTGGAGAAGACTAGAAGAAAACAGCTCAGAGGGAGCTTGAAAAATACAAGCAGTACAAGGGAGGCTTGGGAGGGTGTGCAGTGAGGAACGGAGAGGGGATGAGATAAGAAAGAGAAGAGTATGTTAAGAGGAGGCAGTGGGTGATGCGATTTGAATTTCTTGGAAATGCATTATGCTCGGCACATTAGAAGCTCTTAATAGTGACAGTCTGGCAAACAAAAATAAAATGACCTGCTTAAAAATACCTCTTGTGTTAGGTAGGAATGAATATGTTGAACTGTAGGAATCATTGCAGAGATGATCTCAGCAGAGAGAAGTTCTTCTTCTTTTTTTTTTTTAAAAAGTGTTTTAATGTTTATTTGTTTCTGAGAGAGAGAGAGAGCAGGGGAGGGCCTGAGAGAGAGGGAGATACAGAATCTGAAGCAGGCTCCAGGCTCTGAACCTCAGCAGAATGCCTGACAGAGTCCGACCCGGGGCTCAAATTCACGAACGGCAAGATCATGACCGGAGCCAGAGTCGGATTCTTAAACTGACTGAGCCACCCAGGTGCCTCGAGAGAGTTCTTCTAAGTTGGACTCCACAAACATATGTATTTGGCATATTTGTAGATCACTGTGAAACATTTTGGCTTGTTGCAGTTTAGTCAGGACCAGGGGAAGAGAGGAAAGGAGTAGAAGGAGGCGGCAGGAAAGTAATTCAGGGGACAGGGAGTCAGAGGAGGGAGGTCTCCGGGAGAGCTTAGGGGGGGTCTTTCCCCAGGGAGGAGTGGAGGCTGGGGACAGAATGTAAACTTGGAAGCAGCTGTGGCCTTTTGCGCAGCTGTCCCTCCAACACACAGGCATTGTGGGCTAGAATGCTCTGTGCATGTATGGCTTGCTTACCCCACGATTAACCCCCATATATGCATTATCTCAGGTTTGTGATTCCTTCTCAGCCAGGAAGCTTTGCGCAGTAGAGTAAGCGGCTCAGCCTTCTGGGCAGAGGCCTAATGACACCTGAAACACAGGCAAAACAACCAGTCTGCTTCTAAGCACCAGCCACTTTGAGGCCCATCAGTAGAGATCACCTGGAGCCCATCTTCCTTCCGATTGTTTTGGGAGTGCCTTCACTTAACGCCGAAGGGACATTTTCTTTTCTATTTGTATGATTTTGTTTCAGGGCTGACGTTATTCTGTGGGTGCTCTAACAGGTTTTCAATTTCCAAGGTAGTTGCCTGAAAAGACTGTTGGCTGTTCAGGAGCCTAACCAGCTCTCAGTAGCTGGATCTGAAGCGGATTACTAAGGATTCCAAGGCCTTTTGCTTCTGTCCAAAATTACTTTAAAGTCTAGCTAACAGATGGCTGGGCTGTGTCTGATGGATCAAGAGAGTGAGGCAAGTGGAGGAAAGGTGAAAGGGATAAGTAGGAGATAGAGGACAAAAGGAAGGTTTAAAAAAAAGTGTGATAAGAGAAGAAAAGAGTGAAGAATTTCTTATTTAGCTTCAGTATAGAAACTGAACTCTCGAGGCATTTTAAATTCACCAATCGATGTTCAAAGGTGCAAAGAAAGTTTTGAATCCAGGTGGCTAGAAAGCAATGCACTAAAAAGTAAACATAATCAAAGAGATGTGGTAAATTAGTGGATAAGCTAGAACTCTCCTCCTGTACCACCAGCAGTTTGCTGAATGCGTGTTTGTTTTGCTTCAAAGAGCCCAAGCGGGGTACCATTGCTGGTGAAGGTTGGGCAGAATTTGGGGGCATAAATTCGCATAGTAGCTTATACTGCTATAGTGGTAATTACATGTTTCCTTTTTCTACGCAGGTAAAATTTAAAAAAAAAATCCTTTTTTCAGCATCCAACAGAAGTCTCGTAATAAAAATAACATCTAGTTTGAGGTGGATTTGTCTTGTTCTCCAGGAAAAGAATTTAGTTTTTCAAGTTCTAAGGGACCCTTAAGTTATACAGTATCCAGATAATGGACTCCAGAGGGAGCACCCTATAGAAACAATAGTGCCATCCTTGAACACAGTGCTTCTTAATATTACTCGGCACATCCGAGTTTGATTGAACTTAGCATTTCTGTTAGACAATGACAATGAGGTAAGAAAACTTCAAATAAAAATGAATGGCCCAACAGTTTCTTTCGTCTCAAACGATTTCCAAAGTATGTTTCCCGGAATATTAAATGGAATGGCACTTCATGGAAAACACATGTCAAGACTTCGTTACTGTCTATCTTCAGGAGATGCTAAAGAACCGCCCCAATGGATTGACCACAGAATCACTTTTCTTCAGAGTACCAATCGTTACATTTTGGAACAGAACTATTCTTCCTACGAATATTACCATCATTCTTTCACCGAGTCTTCATGAACATGTTCACAAATGGCTGACCCGTAGCCTCTTCAGAGACAGTTCGACATTCCCAGTGCCCCCAGTATGGTTTAACGTTACAGGTTTGACATAAGGAATGGTTAGCTATTCATGTCGTGTGAGCTTGGGCAGTGCCTTTAGTTTGTTGTTGACTTCTGTGTGTGGCAGACGGGGTCCCAGTAACTCCACGTGTTCGAGTAAGAGAGGTGCCAGGGGGTCACTACCAGGAAAACCAACGCTCAAAGTTTCAAGGTTTCTGTGTGCCTGGAACGTACTTTCTGTGGCCCCAGTGAAGGGCTGCTCTGCTACGTGTGAGCAGGACATCTGTACTCCCAGTCAAATGGCCATCCAGGCACCTCAGTGCTTCTTTATGGGCCTGTAATTTCTATTATGACTTTAGACTGTCATCTTTCAGCATATTTTCATTTATTGTTTTTAGCCACAATCAGGGCAGTAATAGGAGAGCAATTCTAGGGAGTGAATGCACAGATAAAATATGTGGACCCTGGCGATCGTGAGGTCTACTTAGCCACACCTCATATTTCAGTTCACAGAAATGCGTGTGGGGGCTGACATAAGTACTCCCTGTTGTGTTATTGCTTCAGGCTCAGTAGCCCTTTGAGAAGACCGGAGAATAAAGGACTGCAGAGAGCGGGTGTTGTCGAAATGGCAGTGCTAGAGAGGGTGCCTACAAGCACCCGAGAGAGTTTTATGTTTTTTAACAAATGTTTTCTTGATGTTACCCTCAAATCCCACCTGTGTTTCCTTCTCTCGCCATCCACATCAGTCACGTCTTTGCTTTTCAGGCTTCCTTTTGAGGCATCAATGAACCTAAAGGAAACCAGCATGGTGGGAATTTCGCGACAACTTGCAGCACTATCGCTTTCTTGGCAGCAATGTGACTAAATGGCATTCAGACTCTCACTGCAGGGCCACAGCTGATCAATAATTTCCAGGAGCCCCTTCTGACTGTGTCAGAAGCAAAACCAAGGGATGTGACTGGGCCAGTTAGAAATAGCACCCTGACAGGAAAATTCCAGGGCAGTCAAAAGATAAATTGTAACATTTGGTTATATTACTATGTGTTAAGGCTCTTTCTTGACAGGAGACATTTGGTTCCCATTTTAAGGCTGCAGAGGGCTTTAACTAAGCATAGAGATAGGAGTGTCACAAAGGAGTGTTTCAAACGGCTACATTAAGAAATTGAGGTTGTCAAATCTCGCCTTGTGATTTTAAGGATGAGAAACGATCATCCAGGTATATACTAAAAGGCTCCATTAGAAAACTATTTTAAATGCTGTTACCCTGGTGGAGCCTCCTCTAATGAAATGGAAATAATGTTATGATTTCTAAACTATTTTTTTCTCACTTTTCTATGAGGAAAGTCTCTCATCTGGCAATAGTACAGATATATTTTTCTCAGCTTATTATTTTTCCTTAGTAGTAGTAGCAGATATAGTTATATAGATAGTTGCTGCATGATTAACTAGGAACTCCAACTTTAAAAAATATTAAGTAATACAATGCCTGTCCAAAATAGCGCTTATGTATAAGAGAGCTTGATAGGTGTTTTTGAGTGATGAAGAAAACAAAAAATTCACTTCTTTTCCTTTGTATTGTGCATGTAGAGAGTAGAAGACACAGACTATTATAAACATCATTGTCATCAACGCCATTTATTGACGGCTGCATGTAAAATACAATGTGGCTGGGGTACAAGAAAAAGGAAACTTGATTCTTGGACTCCTTAACCTCTTCTCATAAATTAGCAAAGGTGAAGGTCAGACTCTTGAAGTAGTCCTGCAGGTCATCAATGGTTAATGTAGTATTTGGAGGGAGACCTCCCAGACTCTAAAGCCTTTGCTCATCATTTAACACGGGACTGTGTCCTGCTCAGTGACAAAAAGTTGGTGCCAACAGGGTATTTATGCTGCTTTCAGCCTCAGTTATTTCATCGGTAAAATGGGAATAATGTCACACTTACTACATACATTTCAGAACTGTTGTAAAGAAAAGAGATAATTGATATGCAGAAATTAATAAAGGCTCTTAGTTAATGCATTAAAGATAGTTAATGTTTTTCAACATCATCATCATCATCATCATCATCATCATCATCTTCCTCCTCCTCAACCAAACTGCAAAGTGCCTTGTAGAGTTAGGTGAGATAATTACCCTTCTTAAAGGGTTAAGGTTAATACTGACTAGCACTTTGAAAGGGCCAGGTTTGACAGACAAGGGGAAAAAAAAACATTCAAATTTAGAGGGAATATTAGTGGTATAACTTGGAGGCAAATATTTTAATTTAATGTCGTGGAGGACCTTTTTTGTCTTCAGTTTTTATTTGTTTGTTTTGCGAGAGAGAGAGAGAGAGAGAGAGAGATAAAGTGTGTACATAAACAGGGAGAGAATGGGATAGGGAATCCCAAGCAGGTTCTGAGCAGTCAGTACAGAGCCCGATGCGGGGCTCAGAGTCATGAACCATGAAATCATGACCTAAGCTAAAATCAAGAGTCGGCCACTTAATGAACTGAGTCACCCAGGCGCCCCATCTTCAAGTTTTTATTCAAATTCCAGTTTGCTAACATACAGCATATTAGTTTCCGGTGTAGAATTTAGTGATTCAACAATTACCTACAACACCAAGTGAGCAGGATGGATTGACTTGAGAGAGGGAGTGGTGTATGTGTGGCAGAGTAATGGCAATTATGTATTTATTTATCTATTCAAGAAAGCATTTAATGACTGCTACTCTATGCCAGTCAAAATACGAGATACTGGATTTATATGTTATATAAACAATGATTTCTGCATTCAAGAAGCTCACAGTTTGATGGGGCATCAAATAATGAATCAGTATTTCTTCAGCATGGACAGTGTTATAAAATAGAGATGTGTACAAGGTACAGTGGTAGCAATGAGCAAGAAGAAGCCAACTTTCATGAGAAGACTGTAAAAGTCTTTTCTGAAGGATACT